>NC_142014.1:2488688-2846188 GCF_049901735.1 Notechis scutatus
ACTTTTGGTACGATGTTGTAAAGAGAGCATTCGGCCAGTGTCTCCAGTGCCTGGTTCTGTGTAATCTGGCTCAATCGCTTTGTTTATTTGTTTGATTTACATAACTGCCCACCCGCCATAGCTGACTCTGGGGAGCTTGCAAGGTTGAAATGCAGACGATACCAGAAACCAAGGCAATAATTGTGCAAGTGTTAAAACATGAAAATCCTAACCTTGGGAAAGTCCATTTGGGCTACTGGATCCACTCTTCTGCTCACTTCAGGAGACAAAACACAGCAGGGCTAACAGGTAGCTCAGGGACGTGGAGGCTCAGTGGCTAAGATGCTGAGCTTGTCAATCAGAAACGTTGGCAGTTCAGTGGTTCGAATCCCTTGCGCCGCATAATGGAGGGAGCTCCCATTCCTTGTCTCAGCAGCTTCTGCCAACCTAGCAGTTCAAAAGCACATAAAAAAATGCAAGTAGAAAAACAGGGGGCCCTTTGGTGGGAAGGAAACAACAACATTCCATGCACCTTCGAAGGTGTTCAGTCCTGCCGGCCACATGACCACGGAGACGTCTTCGGACAGCGCTGGCTCTTTTGGCGGAGATGACCCTGAGAGCCGGAAAGGACTAGCAAGGATGTGCGAGGGGAACCTTTGCCTTTACCTTTAACAGGAGGCTCTCCTTCGCTTGAGGACACCCAAGGGGTGTCAGCTCTCTAAGGTAAACCAGGCGGGAACCACGAGTAGTTAGACTAATGCTACTTTATTGTGAGGCTCCATGAACAGAGACCCCCGCAAGCCTGAAGGTACGGACATCCTCCATTGCTTTTAACTGCTTGCTCCGTTACGGAGGGTCCTTCCTGAGCCTCTTTCTCTGACTGTCTTTGGGGCGTCCTAGGCAACACCTCTTCCCCCTCGTCTCCCTCCCCCGAGGTCATTCTGTTACACCAGGGGACTCCCCCACATCTCTTTGGGCACTTTAGCCCCAAAGCCTCAAACTGCTTGCGCTCTGAAGACTCTTCCCAGCGTTTTCTGCAACCTGCCCTCCATTATCCTGCAATCTGATGGAGGAGAACAGGAGAACCCCCACTATGCGCCCCCCTTCGAGGTTTGACATTGTCCTTCATCTTCTCAGAGGTTAAAGAGGCCCACAGTCACTCAGTCTCTTTTTGTAAGACGCAGCTTCTAGTTTGGATATAAATTTAACCAATCACTCCGTCTTGTCGATGGCATCATATTAAATGGCTGGCATGACACCCATCCCTCTAAGGGTGATCAGTGCTGTCAGTGGCCTTTGGCAAACCCATTTGTTATTTCAAGGACTTTAGTCACTGGTGACCTTCCCAAAGACTGACAGGTGACGGGGGATCAAAGTCCTTGGAAGCCAATCGTTGCCACTCCTCTGCTGTCAGAGGGGACCATGAAGTCACCCAGGGCTGAGCTCATCTTGAAAAAGATGGTTTCAGAAAAAAAACTATCCTGTAATCTGCAACTCTTACACTGCAAAAACACATGGACTACACAACTCGATCAGGGCAAAGCAATAGACACAATCTACATAGACTTCTGTAAAGCCTTTGATTCAATGGTACATGACAAACTACTCCTAAAACTAAAATCTTATGGTATCTCTGGACATCTGCATAATTGGATAGAAGCATTCCTGTCAAACAGACAACAAACGGTCAAAATTGGGAGTGTCCTATCAGATTCTGTACCTGTCAACAGTGGTGTCCCCCAAGGCAGTGTTCTAGGACCAACTCTTTTCATACACTACATAAATGACCTCTGTGATCATATCAAGAGCAACTGCGTTCTCTTCGCTGATGATGTAAAGCTATTCAACACCACAGACAATACTGCTACCCTTCAAAAAGATCTTGACTATGTATCAGAATGGTCAAACAAATGGCAACTTCAAATCTCAACAAATAAATACTCTGTCCTACATATTTTGGCAAAAAAAAATCAGAAAATAAAATACAGGCTGAATAGTCAAGACCTTGTTGATGATCCAAACTCTGTCCAGGATCTTGGAATACTCATCTCAAATGACCTAAGTGCTAGAGCCCACTGTAACTACATAGCCAAAAAGGCATTAAGAGTTGTTAACCTAATCCTACGTAGCTTTTTCTCTGGTAATATCACACTACTAACTAGAGCATACAAAACATTTGCTAGACCAATACTCGAATACAGCTCATCAGTCTGGAACCCACATTACGTATCTGACATTAGCACAGTTGAGAAAGTCCAGAAATATTTCCACAAGAAGAGTTCTCCACTCTTCTACTCATTACAGAATACCTTATGCCACCAGGCTTGAAATTCTAGACCTAGAAAACCTTGAATTACGCCGTCTTCGGTCTGATCTAAGTATGGTATATAAAATCATACATTGCAATGTCCTACCTGTCAATGAATACTTCAGTTTCAACCATAACAATACAAGAGCAAACAATAGATACAAACTCAAGGTTAATCGCACCAAACTTAATTGCAGGAAATACGACTTCAGCAACAGAGTGGTCAATGTCTGGAATACTCTACCCGACTCTGTGGTTTCTTCCCCAAACCCCAAAAACTTTAACTTTATAGACTGTCTACTATCGACCTCACCCCTTTCCTAAGAGGTATGTACATAAGCACACCAATCGTGCCTACCGTCCCTGTCCTATTGTTTCTTTTATTTTCTTATATGTATCCATTTCATGTATTCATAACTATGTTTATACTTATACCTGTTATCTTATAATTGCTTGACAAATCAAATCAATCAATCAATCAATAAGATGGGAGCTTTGCTGAGCTCTTAACAGGGGAAAGTCTGTGGCATCTCCCAACAAAAGCCCCTGAATGAGCCAAGCTCTTCTAATGAAGTGGATTGGAATGGGCCTCTCTGAAGGAGCTTAGGAGTCAATTGCCTTTGAAGGCCCAGATCAGGAGACCAAACACCCCCAAAATCTGACTGACCATTGTTAGAAAACTTAATTCTGGGTTAAGCAGACTTTTGCCCGCTGGACAAAGAGGGCTGCCCATTTTCCCTTCAGTTTTTCTTTCTTACAGATGCACAGAGAAAGAGAGGCCCAGCATATGTGTGTGTGTGTGTGTGTGTGTGTGTGTGTGTGTGTGTGTGTGTGTCCTGACTACATGGGGTGTGTTCTTCTGATCCAGCGGTTAACTGAAAACAAAGACAAGTGGGCTTCTTTTGCTAGAAGTTTGACTGTGTCAGGATTTATTAGAAAATTGACAATATATTTGAAAACAAATACCAAGACTGGATTCAAAATGTAAGTAACGAAAAATTCTGAGGTTTTTGGTTGTTTTTTAATGAATAGGGCAAAAAAATGGTACAGTGTGGCTATGATTTAAGTAACCTCCTAAAACTGAAATCAAACATGGGTTCCAGGGCTACGTTGACTAAGATCAGCAATGGTGGTTACTTGGTATTAATGAAAGCTTTGCTTTACTTATACTGGGAACTTAAGGATGCTTATGCTTAACTTTGTGTTTTAAATTTATGTGCCAACCATCTGACTGTCAGGTGCCTCTGGGCAGCCCACTCCATCCAGCAAAAATACAAAACATATTGTGTGCAAAAGCAATGGCCACAAGCAAGCCATGATATGTTCTTTATGAGTCTGGCCATATTAACCCTCATTGCATTTTCTGATGAGACAATGGAAGAAACATAAATTTTCACATTCACGATTAAGCATCTGATTCATATTTCGTTACGTCAGAAGAGCAGTGGCATAAATGCCAAACTATTTGCTATATTCACAAAGAAAACGATGGGGACCTTTTGAAATATTGCAACAGAAATGGCTGCAGCTGCATTGAATTTCCACTTGCACAAAAAGAGACCATAATGAGGTGGCGAAGCAGAGTTTCTTTGATGGCACAAAGTCTGGAATTCACTTATAATCCATCTTGCCTTAAGTGTGCTGGCAAGATTAAGAGCTTTGAGGTCATTTGTGAGATAAACACAGGCCATGATTGCATTGTCGGAGTAACTGACAAAGGAGGAACATGAGCTGCAAGGGCGGAGACGCCAGCTTCAATGGACCAGCACGTGGTGTCAAGAGAAAATGACAAGGCCACCACTGACCAAATTCATCTCGCTCCAGTACAACCTCTGGGTGGACATCAGGGTCCCATTATGTGGCTTTGGTCTTTTCTGTCCAGCCCATGAAGCACTTCGGAAATGACTGCCAAGAGAACCTCAAGGGCTTGTCTCTGCACCCACCAAGATTCACGACTAACTCAAAGGCACCAAGAAGGAAAAAGAAAGAACAAAAAATAAACAAATGAACAGCTGTTCAGAACAATGTCAAGATGACTAACACTGACAGTAAAAGAAAGGTCTAAATTAAAAGAAAATGATAATAGCAACATTATTTTTAGTGCTCTGGATTGATCTAAACTGTGTTTTCTCCCAGGAGTCTTTGTCAGTAAATTCAGGGAAAATATTAGACTTGTGACCTCCTTCTGTTAACTACCATAAGCCAAACGTCTGAGAAATATTGAATAATGAACTTTGTTTCTCCATGCAATGGGCTGTTACAGCCAGCGTTTGGAAGTATGGAAGCAATGCCCACAGTTTCCAAATCTTCTGATCCAATTCTCTGGCCCCATTCAAGCAAGTGGGATTTATTGGGGATTTTCAAAGAAGTGAATTAATGGGAGGGGGTTACAATGTGAAAGCAAGGACCCCCTCAGAGTAACAGGTTTTAACAGGTAGCAAGCCTGCCCACGTTTAGCACAGCCACCAAGAGCTTCTGCCGTAAACTATGTAGGAGGAGGGCAAGGTTAGCAGTGGTGGGATTCCAATGTTTTTTTTTACCACCGGTTCTATGGCTTGGTGGGCGTGGCAGGGGAAGGAGACTGCAAAATCTCCAGTCAGAGGTGGGATTGGCCGGTTCTCCAAACTACTGAAAATTTCTGCTACCGGTTCTCCAGAACTGGTTAGAACCGGCTGAATATACCACCTCTGTATGTTAGGCTATGGTAGCCAAAAGGCCACCATCAAAGCTGACACCAGCCAGAGCATAGAACAACTCAAGGAAGAAGAGCAAGATCGAAAGAGGTGGACAGCCCTGGCCCAGAGAATCGCCAAAAGTCAGGCACAATTCAATGGATAACACAATCAGCCAAAATTCAGAAGGAATCTGGTAACTCCTGCATTGGAGTGGATTTAATCATTCCATTGGATGAAGTGGATGGACTGAAACGCACAAAAGCTTTTAATTTTCTGTTCTTTTTTTAAGTTGGAATAGAGGCTACCAAATTCCTTCTGCTGTAAATAAGAAATTGCTTGGCTTCAGGTTGTGAGTCTTTCAGAAATTCAGAACTGTAAGCAAGGAGGGTCTTTCTTTCACTGTTCTGACCTCTGTAACATTTGATTTACAATGCTTTCTCTGCATATACTGTATATATTCAGTGAATGTCAATACTGGTTTTCTTCCACAAATTCTGGCCAGATAAAACGGTTCAAACTGAAAAAGCATTTATGGGCAATGTGGACTGCCTGCCAAATATTGTAGCAAACTATAAATAATTGATATTATTTTATCTTTCGATATTTTTAATGACAGATTTTGGGTTGTTTGGTGTTTTTTCTGGCAAAACAATAGTATTGATAAAATAATATTTTGCTTAAGTGCAGCTGACATTTATACTGCATTCTGTACATACTGAGCCAAAATATAAACTGGGCAAGAGAAAAACATGTTTCCAAAAGCGAAGAATTCTGCCATTCCTACTTTAAAGTGATGGAGTTAAGCAGAAGGTAATTTTTAGGCCTGGTTCATGTGTGTTACGACTGCCAGATAGCAATAGCACTTAGACTTACTGTATATACTGTTTCACGGAGCTTTTACAGCCCTCTCTAAGCGGTTTACAGATTCAGCCTCTTGCCCCCAACAATCTGGGTCCTCATTTGCCCACCTCGGAAGGACGGAAGGCGGAGTCAACCTCGAGCCGGCCAGGATCGAACTGCTGGCAGTGGGCAGAGTTAGCCTGCAATGCTGCACTCTCACCACTGTGCCACCACAGCTCTTATAATCAGGATGAAGATATTGAACATAATGAATGATAAGAATAATAATGAAATAACAAAGTCTTATAAGAACAAATATAAACACTGAATGGATGGCCAGTTCATCCAGTCACAAATACCTTACTTTATTGCTTAATATAATAATATAATCAATATGAGATGATATATAATATATAGAAGAAAAGAAAAAAGAAAAGAAAAGAAAGGAAGAAAAGGAGAGAAAAAGGACCTCACAAAAACAAAGGAAGATGGGACAAGAGAAATCACAAAAACATATTGTGGTATATATCACTCAGCTTCATTTTCAAACACATCTTGTCAGCCTGGCAAAACATTGGTCAGCCCGTCTGTTGCGCTGACAGAGAAGCAGCTCAGAGGGAGCAAATATTGGCAATTCAAGACTGTAAATCTAAGGTGGCCTTGAGGCTTTTTTTGCTGCCTGCCTCCATGTTCGACACATTTATAATCCTCCGTCTAGCAATAAATTCCAAATGTTGGGTACATAATCACGTCTTTAAAATATATCGATCTTTGCAATGCCACATTAAGCCAATTTAAGCCCAAATGGGACAATAATAAGGTCCATGTGAATCCCATCATCCATTTCACTCTTGCAAAATAATGAGGCTGCTGGCCAGAAGTTTTCAATCCTTTCCTGAGAAATGAGATTTTCTCTGGATGGGACGTTGCGGAATTGAATTGCAAAGCCAATTTTGGTCTCATGGTTGAAGGTGCTGGCCTGGAAACCAGGGAGTTCGACTCCTGCCTCAAGCATGAAAGCCGTGGGTGATGTTGGCCCAGCCCAGCCCACCTCACAGGGGTGTTGTTGTGGGGAAAATAGAAGGAGGGCTGAGTTTTAGGTATGCTTGAGTTACTTATAAAGTAATGAAGGTGGGATAAAAATCACATAATAAACATATAAGTCCAGTTTAAGTTTGGAGAAATATACTTTATATCCTTTAAGAGTTTTAGATATTAATGTATGAATATGAGATATTTCTACTATTTCTTTCAAAATTCTGGCAAATAATTGATATTCAGCTTAGTAATACTCTATTTGTTTAAAAATACTGGGCATTTAGAGTAACCCAAATCACCTTACAATACTGATAGGCACTTTTGGGTTACTTTAATAGATTTTTTTTTTAAAAAAAACAGATTTTATGAGATTTACCTCCCCGCCTTACATAAATGAATTAGAAATGGTTCTAAGACGCATATATAAGAGGATGGACTCAGGAATTATTACCCTATGTAGGACCTAATCTATTGTGAGTTCTTCAGCTAGAATATAAAATATAATTGAAAATATACTGAATTGTAGTAACTACAATAACCTCTGAATTTTTTTTTAACTGATGGAAAAGAATGAAATTTAACAGGAAAAACTAGTTGACTGGTGAAGAACTCAGCAAGAAAATGAGTAGTTTTGAAAATGACTGAGCTAGCAAATCTGCATTCTTCTTAAAACCCAAATGCAAATGGCGCATAATCTCACGGACTCCTGTTCTCTTGTCCAACGAATCCACCTGTATTGAAATCCAACCTTTTGCTGCATTGTATTTCATGCAACTCCCTCCCCTCCATCCCCAGGTGCTTAATGTAACCCAGAGTCTAAGTGAAAGATGAAGAGAATCAGTCCTTTGATCCTGGCGATATCACTTGAGGTACTTTCTGATTCTCTTGTCAGGCTGAAGATTGGGCTGCTTTTATAGATTACCCTAAACTAATCCAAATAATGACTTTAACACTTCCATATCTCACATAACTCAGGCATTGGATAAGCACAGCCCAGATGGTGGATGCTTTTTCCTTAATTCCTGCACTTAAAACATTATCTTGGTCAGAAGCCACTTTCCTATTATGGGAAAATACTTCCAGTTAACTATGCACAGTCCCGGGCAGCAAAGTCAAGCAAGACAAATGAAAATATCTGTCTGCACCGTATTGCAAATATGTCAGCAGCAGCTCCATTGCATGCAAATAATCAAGGAGTTTTCAGCCGCAAACAACGGGGGCGGCTCTGCCAAGCACCCTGAGTTAGCCAGGCCAGGAACTCCTCCGAACACGCTGCTAAAAGAAGACAGAAGAAGATGGAAATTGGCTCAGGGAAAGTCCTGAGTTCTGCAAGGTAAAGCCTGGAGTGTCAAAGGAAATCAGGAACTCGGAGTGTGGGCATCCGATGGCTTGGGAATGTTTACAGTGTTGGGACCTGGGCAAAGGAAGTCTCCAGACGAGGAAGGAGGCAGAGCTCATTCAAGCTTGTAAGTTCCTCTTGTCAACAGCCAGAAGTATCTCCAGTCTAACAACGTCCTATCCTATGCTGTTTTGACTCCAGCCTGTCCAAATGTCACCATTGAAGCCTTGCCCCAATGTCTGGAGATTGGGTGGGTTTGGACAGGGAAAAATCCATTTCAATAAATGTTCAATGTTCAAAGCCTTTATTGTCATTGTACATCATGTATAAATCTTGAGTGCCTGTGGCTGTTGGGACAGCCCAAAGCTATCTTTACTCCTGGGTTGGAGATCCTCAGCTTCTGCTTGGGGAGGGGATTGCAGTTGTGCTCAAGAAGGCCTTTGCACAGATCCATTCTGTGCGCCAGTTGGGCCCTGTCCTGGACTGATTGGCCCTCCAAAGGGCCACTTACATCCCTTGTCACCTCACAGCTCAATTGTTGTAATGCGCTCTACATGGGGCTGCCCTTGGAGACTCCTCAGAGGAATCTACTGATCTAGAATAGGGTGACACAAGCATTGATGGAGTTCATGTTTGTGATACATGATGTTGGGATACTACAACATCAAAAGTGAAAAAAGATGTTCCAGAAACAGAAAGAAACAAATAGGCTGTGGGTCTGTTGACAGGAGGAAAGGTGAACCAATCATATGTAATGGTGAGAATGCAGAATTTCTTAACTCATCTTTTGCATCCTTTTTTTTCCTCTTGGGAGAGAAAAAAAACTTAGCTGACCTTTGCTCTATGAACGATGGAAGGGGAAACCCGCATCTTGAAAGAAACAAGGAGAGAAAAGTGGCTGATCTAAACCAACCCATGTCTCCAGGGCCAGATGAAAGACACCCAAGGGAATTAGAGATCCACGAAGACCCTGCAGGAGGGTGTTGCGTTGTGGGAAAAGAGACTCGAGACCCAGTTGATTTTTGTTTCCTTTTATTTTCTTCTAGGAACTGTTTGCGGAGAAACCGCGGCAGCCTTCTTTATAGCCGGCTGCTCACGGCTCGTGTCCAATGACGGCTCTTCAAATCTCCTGCCGCCTCGGACCAACCTATAATAGGTACGTATGCAAATATATAACACCCCTCCCCATGTGGTCCAGTCTAACCAATCTGGGCCCCACCTATCTTACATAGTCTCGTAGGTAGGTGGGGCTCTTATGGTTCTGACTGGACCTGCGCAATTCAGTCATGAGTTTGCCTCTGGACTGTTCGGACGGGGTTGCTTTTTCTCCCGTCCTTTTCTGTGGGGCCTCCTGGAAGGTAGAGTTGGCCATGTCGCTCCCGCCAGGCCTTTCCTGGCTGGTTGAGTCAGCTCGGCCGCTCCCACCAGGCATGGCTTCCTGATGGTTCTTTGAAGCCTGCTCCGGTGTCCCCAAGTTGTTTTCTTCTTCTATAGTTTCAGGTATGTGTTTGCGATTTCCGATCAGGGCTAATGTTAGTATTGGTTGTTATGTCATTGTTAGGGTTTGTTTTGTCAATTCTTTTATTTGTGGAGGGTCTCCCCCTCCCCTTCTGTTTGTGTTTGAGGGGTCTCCCCCCTCTCTGGTTTGGCTATTTTTGCTTAATGTTTGTGGCAATTCTTTTATTTGTGGAGGTTCTCCCCCCTCTCTGGTTGAGTTGTTTTTGTTAGAGGTTGGCAGAGGGTCTCCCCCTTCTTCTTCCTGATTGTTAGTGTTTCTCAGTGTGGTCCTCAATCTGATTTGGTCTATGTGTCTCCTCCAGCTCCTCCTGTCCTCTGTGTCTACCCTGTATGACCGGGGTCCTGTTATTTGGGTTATTTTTGCTGGTGTCCACAATGGTTCCCCCGTGAGGTTTTTTGCATAGACTAGGTCCCCTGTTTTGAATGTGCGGCACTTACTGGAGGAGTCTGCTGGCTTTTCTGGGCTATATGTGGGGTGTAGTCTGTCTAGGTTTGATCTTAGTTTTCTTCCCATTAATAATTCTGCTGGGCTTTTATTTGTTGTGGTGTTTGGTGTAATGTGTTGTATACTTAGTAGTTTGTCTAGCTTTTCCTGTATATCTCCAGGTCCCAATTTTTGTAGTGTTTCCTTAGTGTAACGGACCATGCGTTCCACCCGTCTGTTTGTAGCCGGACGTCCCGGCGCTGTTAGTGCATGCCTTATCCCTTGTTCTGCTAGGAACCTTTCGAATGTTATCACCGTGAATTGTGGTCCGTTGTCAGATACAACTAAATCCAGCAATCCATGTGTCGTAAAAAGTTTTCTTAGTTGTCTAATAACAGCTTCTGTTGTGGTTGAGTGCATGATGCTTACCTCCAGCCAATTTGAGTGAGCATCTACCACTATTAAGAATGTGTGTCCTTTAGTTGGTCCTGCGAAATCAATGTGTATTCTAGACCATGGTCCCCTAGGTGTTTCCCATTCATGTATAGGTGCAGAAGGGGGTGTACGTCTAGATTCTTGGCATCGTTTGCACGTTGCTACCCATTCTCCAATGTCTTTATCCATCCTCGGCCACCATACATAACTTCTAGCCAGGGACTTTATTCTGACAATACCCGGGTGACCCTCATGCAATAATTCAAGTATTCGTTTCCTTAATATGTCCAGTATGTTCACCCTATCCCCCCATAGTATACACCCCTTTAAAATTGATAGTTCTGTTTGTCTATTCCGAAATGGTTTAACAGTCTCATCACTTGCAGTCTCTGGCCACCCTTTACCTACCCAATTTAAAATCCGTGCCAGGTTTTTGTCCCTCATGGTTTCCATAGCAATGTCTGTCACTGTGATTGGTATGTTTGCCATCATCTCGATTTGAAGGGTTGATGTGGTTGGTGCAGGATCATTGTCTAAGTCAGGTAGGGGGGAACGGCTCAGGGCGTCAGCATGTGTTATGTTCTTTCCTGGTCGGTAGATCAAGTTGTAGTTATAGGCAGCTAGGAATTCCGACCACCTCATCATTCGCAGTGACAGTATGTTTATTGTAGCTTTGTTTCCTGCGAGGAGTCCTAGAAGAGGTTTATGGTCTGTGACAAGTGAAAAGGGTCTGCCATAGATATACTCATGGAAACATTTTATTCCTGTTATTGCGGCCAATGCCTCCCTATCTAGTTGGCTGTAATTCCGCTCTGGTTTAGATAGAGTTTTTGAATAGAATGTGATAGGTGCTTCTCTTCCATCGGGTAATACGTGGCTGAGTATGGCACCAATGCCGAATGTTAATGATGCATCGCATGTTAGTGTTATTGGAAGGGTCTCACTGTATTGTATTAGCACACAGTCTGATGTAAGTAAGTTTTTTATTTCCTGGAATGCTGTTTCCTCTCGTCGCCCCCAGGTCCAGGTAGCTTTTTTGTCAAGCAACCTGTGTAGTGGTTCCACTATTGTTGCTTTCTGTGGCAAGAATACATTGTAAAAATTAATAAGTCCCAAGAAGGCTTGCAAGTCTGTTTTATTTTTGGGTCTGGGAGCTTCCTTTATTGCTCTGATTTTGTTTTCAGTGGGGTGGATCCCTTCTTTGTCTATGAGGTATCCCAGGAATTCGACTTTGTAGGTGGCTAATTGCCATTTCTCTTTTTTTACTTTAAGTTCTGCCTCTTAAAACTTTTTTAAGACCTCCGTTAGGCGGTCTTTCAGTTGTTCTTTGTCCTTGGCTGATCCTAATACATTGTCAAAGTATGGTACCACCCCCTTTATTCCTTGCAATAGGCGTTCCATTAAACTCTGGAATACCCCTGGGGCCACGCTAACTCCGAATTGCAGTCTGTTGCATTTGAATGCCCCCCTGTGTGTCACAATTGTTCGTGCTTCCGCTGTTTCTGGATCAACTGGTAATTGTTGGTAGGCTTGCGCAAGATCCAATTTCGCGAAGATTTTACCTCCCCCCAAAGAATGTAATAGGTACTGTACCACCGGAACTGGGTATGCGCTTTGCTGTAGCGCGTGGTTAAGGGTTGCTTTGTAGTGCCCGCAGATACATACCGACCCATCTGGTTTAATAGGGGTAACAATTGGGGTTTCCCACCTTGCGTGGTCTATTGGTTCTAATTCCTCCTGTGCGATAAGTTTATCTAATTGTTCATCAATTTTTGGTTTTAACGCGAAAGGGACTCGCCTCGCCTTTAGTCTTATAGGGGCTATATTTGGATTTAAACTAAATGAGATAGGGGACCCCCGGTACTTGCCCAGTTCTCCGTTGAAGACGTCCTGGAATTCTTTCATCAGGTCCTCTTCCCAGTCTGTCTCAGTAATGCTGTTTATTCCTGTTACTTCGATTCCTAATGGTGCAAACCATTCAAGTCCCAATAGGCTGGGTCGATCCTGGTCGACTATTGTTAATGGAAGGACTTTAGTGTGTTTTTTGAATTCAACTTTGAAATGTCTGGTACCAACTACAGGAATTCTGTTTACCTGGTAGTCCTTTAGTGTGAGCTTTTGTATTTTGAGCTCTCCCTTGTTTATATCAGGTATTAGTCCTTTTAGGGTATCCCATGATACCATTGATAAATACGAGCCTGAGTCCACCTCCATCTCGCAGGGTTGGCCTTCTATGGTAACTTGTACATGTACCTTTTTTGCGTTGGTTGAGTTTGAGTGCCTGATGGTTATTGTTTGATGTGTTTCCTCTTTTCTGTTTGCTTCTTTCCATCACTTGTTTCTGTTTTCTTGACTCCAACGGCTCTCTATTTGCTTTTCTTCCATCTTTGTCTAGGGCCATAGTTATTTCTAGTTCGGCATGCCCTAGCTATGTGTCCCTGGCCATTCACAATACTTGCAAATAGCATCGAAGAAACGGCATCTGGAATGTGGATGGTTTCCTCCGCACCCGGCACAACGGAATTCTGACTTTCTTTCATTCCGCTCTCGTCTACCTTTTTCTGACCGGAGTTGATTTACCTCTTCCTCTTCGTCTTCTGATAGGGATTCGATGTCCTCATGGTGTGTTGTGGTGGTGGGTTTTCTTGTTTCTTCTGGTGTCTTATTGTGTGTTTGACTAGTGTCTTTTGGGGTTTCCTTTGGTAATTTATTCATTTGTCGCATGGTGGCTGCCGATTTTTGTGTGGCTTCTGCTGCGGTGGCTTCTTCTATTGCCTCCTTCAGTGTTATCTTAGGTCTTGTTAGTAGTCGACCCTGTAGTGTAAGGTCCTTTAATCCAAGGACCACGCGGTCCCTCATGGCTTCATCCATGTTTAGAAATTCGCATGCTCTGCCAATGTCTCTTAGTGCTGCAACAAAATCTCCGATGCTCTCGTCTTCCTTTTGATCGCACTGATAAAATTTGTGTTTTTTGATGAGGCATGAAACGGTCGGTGCGTAGTGGGCTCGCAGTAATTTATCTAGGTCCGTCCACACCATCGTCTTTACATCGTTGGGTGCTGCTAATGCCTTTGCCATTTTGAATACTGCGGGACCGCAATGGGTGAGGAAAATGGCTCTCTTCCTATTTTTGGATACTCCTTGGAGGTTGCTCCCTTCTAGGAACATGAGGAATCAGTCGATGTAGGATTCCCAGTCTTCGGTTGTTGGGTTGAATGGTGCGGGTGGCGAGTTGTTCCCGACCATTTCATCTCGCTTGGTCCTCGTTGCCACATGCTCAACTGGGCTCCTTTGTCTCAGTATCCCACCTTCGTCACCAGTGTTGCATTGTGGGAAAAGAGACTCAAGACCCAGTTGATTTTTGTTTCCTTTTATTTTCTTCTAGGAACTGTTTGCGGAGAAACTGCGGCAGCCTTCTTTATAGCCGGCTGCTCACGGCTCGTGTCCAATGACGGCTCTTCAAATCTCCCGCCGCCTTGGACCAACCTATAATAGGTACGTATGCAAATATATAACAAGGGTAAGCATCAACTGCCCCCCCCCCAAGAAGAGGCTGCAGGATCACAGAAAGTGAGAGGAGAGTAAATGCCATCCCTGTCTTCAAATCAGGGGAACAGGAGAATTCTGGATCTCTTGACATCTATACTGGGTGAGCAGGGACCCCAAACAGATGATTAAACAGAATTCATTGAATGGAATATGGATAGGAATGCAATTAACAAGAGCCAAGCATGTGTTTGTCATCAACAAGTCATGCTAGATGAAGCTTCTCATTCTCTCTCTCATTCCCTCGCTCTCTCATTCTGTCTCTCTCTCTCTCTCTCTCCTCCCCCACCCGCAAGACTGAGACGATATCATGGTCACAGTGAACTCTGATCTTGGCAAAGCATTTCATAAAGTCTCTAATAATATCCTCATTAATGAAATGGTAACTAAAATGGTAACTAGAGAATCCAGTGGTTAGATTGGTTCATAAATGGCTAAGCAGCCTCATCCCAATAGCGCTCATGAATGGCTGCACGTTGGCTTGGAAAATATTACTGAACAGATGATGGTGCTGTTCAACATTTTGATTAAATGCGGATAAACATTTGAGAGTATCTGTGAAAACAATCTAGACAGCAGAGGAGAGCCAACCGAGCCAACAGTGTGATGCAGCTGCTAAAAAAGCAGATGCTATGTTGGCTTCTGTTAACCATAGTCTATGCCTCTATGAGACCTTCTCCCAGTCTTCTTTTCTGCAGACTAAGCTCATCCATTTGGTGTCTGGACTCCCAACCACCTTTATACTTATATAGCACTTTATACTCCTCTGAACTCGCCCCGCAGGGTGTGGGTGTCGTTTTAGTCCAGAAGTCATGATTTGTTGTATCCAGAAATGGCAGAGCAAAATGAAAATAATCCTGGATACGAAGTGGGTATTAGTGAGTAGCGCAACACGCTGGTTATTAGAAGGGGGGGGAAGAAAGGGGTGAATTATTGTACAAATTTGAATTATTAGTGAAGACATGTGGAATTGCCCACCTAAAAACGAGACGCACATTTTACAGAATCAGATCTTAAATATACATTCAGAGCATTCCAGGAAGTATTTCATGGAAGCTATCATTAGAGTAAATCCCCAAAGGAAAGCATTTACAAATCAAAAGCCGTAATGAAAATTACATGTTGTAATACAAGCCCAAGACAGGAAACGAGGAATTCCGATGCCACGGCAGCCTCCGCTTTCAGCCCTCTCGGCTTTTCTCCACAATGCCAGGAGACAAGAGAGGCGAACACGAGCTTTGATCAGCCTTAATTTGCTCTGAATCCTGCCCGGTGTGTGTGCAAATTGTTTATAATAGAGTGACTGCACCCAAAAGAGCTAAACCAACATGTTTAGCCAAGGCCAGTGCAAACACATTTCATTCACCGGATGAGGGTTTTGTCAGCCGCCCTCCCCAAACTCCAGATGAGATCTTTGGTGGGGGGGGCACTGACATAATTTCCCAAACAAGACCCTTCCTCATGAATAGTCACGGCACTGCCATCCATTTGTAGTGCTTCCCCCCACTCAAACAAGAGAGGGATTCGCAGCCCCCTCCTTCCCCCTGCAGTTGGGAGAGGGAGGCGTGTAGTGGATTCAGACAACGACCACCGTCAGATCCTGGAAATTCTGGCTTGTTCAGAAACTATTTGTGGATTTGTAGGCGGTTTTCCTGGCTGGTTTCTTTGGTTGTGGCTGGAGACATTTCAGTTTATGGGTCATACAAGAGGTTTTCTCAGGTTGAGAAAAAAAAATTTTTTTTGGATTAGTATGTTCTTCCACTTATTTTCAACTCATGGGTTTGTTTTTGTTTTTGTTTTGTCCAGCTGTAGATCAAATTTTTAGTCCTGTATTGAGTGCTGAAACCGACTTCCAGGGGTATCTGCAGGAGAAGAGGTCAAAAAAGAAATGAGGGCAGAGACAATTGTGTAATCAAAGCTCTCACCTTCTTAATTTGTGTTATCTATAGGCACTTTGCTTCTAATTAAAGAAGTTTAAAACTAGAAGGAAGGAAGGAAGATCAGAGCATGGAAGGAGAATAGAAAAAGAAATTGAAAGAAGGAAGGATGGACAGAGGAAAGGAAGGAAGGAAGGAGCTTATCCTAATCTTCCTTCCTTCCTTCCTTCCTTCCTTCCTTCCTTCCTTCCTTCCTTCCTTCCTTCCTTCCTTCCTTCCTTCCTTCCTTCCTTCCTTCCTTCCTTCCTTCCTTCCTTCCTTCCTTCCTTCCTTCTTTTCAGAAATCCCTGGGAAAAGTGACATAGATCCACTTGAGATGCCCTGATTCTGATGCTTCCAGGGCCAAAGGTTAGAAACATGGCAAGACTACTTGCACTTGTGAGCTTGTGGGGCAAACGTCACATGCCGGTCAACATTGTCACACAAACATTCCAGCTCTCTACTTATATGAGATGTTAGGACACAAACACACCTGGTTGGCATTTATGTGATGATGTCCAATTTCTCAGTAATTGTGTTTATATCCAGGCCTTTTAAAGACGTCATGTCAGCTGTTAATAGGCCTTGATTTGCCAGTAAGCCCATCTGGGAAGGGCTGCTAGAGGAACCTGAATTTTTGTCTGCCGATTTATAGTGGGATTCTCTTGCAAAGAGGGAGTAGCAGACTGTCAGGGGCTCTCCACAGTTCCTGCTCCACAGTTCCTTCAGAGGCACTAAAAGGCTCAAATGGGCTCATTACAATAACCATCTACGTTTCCTGGTGTAAAGTCAGATCCAGGGATGAGTTCATGGATCCTTACCCATTTCAGAGCTTTCTTGCCGGTCTAAAGTTCATTTGAGTCCTTGTTATCTTCTTGACCATTAAAGAAACAGTAACTGAAAAGCTTTCTTAAAAACAAAACCCCCTGGTGAAGTGGTCCAAATGAACAACCATCTAATTCAAAACCAAAGATAAATAAATGCTGATTAGAAAAGTCAGAGGAAGCAGAATAAGAAGTCCTACTGCATTGCTCCACCATCATGGACCAAAAATAATAATTGCACAAATGACACACTTGCTCGCTGTATGATATGTTGGGACACAAGCATGTAAACTTAGCATTTGTACAATGATGTCACAGTGTGAGTGTCCTCATTTCTCCATAGTTACAGAAGCTGTTAACTTGTAGGAAGTGGTTGGGAGTTCCGTGCTCAAGTTTGACTAGAAGGTCAACCAGCTCCATAAACCTCTTTGGTGACACAATCTTTGTCATGGCCAATCATCTCTTCTCTGGTTATTAATAAAATATTTATTTTAAGTTTTTTGATACTCTGTAGGTTGTAGCACTGAATACATTCTGTTTATTTTTCATGCATCCCCTCCCCCGTGGTATAAACTAAGCATTTGTAACAGTTATTCAGAAATAATATTTATGCCTCCCTCTCTAAAGCTGCCTTCCAGATTTCACTTACAGAGATAAGACTAAAGAAGAATTCTTAGCAATATAATGCACTATATGAAGGTCAGCTGCTCAGGCTTGCTTTGGAAAGGGAATGACTTATTAATTAATTAATATCTAAAAATGTGATTTTTAAAAAAATACTGGTGGAAAAAAGCAAGAAAGCATATGTTGTAAAACATGAAATGTGCACGAAATCTACACATCAGCATCTCAAACTGGCAGAAAAGTTTCAGCAACACTACAAACTACATCACAACTCCAAACACACAAAGCATACAAGATGTCCTTTCGCTCCTTGGACAGCTGATGGCTGGGCACTTCCTTTCTGAGTTACAAAGCAGTTTATTCGAACTAGAGCACGTAAAGCTGGGCAGAAACCGAAGGCTTTTTAGATGGCTCCTGCTTCTCGGCTTAGAGGGCAGCCCAACTCTGTGAAGTTGGAGTGTCTACTCAAAGCAGCAACAAAAAAAGGTAGGGCTGCCTCGGAGGACCATCTAATTCTTGATCTAGATGGCAGAAAGGGCCTCCAAGTGCCCGGGGGCTGCTTTAAAGGGCTGCTTTGAAAGAGTTGCACAAAGCCTCTGTGTGCAACTTTTTAAAGCAGCTGCATCTTTTCACCAGGGCTCCCTAGAAGAGACAGAAAGCAATGAGATACTTGACACCACAAACTCCATGTTGCTTGTCACAAACTCTACTTTGTTCCACGATTAATTAGAGGCAAATTTGTGAAAATAAGACCCACAGTTGCACAGCTTCCATTTCAAATTAGGATTGGATTATGACAAATTCCACTTACGGCCCTTCCAGTAGCCATTCCCTAGAAGTGGGTTTGCCAGAGAAGTTTTTCTGCATAAACATTTCTTTTCTGGAAACAGAAGGTCATAATAACATGCAAGGCTCTCTGTCCTGCTAAAGGTGGGAATCGGGAACTCAGTTCCTTTTCAAGGAAGGGGGAAGTGAAGAGAATTTGCAATGCACCGAGGGTCCCAGGAGAGTGTCTGTCCTCCAAGAGGGATGAAATTATTCCCCCCCCCACCTTAATGCCAACAGAAGCATGGCCTCACTTATGAATGTTGGACTATGCAATCCACTGACTAGATTTCTTTCCCCATTACATTCCCGGTTTACATTTGCAGAGGAGCTGTAGGTCATGGCGGGAGAACCAGATCCAGGGCCAGGTTCAGTCAGAAAGTGGGAAAGGTGTTTTTTTCCTCAATATCTCCCTTGCCAAACGCAGAGCAGGACAGAGATGGGAAATAAGAGGATGTGAATTTAAACTGCACAATAAGGAAGAAACTTCAAGCCAAGGGTTGTGGATTCCACTCAGGGTTTTAACAGTACTCTGTCATTTTGCTGTGGTTACTTCCGCTCATATATTTTCCTTGTAGGCAAAAAATGTGCGTCAAGGGCAGCTTTAGGTCAAATATACCCAAACAGAGAGTCTTAAGGTTATAACAGGGAGAGCCGAGAAGAGGCTTCTCTTGAACCCAATGATAGACGATTGTGCAGCTAAGGTCCACATGTGTCCATTGAGCAAGAATTAAGTGGAAAGGCTGGATGGCTACGGTGGGCCTTGGCTTTCCGCATCCAAGAGGATCAGAAATCCCAACCTTTACCACATTCCTACACCTCAGCCAGCGTTTCATAGAACTAACAAGAATAAGTGAGCACACAATGCTAATTTACGAAGAAGGCAAGGCTGGAACCCAGAGTCACAAAGGCAATTTTCATTTTGCAGCCCTCCGGCAGGCTTTTTGTCATGGAGTCTGCCCTGGATGGCGGATGGGAAAGAAGGGACTCCATTCATAGATCTGCCCACCTCTGAACAGCCTCTGGCAATGGAAAATGCTGAAGAGCTTCCTTCTCTGGACCAAGTTGATCCAGAAGCCTTGCGGTTATGATCCCAACAGTCCTCCAGACAGGAAGGGAGCCTTCTGAAGTTTCTGGAGTATCTTTTTCAGGGCAATAGACTTTTGCCTCTCTCATCAAATTTATTTATTTATTTATTTATTTGATTTGTCAATTGTTTCCAAGATAATAAGTATAAGTGTATACATAGTTGTGAATACATGAAATGGGTATATATAAGAAAAAATAAAAGAATAGAGAAACAATAGGACAGGGACGGTAGGCATGTTGGTGCGCTTATGCACGCCCCTACAGACCTCTTAGGAAAGGGGTGAGGTCAATAGTAGACAGTCTAAGGTTAAAGTTTTTGGGGTTTGGGGAAGAGACTACAGAGTCGGGTAGAGTATTCCAGACATTGACCACTCTATTGCTGAAGTCGTATTTCCTGCAATCAAGTTTGTGCGGTTTACTTTGAGTTTGTATCTGTTGTGTGCTCTTGTGTTGTTATGGTTAAAGCTGAAGTATTCATTGACAGGTAGGACATTGCAATGTATGATTTTATATACCATGCTTAAGTCAGACCGAAGACGGCGTAATTCAAGGTTTTCTAGTTCTAGAATTTCAAGTCTGGTGGCATAAGGTATTCTACAACGAGTAGAAGAGTGGAGAACTCTTCTTGTGAAATATTTCTGGACTTTCTCAATTGTGCTAATATCAGATACGTAATGAGGGTTCCAGACTGATGAACTGTATTCGAGTATTGGTCTAGCAAATGTTTTGTATGCTCTGGTTAGTAGTGTGATATTACCAGAGAAAAAGCTACGTAGGATCAAAAAAAAAAAAAAAGAGACAAAAGAGAATAAACTTTTGTCAATGTTCTGGTTATTTCCCATCCTACCCATAAAAATTCTGAAATCATCCAACACATGGAGACTCTCAGTCATTCAGGTCACGGTTGTACCAAAGGTGCTTTTTCAAGAGGCAACTGGACTTTCTGAAATCCAGTTGCCTCTTGAAGAACTGAAGAAGCTTCTTGGATGAGATGCGAAGCGTCTTCAAGGAAAAACAAAGAAAGTCCAGTTGCCTCTTGAGAAAAGCACCTTTGGGACATCCAACTCAGTCATCCTTTAGAGAAGTCGAAAGAGGCAATCTTGTTAGAGTTTCCCTAAGATTCTGACTATTCTTGTGAAAGCAAGACTCAAACAATCTCTTTGGCCCTTGAATCCTAAAAGTCCTGGTCCCAGACAACTTCATCTGAAAAAAAATATGGCTCTTAAGGGAACGCAGACATTTGCATTTCATTTGAAAAGGAGTCTCCCTTTCAGAAAGCTTTAATTGACGGGTGCTTGTGATCTGCCCATCTTATGACGGGATCCCATGCAGAAATCTTTAGGAAGGCTGAATTCTTTTTCCTGGTACAGGGAACTGATCATTACCTTTCAAAGTGATTTGCAATTGGGAAGCCTTATCTTTTTGATTTCACGCTTCTCTGAAGTCACTGTCTTTAAATTAAAAGCACTGCAAAACTGCTCCAAATGGTACATTATAAATTAAAGGGCGCATGAAGTGATACTGCACGCTAAAAATAAAACACATTTTTGTAAAATGTTTGCAAAAGACATGAAAATTAATGAAACTTTATGAATGAGTCCATGCAAAATGATATCCATCAGAAAATGACTGAATGATTCTAGAGTTGAATTTCAACTGTTCTAGAACTGAACTTGTTATTTAAGAATATGATCACTCGTGAAATAATGATATAATTAATATCATTATTTTTGAAATAGACACTTCAGAAAATAAAAATAGTTCATTTAAAGCAAATAGAAATACAGGTTACCAGATTAGCATGCAAATTGTGTGAGTGTGAGTGTATGTGTGTATTTCCACAATACTCCCTAGAGAAAGCTACATTTGCTCATCAAGAAAGGAAAAAATATTTGCAACAATTATCTTTTTAAACGTAGTGTCTGTTACACTCTTATTCTTTGGACTCATGTAATTAGATCAGTGTTAAAATCAAGTTAAGGCATATGTTAACAAGAAAATGATGAACTGCAGAGAGAGAAATTTATTTTTTCCTCATTGAAATCACTGTTCAGATTTCCCAAAATAAATACACATTTTCTTGAGGCTGAATAGATAGCTATATATAAATGAAGGAATGCATCCGCAATCTGAAATGCCTGGCCAGACACTGTGCTGAAAACAGAAAGCAAAGCATCTCATTATTAAGATGAATATTTATTATGGCAAACCACCTCCGTTTATGGTGACTTTCTCGGCAAAGATTAGCCTTGCCAGGCCCACATTTCAAAATAAAGAAATAAGGATAAAAGCATTCCTCCATGAATTTTCTAGAGCTGAAGTGGCTGTTTAAAACAAAACAAAAGTGGCCGGTTTACCCTCCCAGTCTGCAGAATTTGGATGTAAGGGATGATCACTGAAAATATGTGACATTCTGTAAATGAGAAACATATGTTGACACCAGCAAAAAAAGATTTTAAGCCGACACATTTCTTAGAAACCTGTCAGTGATGACTTTGCTAATGTGCTAGTTTCATCTTGTATCCAGTTCAGGTTAATATTCTTGGATAAACACATGCTTACCTCACCACTCACTCTTTTAGTCATTTTGAATTTTCTTATCTGGATCTTTTTTTCTTCCAGTGGTATCCTTTTGAAACGGCAACAGGCAGGACTCTAGACCAGATCCTGGATCTGTTCATCCCATCATTGACCCCCAAAAGTGCATTTGTTACTGACTTTGCAATCATGGATCCATCTCAGGATTGAATCTAAATCTAATGTGGTTGTTGGACAGAATGTGTCAGAACGGATAGTTTCCCTGACTAAGAGGCTTAAAAAAAGCTAGGCCAGGTGCCTGTTTTTTGAAGATCCACCTCATATTAAGGGATACACGGAGAGCCTTGTGGTGGTCACTGAAACTCAAGAGGTGGGGAGATACATATAGGAATTCACTTCATTTCTGGAAAAAAAAACACCAAATTATATATTACTTCCTGGATTGCAGAAAGATTTACAACAGGATAAATCATTTTACATCATTTCTAAAAGAAATATATTACAACACTCAAGAGATCAGCTTTTCCGGAAATAATCTTGGTTTTGGAATTATAATTGCTTTCAAAAAATAAGCAAGAAGTCCAATGCATAAGAACTTTAATACATGTTAAAAGCTTATAATATATAATGCAATAATATATACTCAAATTATAATTAAGGCTGGAGGGAGGAGAAAAGCAGAAAAATCACTGAAAAATCTCCAGGATGTATATCAAAACAAGCAAACAGCCAACTAGCACATTCTTAAGGATGCAAAAGAAAGAAAAAAGAAAGTGCATTAGCAAGCCAATGTATACACGGTAGCCTTTAACACCTTTAAAAAAAACACCTGTTTTAACACCTTTAAAAAAACAGTGAAGACCCTGGAACTGTGTAGAAACCGTAGCAAGATAAGGAAAGTACCGAGGAGAATTCATCAGATCCCCCTCGTATGAAAAAACTCCCTGGCCTATCACCAATCCCTCAGAATGGTTCATTAAGGTGTTGGGCATTTAAGCACTTCGTTGCATATAATTTCTCACATTTGTCTTTCCTCCATTTAAAGCACGTCTGAAGCATATCTTGGACTTCCCTTCCGTCCCTGAAGGAAACCTCCCATCATGCCTCTCTCCTTCTTCTGGCTTCCTCGTCCCGGAGGCCTCCTTCCAGGGTTCACGAGGCTGCCCATTTCATGCCAATTGCTTAGCCTCCGCCCAGGACACGGTCCACCCCTTTCTCCTCCATGAGCTTCTCTGGCCGGCTGAAGGAACTCTGCAGCCTGTGAGTTTCTGCACCGAAGAAGTTTCTCCTCTCGTCTGCCAAAGTCATGGAGCAGCCCTGCCTGGGAGGCTTTCTTCGGGAGTGCCTTTCCAGGCTATCTGGAACCCCCGCTGAAGGCCATGGCCTTTATTTTCAAATTTAAAACCGAACCGAGTAACAGGGATGGAAGGGATCTTGGAGGTCTTCTAGTCCAGCCCCTGCTCAAGCAGGGGACCCTATGCCACCCCAGGAAGTGCTTGTCCAATGTCTTCTTAAAACACATTAAAAAAAAAAAAAAACAAATCACAAAACGTTTAAAGCCATTTTCTTCTTTGAAAAATGTAAGGAAAAGGAAAGAGGAAGTTCCGGGGAGTTTGGGATGAGGAAACGTCCACTCAAGGGCCCCGGTAGAGCATGACGGCCAGGAAACGGGGCATTTTGCTTGGAAGGAGAAACCTTGTTGAAGGCCCCTTTGCTTGCATCCTGTCTAAGGGGTGGTGGGGTTTCCACCTTTGAGCTGATCTCCTCTTCCTCTTCCTCCGGCTGAGCTGGACAATGTGGCAGAATCTTTGGTCCCGTTTCTTTCCCTGGAAGTTCAGGGAAAAGAGAAAGGCAAAAGGGGCTGTTTCAAAGGACAGAAATTCTACAAACCATATATATATATATCAAGGCCAGTCCTTGAGTGATCTAGATCATATTCTGGGACGAGGTTTTTTTTTCCTTCCCCCATAGAATTTATTCCCCCCCTTTTTTTTTCCTTCCTAGCTAGAAATGGAAGTAGCTTTTATTTGAAGTTGGGACGTTGCTGCATGATGGTTCCAAAAGGAGGTTTTGCTGAATTCCCTCCAAGGCCTTCGCTGCTTGGCAGAGGGGACGGTCGGAGGTGGTGGAGGGAGACATCAAAGGGCTTTGATGCAGAAAGCGGGATGTTTAAAGGGGGAATAAAATGGACATTCTTTCAATTCTATAAACAGTACCTGACAGGGTGTTTATTGAAACTTGTCTATCTGAAGCAGGACTGCAGCTTCTCCAGAGATAACTCTTGGGCTCAAGGCTTCCATGTTCAATTTTATCATGAGGTAGAATCACTGCCATCTGTAGGATGCAGAGGTAGCGGGACGAACGGATGCTCAAGCAATTTTGTGTCCAAAACCCCTCGGCCTTTTTTGAAACTTTCATTTCCTTCTTCAATTCCCATCCAGGCCAGTTAACTTGAAAGAGTCATTACAGACTTACCAACCTCCTCCTCCTTCACAAAAAAACACACCCAGCCATAAACTGCTCTCCAGGTTTGAACTGTAATTTTCTCCAGGCCTCCTGAGCCTCCTTAGGTCTGGCTGCACATGAGAAGTTTTGGGGGAAGTTTGTGAAGGGGGTAGCGAGGAGTCTGTTACAGGCTGTCTTAGAAGAAGCAAAGGGTCTGGATCCCATCCAGTCTGTGGAATTGGGCAGAAAGAGTTTGGGTTTCTGGGAAAGGCCCCTTGTTGGGAGCTGGACAGTGGATGGCACCCCTTGTGGCTTCCTGGGCCTCTCAAAAGCCTTTGACGCCATCCCTGGTATCTTCCTAAGCCAGTTACAGATGGAAGGAATTGTTCTGCCCCTTACTTGGTGGGAAGTCTCAATTTATGGTTATGGAGGAGGAGAAGCCAGCTACTTCTTTCCCCCCTACTATATCATATCTACAAGAGGCTGTTGAAAGAGGTCTTCCATGAGTCTGCAGCATGGCCTCGGCCGACGGTATTCAGCCTGCTGTCATCACCCTGGACATTCCAGCGATGTGGAAGCCTCAACGTTGTGTCTAGATGCTGTGCAGCTCCAGGCTGCAGGAACCATGTTTAAATTGAATTCGAGGAGGTCAGATTGGGAGTTGGTTGGATGAAATGACTGGGTGAAGCCAGCCAACTCTGGTGATACGTTATACTCTGGGCTGAACAGAAGATGCGTTTCTCAGCCTTGGCAATTTTGAGACTTTCAATCAGAATTCCCTCCAGCAAGGAATTCTGGGAGTTGAAGTCCACACATCTGGAATATGCCATTCCCTGAAATGCAGATGGCTCCAACAATTCTAAAATTCTGTGAAGCAATGAGGACCTGCATAGGAAATCCTTGTGATGTGGGGCCATCATAACTCTTCTTGGCTAATCCTGGGGCCTCCTCACTAAATCAAATACTGGCCAAATCATTGTGTTGACTTAGCTGGCTATGAATCTAATATATTCTAAAATAACTTCAATGCTGTTAAAACAGTGTTGTCACCAGGAAGTGAATAAATGATGTAAACAAAGAAGCAAAGATACAGGCACACCTCTCCGTCCACAAATGCAGTTCCTCCTGATTCCTCCTGATACTGGCCATCCAACATTGCACACTGCAGGAACATAGAATATCAATGCCCAGCATTGATCGGACACATCTGCCTCAGCTCTCTTCTTCCACGTTGTCTCATTGGACACAAGTGACAGTAAGCTCTTCCGGAATGGCCTGTCCAGAGAAAAGCAGCTGTCAGGAGAAGACCAAAGAAGACTTCTCCTCCCTCCCCTTTAGTTTTCTATGGGGCAGGATTTCTTTCAAGCTGTCTGGAGGAACTTTCTGTCTTCTTGCCATCTGAAATGACACCATCTAAATAGGCTAAATTAAATCTTGGCCACCATGGAGCAAAAGCATCCTAGACTTGGAGTTTAGATATCTAATATTTTAGTTAATCCCTGCACTTAACCTCTTCTAATCTAGCCTATGACTACAAATCGTTGGATTTATTTATTTCCTTATTATAAGAAACTTTAAGCTAGCTCACTCAAAAATGAATTCCAATGTTTTAATTTCATCAATGATAAAAAATACAGAGTTAAGAGGAGGAAGAAGAAGAATTTGAACCCTGCCTGATCAATTTTAGTGGGTTGTCAGAGAGTACACCATTCTGCACGGGTGACACTCAGGCACAGGACAATGTTCCTTGCAAGAGTCCAACTCCTTGCAAACATGTTAATACCACTTAACCTCTTTTGAACCCTCCACCTACTGTGTGCAGCAGAGACAAAAGAAGTCTTTGAAAATCCTTCCTGTTGCATGGATGGCAATAAACACTGTTGGTATTTTAATCTTCTTCCCTTTCAAGACAGAATATTGAGGGCCCTTGCAAGGTGGTTTTCCTTTTGTGATGGAAAATAGGCAGCACGAATCTTCTCCTGCATGAACAGAGGGAGGCCGTCAACACTTGAGAGATGAATGGGGTGTCTCCAGGCAGGGTTAAACCGAGGGTTGGGCAGAACAAACACAGAGGGCACCTTTAGGGGAAATGACTCCTGCTTGGCAGCTCCTACAGGCCTCAGCTGGGATGTGAGGAGATGTAAACAAGGCAGATCTGGAAGGGCTCAGAGACCCACATTGCATTGAGATGGCTGGGCACCCCTTCCCAAACACAAGTGGGAAAAGTGCAGAGAAGACCAAGGAAGAGGATCAAAGGCCCCTGGAGACTAAAACATTACAAAGGACAGTTGCAGGAATTGGGTAGGGCCAGCCTAGAGAAAAGAAGGACCGGGAGGGGACGACGACAGGATAGCCGTCTTCCAGTATTTGAGGGGCTGCCCCAAAGAAGAGAGGGAGTCAAGCTATTCTCCAAAGCATCTGAAAGCAGGACAAGAAGCAACGGATGGAAACCTAATCAAGGAGAGAAGCAACCTAGAACTAAAGAGAAATTTCCTAACAGGGAGGACAATTCACCAGTGGAACAGAAATTGCCTCCAGAAATTGTGGCAGCTCCATCACTGGAGGCTCTTAAGAAGAGATTGGACAGTCACTTGTCTCAGATTGGATAGGTTCTCCTGCTTGAGCAGGGAGATGGACTAGAAGACCTCCATGGCTCCTTCCAGCTCTATTCTGATTGATTATTAAATTTCTGGATGAATAATGAACACGACTAACCCAAATAAAGAGAGGGAAATTACACAGATGTGTATTGGAAAAAACACTTGACCCCCCCAGAATGAAACCTCTGTTTGATGGGCACTCACCCTTGCGGCTGTCATGGAAGTGCCGTTTTCTGCCCCTGTGCATGGCCTGCATCTGGCGCAGCCCCGTCTTCTGCATCACTGCAGCATTGCAGTGAAGGCTTCGTCCCAGCGGCAGCAGGCAAAATGCTGCTTTCCATCTCAAAGGATCCCGGTAACCACAACAGCCTTGAAACCACCGACTGGATGATGACAGGGGGTGAACCTCTTTGGGCGACGGTTTTAGACATAGCAACACATAAGCACAATAGTCTGAACTCTGTAAAATGTACAAATTTAAAAATATACAGCTTGAGAATCAGTTGGGAATAAAAGACAGATGGGTGATGTGATAGAATAACCTCGACTCCCAGAATTTCCCAACCAGCTGTCTGGGGATGGAAGTCCAGGCATCTTCAACTTGCCACGGTTGAGGAAGCCCACTTGAGATCCTGGGCAGGATGCGACCCAGAGATCTCTCCCTCTTCTCTTTGGCTCCAGGGTGCAGGGCAGGGAATCGGGGCCTGAGGTTCAGGAATGAGGATCCCCCCCAAAATCTAAAAAGCTCCCTAAGAGAAAACAGGTGTTTGACTGTAGAATTATTGATGCAGAAAGAGGTTGGGCTTCTTCACTGAATCTCTTCAAAGGGAAGTAAGGCATCCTCCCCCGAGCGTTTAATTTAGATCTTTGCTCAGAAGGGGAGGTGGGACTGGATGGCCTCAGTGGGCGCATCCAGGATTCCAGCAGGGCTGGCCAAACTATTCTGTCTCCTGAGCTATACCAAGACATGATTTCCCTCGGCCCCTACGGAGTGGAAGCGCTTCATACAGAAGACGAAGTTCCGAGATCTGAAGGAGAGTCCATCTCCTTAAGAGCCTCACCAGTCACTGCCTGGCGCTCAGAGACCAAACTCTAGAGCAGGGGTCCCCAGGTACCGGTCAGTGGAACAAGTCCTACCAGGCCGCTGGTTTGCTGGGCGCCGCCATCTTGTTTTGATGAAAAAGTGCTTCCGGTGAGCTTTTCCGGGTAGAAAGCTCACCGGAAGCACTTTTTCATCAAAACAAGATGGCGGCACCCAGCTGATGCCGGTACCGGGCCGCGCCATAAAAAAGGTTGGAGATACCGGGCCGCGGCATAAAAAAGGTTGGGGATCACTGCTCTAGAGAAAGGGTGGAACGGGGGGAGGGGGGGGAGAATTTGAAATACAAGGCTGAAAAGTTTCCACAGCCTTCTGCAAGGTTGACGTGAGGCCAATTCCACCCTTCATTTTCTTCCCGGCTGGGTTGCTCTACAGAAGCCACCAAAGGCCCGGGAGCCCCCTTCCCCCTTTTGCGTCTCAGTTAAAGAAAGGGTCACATCGAGAGCCTCAGCTGACTGAATGTTTAGGAGTGTGACCAGGCTGTAGAGAGATGTGATTGGCCTCTGGGCGAGGTTCGCCATGGCTCTGCTAATGCAAAACAGAGTGAGAGAGAGAGAGAGAGAGAGACAGACAGACAGAGAGAGAGATAGAGCAGGGCACCTGAGACAGGCACTTGTCCATGTGGCCGAAGGGGGGGAGCAGCACTCATCTTCATATCCTTCTTTTTACGATCTTATGACGCGTTCCTGATGAACGGCTGTCAGAAATAAAACACTGGACATTGAATGGTTGCATGGGTTCATTTTAAAGAAGGGAGAACAGGTTCTGTAGAGCAAAGGTGGCCTCCCTATCCAGGTATTGCTATGCATAAAATCTCGGCAGGTTTTCCAAGGATTCTTCTTGAAACAGAATCGCTGGGCTGATCCAGTTGGCACAGAAAGATTTGCGTGCAAACATGCTCCAGTGCTCAGATGATTTGTCCCTGCGCATTGCACAAAATACAACGACCCCCTTGCAAGTGATGCCGCAGGAGAACCGGAAGGGCTGCAGGGGTTTGTGATCTGTACGAATCATCCGCACGCTTGCAAGATTTTTGTTTGCATTGTTTATTCCGTGGTTTGCAAGTCCTTGGTGGTAAAGGACTAATGAGCACCATGGAAATGTTTCCCATCCCCGACGTTTCTGAGACAGGCTCCCCCCAAATTGCACCCTCCTTGCCTCTGCTGAGCTCAGATTAGCTGAGGTCTTGTAGGCTTTGCGTTTTCTTTTTAAGCCTTGATTCAAGGGGACATTCTTGGTAACAACTGAGCATTAAGTAAACGCATAAGTATGCCTGAACTGGAGCATAACTAAATTGGAGCCTTGAGAGAATCGCTCTTTTGGCACAAAGGAACCGGAGAGCGGGGTTTCCAAAGGGCCCAAACATACGGCTGAGCTGCCTTTCCCTTCACTTTCCTCTCGGCTGCTGCTGCGTCCCCCAAGGCCCAGCCGGCCAAGCACAAACAGGATGTTTAGCCTTTCATGGTTACTTGCATCTGGGGCTCCTACAATATGGATGAACTAAGCAGCAACAGGAGGACATCAACATTGAGACATTGTTCTCAAATCGGAGTCTCTCCCAATATCAGGACAAGCTTTTCAGCCTCAGGTTTCCTTCTTCACGCTGAGAGTCCTCCCTGGTCTCCGTCATGGGTGGAATCACGCCCTAAAGGGGTTTTGTTTTAAATGTAGCTTGAGGAGACAAAAGTGAAACCAACATCACCCCCACTGTCTTCTGCCATCCTGCCATCCTGCTTGGAAATTAAGGGCCCTGAGTCCAATGGGTTGGACTAGAAGACCTCCAAAGGACCCTTCCACCCCTATGCTATACGATGATATTCCTTCTAGCCTGTTCAGTCTTTTTTGAAAATTGTGAGAAAGGGGCTCGATCTGATAGAGCCTGATACTTGCTAACATATTAGTGCCTCTATGAAATAAATATTACAGAGTTAGAAAGTTAATAACACTGGCTGATTTTGAAAAAAAACATCTTTTGCAGAAAAATCAGGATTATTATAAATTTGATGGTAAGTTTGAATTCTGGACTCTGCAGTTTTGAACTACTAATCAAATTTGCTCTCTGTAGACAAAGTAAAAAGTGAGGAAGCAGGAAAGAGGCAGGAAAGGATTTTGGAAATTAATTAAAGCCAAACAAAAGCTAAATAAGTTAGAGATTAATCCCATTCAGATGTAATACAAATGGCATCAATAACACTAACAAAATTTGGGAGGTTAGAAAACAGAAATTGGAAAAAAAGAAAATTGCCTACTGAGTTACCAAATGTGGAGGGGAGACTTTGCCCCCATTCACAGAGAGAGGCGTTTTAGAGAAGGACCGACCTCACAAGACAGTAAAAAAAAAAAGTAGGGTTGTCTGAAAAGCCTTGGAAAGCCTGCTGCTGTGTAAGTCCTGAGTGGAGAAGAGCCTTGGAGGAGCTCCTGCCTGGAGGTCTGGGTGATGTTCCAAGTCCTGAACCCGTTGCCAGGAAAGGGATCGCACGTGTGGCCTGGACAACTGAACACAGGCGATGCTTGTCACCTGATGAAGGTCCCTGGAGGAAGCGGAGAGTCTCCTTATGTCAGCACCTCTGACACAACATTTGGACGGCTGTCCCCCATTTTGGAGACACTTCAGCTCCCCTCCTGGCACGTCCCGTGCTGGGACTTGGCTGCCACAGCAAGCCTGCTATTTTCCTGCTGCTGCTGCTGCTGCTGCTGCTGCTGCTTGAGAGGCAGAGCAGCTGCCTCCATCTTGATGGAGAGATACGTCGGCCAGAGCCTCCTTTCAAAAGCCTGGCTCTGGGTCCTGCCTGTCAGCACTCCTTCACCGAGAGCCACGGAGGAATCGCGCTCGCCTCCCTTATCGTGCGGACTTGTATGTAGCACTTCATTTGCTCAGGGCACCTCCTGTGGGCAGGAAGCGGCGGATGACCCACTCTCAGAAGTTTAGGCCACCGCCTCACCTTTCTCCTTAAGGGTCAGGTGCAGCGTGCGCAGCCCTGTTATGTTGTGACAGGCCCTTGGATTTCCTGACGAAATGGACTTTTGGTGACGGATGCTTTCCACCAGAGACTCTGGCTGCCCTCCGTCCTTCTTGCCCCCTCGCAAGAGTTCAAAGCAGAGGGATGAGGTGGTTTGACCCTCTATTGATCTGTCTAGTATGTTAGGCATCCCAGGATCTTACAATTCAACACAATTCTTTAATTAAACTTCGATAGAGAACTAGAGAAGTCGTGTTAACTTTATTTTCCTTCCTACTGTTTTCCCACAAGGGCAGGGTCCACTTTTGTGGATTGACCAAGTGTTGATCCATTGGTTGCAACAGGAATTGGTTGACCTCTTGGTCACTCAATGGGTCTCATGAGCTAGTTTAGAGTAAGTGGTCTAAAGCCACTCAATCGGCTTCCCTGGTTAAGGTAAGACTAGAATTCACCATCTCCTGGTTTCTAGCTTGGCCCTCATCCACAACCCCAAACTGGCTTTCCAGAGAAGTTGTGTTAACTAGTGAGTTCAAAGTCAGATTCCCTCATCTGCTGAGCATTTAAACTACTATAAATAGACCTGCCTAGATGTTCTGGCAGCCTCCTAGTTATATGCTCCTGTCAGTGCGTCATTCATGCCAATCGGAAGAGGCTGGAATTCCACCTATCACTTTGCACCTTAAAGCTATGCGGGCAGCAGCTCTGCGCAAGCATGTTTCAGATGCGGGTGAAGAGCACTCTGGAAGAGCAGGAAGATCCAGGGCACCAAGATTTCCTGGAAGTAGGAGAGGAGCACCACAGCTGCAGTATGCGGACATGTCCTAAATGAAGCGCTTCTCCAGGCTTTGTATCACAAGGGGATTTCCAGTTTCTGCAGTATGGAGAAGGTTAGCATGAGGACCACAAAGCCCAGCTTCTGTTGTGCAATTTGTTTCTCCTTGCAAGATTGAGCCAGTGATTGCCAAATTCCTGGTGAGTAAACTGATCACTATGTTTCCAGTATATTTCTGTGAAAATATATTACATGCCAGAAGCCCAACTCTTACATTTCATGGAAAGCCCAGAGGAGGCTGGGTGTTCTGTGTCAGCCGATATTGTTTTATAAGTGGAAAACTCAACCCTCCTATTCTTGGTGAGTGAATCATTCTACAAATCCTGGTTCTGCTTCATGGAGCAAAAAAAGGCAATCATCTTGTGACTTCGTCTTCACAAACATCCTCCCTGAAAAAGGCACATGAAGATGTCAAGAAAACGGATTGTGCAGAAGTCAATAGCAAACACATCCCCTGGCAGAAAATCTCTATAAAATGTGACCGTATTTCTTTAGAAGTCCTGACCAGTAGCCGGAGAAATTCCAAAAGGTGACAAAGGCCAGTTATAATCTAGGAGCCTGAGTTCTTCTTTTTTATTGCTGAAAGGGCAATTCCGTGTCTTTCTGGAAAGCAGTCGGAAGGGTCAGGGCCATAGATTCAGAGCTTCTGGGTAGGCTGTCAACAGAAGTATTATAAGTTAAGTGCAACGGGGTTCAGTCTTGGCTTCTATGTCAATAAACCCAAAATACTTCTTTTCCCTCATGTGAAATATTTCTGAGAACCGTTTGCAGACCATTCTTTGCTGATCTCTGTGGAAATTAATGTAGTAAGGAAGAAATATTCCCTTACTTCAAAACTTGCATTAAAAAATAGCATTTCACTTTTTATTTATAAATAAGCATAATCAAATAAACAGTGATCAACCATTTGACTTCTATTTTGGGTATTTCCTAGCTGTTTTCCAGGACTGTTTTCTTCCAATGCAGCTTATGCTATAAAATTTTGCTTTTCAAGATTGAAAAAAAAAAGCGTATAGTCAACAGCCGTTGATTAAAACCAGTGTAACTACCTAAATCCAAAAGGAGAAGATCAAAAGCAGATTTTTCAGTCACAGAATCAAAGAATGTCATAAAGTAAACATCACAGAAAGCATTTGAAAACCTAAATTAAAATGTCACCAACCCCATCTCTCTCTATGTAGAGAGACAACTCCACTGAGAAGACTTTTAGAACGTATATCCCAATCCTTTCATATTGTTATTGTTTAAACGTTACAGGCTCAGAAACACATCAATAGCTGATGTAAGAAATTGGTAACCCATCTTTTAATCTCCTTTAGTTCTTCAGAATATGGGGAGATGACTCTTCAATTCAGCTGAGGATGTTTAACAATGTGATGGAGTAGATCAGTGATCTGATCCTAGAAACAGTGGCTTCGTACCTCGGAAGAACCAACAGGCCCTACCAGTAGACATGGGGAATAGAATAGAATGTAGAATAGAAATAGAAATAGAATAGGATAGAATTCTTTATTGGCCAAGTATGATTGGACACACAAGGAATTTGTCTTGGTGCAAATGCTCTCAGTATTTGAGAGTCCTTTGACCTCTCCATGCCTTGCTAAAGACTGACCAAGAATTGTATAAGAAAACAAACAGGGTTTCACAAAGACAAGCTGGGTATTCCACGGTCCATCTGCATGGCAAATTTCTGTCTAAATCATCTCATTCTCTCTCCTTCAAACACCCATAAAATTAATCTGGACGTATTTCCAAGCTGATTCACATTCTTCTAACGTGTTCTTGCAGGAATGCGAACAACCAAGAAGTGACAGAGGAGCTGGATGAGGATTCCTTCATTCATCATGGGTGGGCTAAATTTGTTCTGTGCATTTCTGTGAACCATCCAAATGAGACTGCCAAAAAGTCTTGATTGCCATCTGAAAGTGGGAAGGAAACAGCCAGGCAAGGCATCAAATATTCAAACACTTTCCAGCAGATATGCAGAGTCATACATAACTGTTGGGGCAGGGTGGTTCTTAGAGAAGGACTCAGAATTAATGGAACAAAAGGTTAAACGTGTATTCTTCCCTTCCCCACCATCGCCATGTAAAAAGAATGATGGTGGTTCAAATTTCTGGATGATTCTTCTTTTGAACGGAAAACAAGCCGGAGATGGTATGGGTGTGTGAATCTTTCAAGGTTTGTTCTGAAGATAATTCCAATGGAGCCTTTGAATCTAGAGCTGAACTGATTCGTTGGACTGAATCAATGCCCTTGACTTCGTTCAGTGGACTTTTGCTCATGGACGGGTTTATTGAATCAAAACTTTGAAGTGAATTACAAGTTCATAACTTTTGAGTTGCGGTGCTAATGAATCAAATCCCAGCTTTGAATTACGCTGCACAGGGATGGATTGGGACAACTCACTGTGGCCAATTCACCACAGGCAACTCGCCATGGGACAACTTGTGGGACAATTCAACAAATAAAAGGTGAAATTAATTCAAAATGCAACTGTGGCCAAAAATAATAAAATAAAGAAAGTCAATCCAGTAATACAAAAGTTAAAATAATGTTGTGCATTTGGAAGTAATGTGGATGACCTTGGACCAGTCACTTTCCCTCAACCCTAAAAAGGAGGCAACGGCAAACCATTTCTGAAAAACTTTCCCCCAAAAAACTGCAGGGATTTTTCTAGGCAATTGCCAAGAATAATAATAATAAAAAAAACTAACTCAAAGGCACATACACACACACCAGCAGGTTCTGACCAGTTCTGGAGAACTGGTAGTGGAAATTTTGAGTAGTTCAGAGAACCAGCAAATCCCACCTCTGACTGGAGATTTTACAGTGTCCTTCCCCTGCCACAGAACCGGTAGTAAAAAAAAAATGAATCCCACCACTGACACACCCACACAATGTATCAGCACACCTACAGACACAAAGTCTGAAAGTCAAACATTTTGATAAGCGCTCTTTTCCAAACAGATGGCCCAGATCCTGAAGTGCAGGCAATATTCTTGCAATACTAAAAAGAAGAGAGAACCTCGTGTACTTTTAGACGTAGCTGTCAAAGCCATTGGCATTTGTGGTATCGATTTACCACAAACAGAGCTCTTAGTGCAGAGCAAATCAGCGGTCACATAAGAGACAAAAAGCAGCCGTGTGGGCATCTGGGTGCCCTCAGTCTATCCAGTGGCTACCAAGTAAACCTGAAGATACTCCTAAGCTGAGGTCAATGCCATGGACATTTCCGTGCAATTTTCTTGGCAATAATAGGGAAATGCTTTGCTATTTGTCTTCTTCTGAGATTTTTCAAAGTCTGCTACAGTGTTAAAAATTCTTGGTAGATTCCCCCCCTTTCTAAATATTAACAAGGTCTCATTTTGCAGGCAAAGACACGGTGGCCCAGTCCTGTTGCTTATAAGGCAGTAGGAAGCTATATTTCTCCATGAAAAATGTTATCATATTTTACTACTTTTTGCTGATTTTTTTTTTTAAAAAAATAGCGGGTGGGGAGATTAATCTCCACTGAAGCAAATTCTTTCCAGTTGTCTTGATTGCACTTGGTAACTGATTGCAAATGTTAAAGGAACAATGTTTTAATATCTTACATTTCCTGCCAAGTTACTTTAGATCAATTTAGAGCTTGAAGTTGGGATTGTAATAGAGTGAAAACTAGACAGAGAGGGACCTTTGATATTCTGTATGAATTTTGTCAGAATTCACCAATTCTCTAGCAGTTTTCAGAACCTCAAGGTTTTGATGCCAGAGAAGATGAACATGACAACCCAGAACCACATTTCATGTGCTGAAATTAAATATACACAACTGAAGTTAAAAGTTTCTACATTATAAATGGAGCAGCCTCTTGCATCAGAAGCCAAAACGCAAAGCTCTGCTTCCCAAAACTTTCTTTTTTGTTCCCTGTTCTGTCTGGTGTCCAGGATGATCAGCTCACTGTGACCCAAGGACATATTTTTTTTATAGAAAAAATAAAAAAGAACTATCTGGAATAAATTCACACCCCCAATTTTCCCTCTCTGCTCATCAGAGATCTTAGGGGGAAAAGTAAACCTGAACTGGGATGGGATTTATTAAGTAGCTTGTGAGATAGCACAACATCCAATCAATATGCAATTTAGGATAAGGTGATACTCCCAGGACCCTTCTTGGACATTTGGATCCATTTGATATTATGCAATTAAGCTGAAATAACCTCAGTGAACATTTCTTCAATTCTGTATCATATCTGCGATTTTTTAAAAAAAGCTTCTTCCAAGGCGCCCTGAAGCTATCTATTGAGTTAATAAGTGCTGCCGGAGGTTTCTAATTTACAGAAGTTCTGTAATTCCCACAGTTCCATTCTTGCAATATTCATGAATAAATTAAAAACCAGAATAAATACTATGGTGCTATCTCCACTGGGTCCGGTGAGAGATTAACTCTTATATTACAGATTCTGATTGTTATTATTCTTATTTTGAGAGGAAAGGCTACCGAGAGATTAATATTTATATTGTACACTCCAAGTTAGGAGGAGGGGAGACTTCAGGTTGATGCAATCCCATTGGACAGACCAGGGCAGGAAACCAACTCCTCCAGAAGGCTCAATGGAGCTTTTGATGGAGATGGGTCGTAAACGTTTCGTCCCCTTTGGCCAAGGTCATGGGTTCTGCCTATTTCCACCAGGATCATCTTTGCTGCTACAGATTCCCGCACATCTATACAACACAATGGACTGAGGGGCTCCCCCTCACTCTGTACCCTGTGCCATAAAAGGGACTCTACGGCTCTTCCCCCTTTTGCCACAGCAATCTCACTTCAAAGCCAGTTTTCACCCAACTCATATGTGAAAATCCCTTCTGCGTTAATCGTGATATAACAAAACCTGCCTTAAACATCACAGTTGAGGAGTCAGGGGAAAGTCTCTCTTTCTTTCAGGAATGGCCTTAACCTACCTGCCTTTTTAGGTGAAGAGGGGTGTTAACTCCTCCATCCAAATTGGAAATCAGGATGGGCTTCTTTAAATTTCCCATCAAGTTTCCATTGGGAAGGCCTTTTTTCCAATCTGTCTCCTGCTGTTCCTGAAGACCTTGTAGCAGGGGGAGATTTGCAGGGCAGGGGTGGCATTTGTTTCACTTACTGTTGGTCTGTAAAGGCAAATGGCTCCTTCAACCTATTCCTAGAAAAAAACCTACTATGTGTCACATTTGTGAGCAGAGAATGCAACAGGCTTTCCATAAAGCATCTAACTGCCCTGGGCTCTTCCTAAGCTGAACAACCAGCACTTCCAAAGGAGGGTCACCTTGGCTCCTTCAGCTGCTGGAAATGGAAGAAGATGGAGGGACTTGGATTTATAGGGAATTTATTAGTCATGACTGAACTATGTCCCTTTAATTCTGTGTGCGAGTGCAAGAAAATAATGATTATTCAATTCTTGAGAGGTTTCTGGACAGGGAAACGGCTCGGCTGAAAGTGCCCAGATGGCAATTTAAACGGAAAAACAAAAACAAAAAACACCTATCATGAAGGGGAGCTTAGACAGTAACACCTTGCAGGGTGAAGGATACAGATGCCCCCAGGTGGTTGCAAAGCCATAATGGACAGAGCCAAAGGTATTGTGGTGGTTGTTTTTAGGCTAAAGTCCCTTTACATTCAGCTTGTACCTCCCAAGATCTGAAGAGCTGGTGCCACCAACACCAGGAATTCTAAGATGATGATTAGGGGGCCTAATGAAGATACTGGCCTGCTGCCTCTTTCCCTTTTTCTTCTTTTTGTTAACCTGAAGACAGGAAATTACACCTTTCCCTCATTTGCAAAGTAATAACCATAAAGTCTTATCTTCTTTATTAACCAGGTGTTGACCTTTGGGGAGGGGCTCTGAAAGGAGGCTACAAAGCCCCAAAGGCCAACATCCACTTAGAGGGCAGAAGGGCCTGGAGAGCAACAGGTGGGCAGCCATGGAATTGGGCTGCTGCCTGGAGCTACAGAGACCCATTTGGGCAGCGGCTGGATGTCCCTCTGATTCGCCCTCCGTTAAATCAGAATCTTCTCCAAGGAATTACGAAGAGCTCCTTCCTCTTATTTCACACTCTTGGGCCTCCTCTGGGGCCACTTAAGGCTCATGTTTATGGCTCTCAGGAAGGTCGGCGTTGGCGGCATTTTGCACCTGAACCTGAACTGCTTGGGCGGAGGGCTGGACTATAAGACCTCCAAGGTCCCTTCCCATGCTCTGTCAACCTTCGGGAATGATTGTCTTTTGCACAGATACGTGGCAGTCTAATAAATGAGCAACCTAATGAAGGTCCAAGGAGAGGAGGGACATCCCCTAATGCAGGTCGTCCTTGGTGTTGAGGTAATTCCCCGTTAGGAGAATGAGCGCATTCAGGGAGACGTATTTGAGAGAAGTGTTTGAATAATACACACAAAGCACACAGATACACTGTACAGTAAATGTTGGTTTTTACTTCCAATAAAGGTTTTAAGCAAAGTTCAAGATAAGATAAGCAGTCCAAAAGTCATTCACAGGTAAGATCAGTCAGTTTTTAGTCCAGGGATAATCCAGTAACAAAGTCCAGTGTCAAAAACAGTTCAGTATCAGACTTACATTAAATCCATGAATAGCAGTCAATTAGGAAAAGTGGAGGAATAGCAATACTCTCCAACAGAAGGAAAACAGAGATAGACTCACACTCTCTTCTGAGACTCAGACTAAGACAACCCAGGTTTCTGGCTCCATCTTATGACCTTTTGAGAAACCACACCCAATTGCAGTTTTTAGCATGCTCTTAAAGAGACAGTATTAAAATGTCTATCCTGGTTTATATATTTCTAACCCAAATACCTGTTAGGTGACTTACATTCCTAACACTTGGCTCACAATTGAGCCCAGAATGTCTCTTGCTAAGCGAGACCCTTGCTAAGTGAACCTCGTCCCATTTTATGACCTTTCTTAGGATAGTTGCTAAGCGATTCGCTGCAGTTGTTAAGTGAGTAACATGGTCATTAAGTGAATCCAGCTTCCCCATTGACTTTGCTAATCAGGAGGTCACAAAAGGGGATCAGGTGACCCCAAGGGATGCTGCGGCCGTCATAAATGTGAATCAGTTGCCAAGCTCTCCTGCAACGGTTGTAAGTGGGAAAACTAAGCCCCTTTTTTCAGTGTTGTTGTAATTCAGTCACTACATGACCTGTTGTCAGTCAAGGACTACCTGCACACGTGTTCCTTTGCCTTCTGCACCTGAAAAGGTACACAAGAAAATAGTTCTATTTGTAACACTTTCCCACCCCCTGCCTAAGTTTGCTCCAAACCAGAAGTTTTTCCCTGCACAGGTGAGAGACTTTTCCGGCCCTCAGCTGCAGAAATGCCATCACTTAATTCCGGGGACAAGTTTCACTTGGAGGCCTGGCTTTTATCTCTCAGGGACGGATGGATGGGCCGTGAAATACTTTTGCACCTGAATTGGGCGGACGGGGCTAGAGATAAAGAACTCCGATCAGGATGCACTAAGTGAAATCCCAGTCCGATAGTCCTGATTTACCCCCGTTGTGTTTTCCCCCTTTCTCTGAAATTTATCTCACGCTGTCCCTTTGGTAGGATCTGTAAGGGTGATGTATATGCAGTCATACGGCTAAAGGGAGCGTTTGCATTGTCATCCATCTTGCAAAGATAGCTTAGGCTGAAATGTCTTCGGTTAATGTATCATGCCTCACCCCTGAATTGCAGTAGACACATTTACACGGCTCTCTCTGCAGCTTCCCTCTTAAACTGCCTGCAAAAGAGGTTTGCAAAACTCACCTATTGTACCTGGAGTGCTTCCCCGAAAGTAAATGGCCAGTGGGTTAAAGCTTGCCTTTGTGAGTAGTGTCTATTGATGCCATTCCTATAAGGTTGGATTTGAAAGGTTTCTGAAGTGTTGGGCTTGGGCTTCAATTAATACAGTTGTAAGAACAGTTATTTATTGACAGAGCCATTCCCAGGGGAGCTGCATTTGACCTCTCTTCTCAACAACGCCAGCAAACACACATCGGCTCAACTTTGATATTAACTTTGTGACGTTAACTTTTCATACTGCTTTTTTTTTTTAAAAAAAAAATTTCATTCGCCACTTGGGTTCCTATCAGAATGGAAAGGCAATCTATATAAGGGAATAAATGAAAATAAACAGAGACACCACAATCCCATACTTACAAGCAATTGATACATTAACTCCATTGATTTGCACAAGACCGAGGCTGGAATTAATCCCGTTTGAAAGGGATTAATTTGAAAGACCAAAACGTCTGAGAATCCATGTCTTCAGACTGGTCTGATGGAGGTAGATGAATAAATAAAAAGGAGCTCCAAAGAGTAAAGAAGACAGGCAGGAATAAATGCATTGCCGTCAGCGGTCAGTAGATAGTGGCACTTCAGGTGAACCCCAGAATCTCCCTCAGATTGTGGGCTCCTTAGCAGTCCTGGATCACATTTGTGAGACGCCCACAGGGCCACAGGTATGGCCACCTCAGACGGATCTATTTTCAAATTACTCTCCAATTCTGATGGATGACCTCACTGCTCAGTCCGCTTTCCCACCTGCATCACTTAATCAAGGCAGAGAGATCGATCTTTCTTGCCTTTCACTTGGCACTTTTTATTTTAATCCTTTCAGGGTGTCCTTGGTAACCTTCTCCGCTGCTACAGTTTGGATGTCGAGCTTCATCAGCAAAATGAAGGCTGCTTTCATTTGCTTTAATGCACCTCAATTCCAGCGGAGGGAAAGGCTGGAAAACAGCCACCTCACTGGAGGCTGCAGGAAATTCATAAGGCACCTGGGCAGAGTTTCAAATCAGAAACAAGATGCAACACCAAGTATTTTATAGGGGCAACTCTCCTCTCCCTGTAACCTTAGCCCATAGGAACTAGCCGGTGATTTTTATGTATTGATTTGCTTGTTTATTTGGTTTATTTATCTGGCTAGAGACCAGGAGACGGTGAGTTCTAGTCCTGCCTTAGGCACAAAGCCAGCTGGATTACCTTGAGCCACTCACTTTCTCTCGGTTGTTTAAACTGCTGGCTGTATCCCAATGTTTGTTGGTTTGCCGTCGGACTGTAAATTAATAAATAGCAACAACAACGTTGGGCTTATACAGTATTTCAGCCTCCCCACCTCGCCAATATCCTGCCAAGCACCTCAGCTGAACCTATTTTCTCATTGCAAGCTGCAAAACTGGGCACTGGCTACTCCCCCCCCCCACCACCCAAAGCATCTCAGTAGAATTCAATTAAAAAGGGGGAGGGGGCTGGCATTATTCTCTCCTATCAGAAGCCAAATCCGAGGAAGAAGACCAAGAAAAAAATAGAAACGTGGCTGAATGGATCGTGGTGGGTGGGTGGCTAAGGCTGAAGGCAAAATGAAAAGGAAAGAAGACAATTTGTAGAGCATTTGTGGCAGGGATCAAAAGCGAGATGTCGACCTCAAAATATTCACAGATGAACTGAAATATGCACTAGAAAACTGGATCCTACATATATTTCCAGCCCTGATGCCTATTTTAGCCTGGTGGGACCAAATCCATGGAAAACAGAACTCAACCCAAGCAACTCCGCATGCGGGTGGGGTCAACTTCTACACTCAGGAGGTTTACGGAAGTGCAAAGAATGTCATCAGTGAAGACGTTTTTCCCCCATAGATGAAGTGAGATGCTTCCCTTGGGTGGTGGATCAGGGGGGCTGAGTGCCATCATTTCCTCTCCTTTATCCCCCCCCCATTAAAATGGATGGCTACCATGGGCTGCTACCATGGCCGCCATCCAGAAGTGAGAATGACTGCAGAGAAGGCAGCAATCCTGTCACCCTCAAGGAAGCCAAAGGTCCAGGCCCCAGAGGGCTCCCCAGATTCTCTCCAACTCCCCTAAAAGCAGGGAAGCAGTGAGGATGGGGTCTCTCTGGAAGCTCCCTCTCAGAACAAGGGCTTGCTACACAGAAGTAATCGACTGCAGATTGTGAAGTTGAGAAGATATGCGAAAGACACGATTTCGGGGATGAAACAGCTGTAAGCTCCAAGCTGTAGCTCCAAGCTGTAGGGGTTTGTACAGGGTGGGGTCATGTCGGGGTGGGGGGCGGAATATTCTTGTACCACATGGAACATCCTGTCATTTCCACAGCCTGAATGAAAATCTCTCACGCTACTCCACAACGTACCACATCTGCTAGAGAGCCTCATAAAGTGACGTTCCCCTGTGACATAAATAAGTAAACACAACAAAACACAACAACATGAAAAGCATTCCAATTATGCAAAAAGAGGGAGCTTGAACACGTCGTAAACTTCTGCCCTAGTTGTGTATGTTGTTTAGTGCTGTTCTTGTTTTAAATGCCTACTCCAAAAGTTGTGGGCTTTATCGGGGAGCAAAGAGTGCGTTCTCGCCCTTGGCTAAATCGCTCCTTGCTTCTGCCGTCTGGCGGCCGTGGAACTGACCACAAATGAAAAATTGCAGGGCTGCCGAATTCTTCCCGGCCGGTTCATGGAGTTTTGACATCAAGAAAATTGGCTTGTATACAGAATATAAACCAACCAGGCCTGGCGTATTTCAAGCCTTTTCCATTTTGATTAGAATTAGCAGGAGAAAGAACTTCAAACATGTTCCTGGTGAGATTATCCTTTGGCATCAAGTTCAGATCAAAAATGGCTAAACGAACTGACTTTGCTCAAAATGTTCTCTTCTTATCAGTTCTGTCCTGGGCCCAACTTGTTAGGAAGGACTACAAAAGCAACTATTGGGCATAGTAACAACCTTAATTAGTTTATTCCCCATTGACAGTCTCTAGTTACAAAATATTTAAATTCAATTTATCCAGGAGGTCGGGAATATTTCTGTTTCTTGGTTAAACATAATTTCATGTCTACATAATGAGAACACAAACACAATGGCCAGAATCTGGAGAATGTTTAGACGTTTTTCTTCAAAAGCAGATCCTCATTGTTCAGTTACAATACTGATAAACTGAACCAGGCCAAAGAACAAGCAGGAAAAACAAAACACAAAGAATGCTAAATCCAAGCCATGAGTCAGAATAGAGCTGGAAGGGACCTTGGAGGTCTTCTAGTCCAGCCCCCCTGCTCAATCAGGAAACCCCGTACCATTTCAGACAAGTGACCGTCCAATCTCTTCTCAAAAACCGCCTGATTGTAGACATAGGCAGTGAAGCCTAAAATCTTCATATAGATGAGTTTGAAGAAATGGTAACTAAAATCCAAAAGCTTGGATAAACTGCTAGATCTTTGCTTGGCACTCAAATGAAACCTATGTTTGGCACCTGTTTACCCTTCCGTGTGGGGACTTTCTCCAGTCAGGGTGATAAAAATGGTGGTTTTATTGGTTTGTTTCATTTTTGGTGGCCCAGAGGGCGTTGGGCTCAGCTATTCAACTAACCAGGTCCAAATGTCAGCAGACTAGCCATAATTCTTGGGATTAGTGGCACTTCCCTCTTTTTCATGTACAGTTGAATTCTGGTCCCACGCTAAAAAGTAGGAAGAGCTGGAGCTTCTCTGGCACCTTCAAATCATGGCAAAAAAGAGCCCAAGTCCTTCCGTTTTCCTTGGCCAATTTGTTTTGGAAGTGGTTTGCCATTGCCTCCTTTCTGGGGCTGAAAGAGAATGACTGGCCCAAGGTCACCCAGGTGGCTATATGTCTCAGGCAGGATAACAACACTTTCTCCTGTTCTCTAGCCCAATGCCTTTGCCACTACACCCACCTGGCTCTTGTACTTTATACTATTAAGTAAATAATAATAATGATAATAATAATAATAATAATAATAATAATAATAATAATAATAATAATATCTCATCTTTGGTACACAGAAGTGAAATGCAGAGGAAAAAAAGAGGGAGGAGGAGGAGGAAAGAGAAACAGAAAGGGAAAAAGTTGAGCACTCATCATTTATTACATTTTATTTATTTCTTTTTCACAGTTTTACACCTCCAGAATCCGAAGGCTTCTTTGATTGCATCCACAGTTGCTTTGGGGGACTCTGAAAGGCCTGTAACCCCTGACAGGTTAAGGGAGAAATAAACTGGCTGTCAGGCAAAAAAAATAATAATAATAAAATCATGTGTTTCCCTACCAGGGCTGTATGACTTTCCAAATCAAGTCCATGGATGAAAGGCCGGGGGAAAAATAATGAGAATGTTCAGGAAATGGGATAAGGCAGAGTTTATTTTCCTTTCTGCTCCTCAGCCAGCTTCAGTGTCCAAATCAGGTTCCAAAACATTTGAACCCCTACCGAAATAAGTGGCGACTGTAGCATGAACCCAAAGGCCCAGGTGACCTCAGAACCATTTTTCATTTTCCAAAAGTATTACTTTGAGTTATCCAAGACTTTCGAAGTTATCTTTGGAGGATTGTTTTGTGCTGTCGGGTGAACTGTGGGCTTTACTCTCCAAGCCAGAGGTCACCGTTTGGTGAACCAGTCAGTTTTTACAAGGCTAATTTAATTTTAGTAATTAAGAAAGGTGTTTGCTCTGGAGATTGAGTTTGTTTCTCTACCAACACTCGAAAGTCAAGGTTTTTTATGTCCACGGTGAGGATGGGAGCCTGTTTCCTCCTGGAGCTCTTCCATGGGCTGTGTGACAATCCAAATTCAAGGGGAAGGGGGGCGATGGGGGAGGGGCTCTTCTGTCAAAGAAATCCTTAAAAAGTTACATCTTCTCATGTGGTTAGAAAGCTATCCCTGCCTGATTCTGAAAGGAATTGCCTTGGATTTAAGGTCTGCTTCAATCCCGCCAGTTCATTCCCTGTTGGACTAAGAGGCATCATTTAATCCACATGAAGAGCACACATTAAATTTGTGTAGAATTTTCACCATCCCACATTCGTGAGTCCTGTGTGGGATCGAAAGCGTCTTGCAATGAAAGCTCATCGAGCACTTCCGACTCAGTGTGGAAGCAACATAAGTAGGATCCTTGCAAGATACTCCTATTGTAAACATTATAGGCCAATCTTTGGGAGTTTTTAATTCACCAATAGAATAAGAACTGCAGGCTATCAACCTCAGGGTTACACAGAAATAATTTTATGACTTCTCTGCATTCTTAATAGCTTCTTAATAGTTCATAGTCAAGATGGCACTAAAACAATATTCACCCATTACTACTTGCAGTTTCTTGCGGACCAAATATATTCTTTTGACAATCATCTTAATTGTATCATTGTGATTTTCAAAAGTCCCTGAAAACTGTAGTCTAGTGTTTCAACATTTCTGTGTCTTTGAACAGGAAGGCAGAAAAGCACCTGGTAGACTTTTTCTGATTGGGACGTTAGGCACGCAAAGAAACCAGCCCAGATAATTTTGTAACCCTAACTAAAAGCATCCATGTTACGTCTTCATTTCTGCTACAATAAGAGATGGATGGAGAACAAATGGCCTTCTGTCTTCTGAGGTTGGAGGAGACGGCTTGAAACTGTTAGGAAGCTTCATGCAAAAGTCTTGATAGATTTCGAAGGGCAGCAGCTTCAAACTTCCTGAAGGTCTGCATGAGCCACAAGGCACAAAGCCCTCTTATGCGCTTTTCCCCAGCCCTGCTAAGTCCTTCCTCATCTGGAGCAATTCAAACTGCATTCTGAATTCCAGATGCAAATTCACTACAGATTTGTACAATGGCTCCCTATGCTGGCGGGTTTATTTTCAGTCTCTAGCATGCCAACCTGCCCTGGGGAAGCTTCCTTTGTAGACATAACTTAATCAACAAAATAAACCCAGCCCGAAGGGGAGCCTGTCCACCACCTGACTTAATTCCCAAGGAGATCTGAGCATGCTCAGTGGGCAGGGAGTCTGACGTGACGGGTGGGTGGAAGCAGAGAAGGGAAGGGGCTGGCAAAGGGACGCTGGGACTCTAGCGACGTGGACTTGAGGCTGCCAGCTTTCTCTATGCCAATCCCTTGACTGAAAGCAGCGGCAGGTTAACAGAATAACAGAGTTGGAAGGGATCTTGGAGGACTTCTAGTCTAACCCCTATTATGAAACCCTATTATGCCATTTCCAACAAATCGTTGTCCAATATCTTTAAAAAAAAAAAAAAACTCCAGTGTTGGAGCACCACAAATTCTGGAGGCAAGTTAAGAGTTTAAAAGGGTTGTGAGGTATGGAAAGTTTCAACCAGGTAGAGAAAATGCATTCAGTCTCCAAACTTATTCAGAAATGGATCGTTTGGATCCTTATTAAGATGCGATATGAGTTTGTGTCACAAATGAAGAAGGGGAGAATCCCTCAGGAAGAGCTGTGGCTTCCAACTATGTTTCAACATGAGATAGTATAGGTAGTCCTTGACTTACAATCATTCATTTAGTGACCATTCGACATTCGAACAGCATAGGCATTCTTGACCCAACCTGGAGAGCCTTCAGGGACACCCTGGATGCGTTGCTGCCTAATGACACCATCTCGGCATGCAGAAGGCTGCTGCGTGGGCTGCCATGGGGCTCCCGCACCTTATTGGCCCTGTAAGATGTCACAGCTGAAGGAAGTCAAGTGGGGGAGAAGCAATGCTCCCCATCAGTGCTCTGAAGCAAGCATGGATGGCCCTCAGCCATTCATCTCAGTTTCCTTAGCGCAGGAGGCCTCTCCCGGAGCCGGGATAAACAAGGATTAAACAGAGGCTCTGTTCACTTAATGAGTGTCATCGTTATTGATCCATTCGTTCATTTCATCTCTATGCTGCCTAATCCCCAGGGCTCTCTGCAGCTACGAAGCACTCTGTGAGATAAAAGCATGCATTAAAAAAAAAAGGAAGGTAAGCAAATATATACCACACATTGCTCAGAGAAATGGAAATGGAAAGATAAAACTAGGAACGTGGTGCACTCGTGGAGCCGCTTCCAATCGGAGCCTTCTTTTCCTTTCTCCTCTGCTGGGCAGGGCAGGTGGGCCCTGAAACTTCTCCTAAGGCCCAGCAAGGACTGATCTGGCAGTCTCTGTGGGAAAAGAACCATAGAGTTGGAGGGGACCTTGAAGGCCTTCTAGTCTGACCTCCTGCCCAAGGCAGGACTCCGGAAGCCGTCTCAGACGATTGGCCCTTCGACCTCCTTCAGGCACAGCTGCCACCTGCCCACTGAGCAGGAGTCTGGGAGAACCCCTGAGTAGTGGACCACCTCAGAGCAGGAGGATATGAATCCACTCAACATTTCTCTGGAATCCCCAGGCATTCAAACCCAAACCTTTCTGTCTTGGAAAGAGTCCATCCTATTCCTCTCTTCCCCTCCGCGCAGGCAGTTTTCCTATCAATCTCCTATTTAATTCCCATTTCGGCCTGAGCTGCATAACTGCACGTCTCCAGAGGTTCATAATGACAAACCCTGTGCTGAAGGACATGCGATAGTTTAATTTAGATATTATAGAGGAAAGAAGGAAGATTTGTGAAGATTCACACCGATTGGAATCTTCTCCTCTAGAAAGAGGAGAACCAAGGGGAAGCCACCTTTCCATGGAAGAGGTCCAGAAAAGCACCATGACTGAGGGTCCTGAAAGCCTCAGAGAATTGGAGGACCAGGAAGATTGCACTCTTTGTCTCTCTCTCTGTCTCCCTCTCTCTCTTTCTCCCTCTCTCATAGATCTCTCTGTAAGTCATCTACAAGCACAACTAAGGTAGCTTCCATGTTGTGTCCCAGCTGCTATGGGGCCAAATAATTTGCTTCCTCGAGGGCTTTCTGAAATGGCGAGGCTGCCATTTAATAAATAATAATGGCATAGCCTTTGAGAGGGGTGGGAGGCTCATAAATGGTTCATAAATGTGAAAAGTAAACAAACCCATCGGATTGAACTATTGGTGAGGACTGATGCTGAAGCAGGAAACACACATGGCAAAATCGTTAAGAAAAATCTGCTTCGGAGACGAAACAACAAAGTGACAATTATTGTCAAGGGGCTGCCATGAAGAGCTGCATGGCAAAGAGATTAATTATTATTAATGACTGATTGTCAAAGCAAGCGGAAGATAAAATAAGGTCAACGTTTGCCCTTGGCCCCTCCAGTTCCTCATGATAATTAATGGCTACAGTAGAACGGGAGCTTAGGAAGGGCTCCTAAAATTCCCAGATGATACAAAAATTAGACACTTCTGGGCTCAGCCATAAGTTTTAAAGGAATTCAGTGGTTTGAAGAGCCCAAAGGTGCTTTTCCAAAAGGCAGCTGGACTCTCTTTGTTTGTCCTTGAAGACATTTCATTCTCATCCAAGAAGCTTCTTCGGTTCTGAAGTAAGACAGTTTCTTGGAAGAGAAACAAAACGTCTTCAAGACAAAACAAAGAAAGTCCAGCTGCCTTTTGAAAAAGCACCTCCGGGACAGCCCTGACCTGGATAACTGAGAATCTCTATAGAGGGTTTGAAGAGCATTACAGGGGTCAAAAAAGAGTGTTTCAACAGCGAGAGTCGCTGAGCAGAAGACAACAAACTGGAACATTTTGAAGCAAAGTTGCAAAGTCAGAAAGAGAAGCTGATGAGGGATTGAAGTATAGGTTTTCCATATTTTCAATTTTCTATTGAGAATAGAATGGGGGTTTGTTGCATGAAAATTTATGCCACAATAAATTTGCTGGTCTTGTATCTGCCACAAGACTCTGCCAACCCCAGTGGATTCTGGCCTGTTTAGTCTGATCCAGTCAATCCTGCAGTAAGTCTGAAAACTGCTTGTTTTAGCCAAGTGCCACAGAGCTTGATAGGCGCAGAGCGTTGTATTTCACTTTTGAACGATACGCCTAATGGAGTGGGATATATTAGATTGATTTATACTTAAGGATGCCCCTTATATTATTATTATTATTATTATTATTATTATTATTATTATTATTATTATTATTATTATTATTATTATTATTATTATTAAAATCTGTCATATTAAAATTTACAATTCCTTGGCTGTTGTTAGGATGGTTCTAAGGCCTCTTCTAAGTTTCTGGGGTAAACAACACAACCATTTTAGTGCCAGGGTTAGCACTAAAAGGTCTGCAAATTCTTCTCAGGGTTCTAGCTCTATTCCTGGAGTCTGAACCTGTCATAGATCTCAAGGGCTCATCCGAACCCCTGGGAGTGTGTGGACATGCCTACACAACAAACCAGGCAGCACAGAGACAGAATGTGGGACTACTTGCATTCTTGGTCTACTCAGGGTAGTGAACTTCATGGGAGTAGAGTATTATACTCATGCATTCCAGATCCAGTAATTAATTTTGAGCCACACCAGATGTATTCAAATGAAGACCAGAAGGTTTTCTTTCTTCTGTCTTTACCTGAGCATAATTAAAGGTTGAAATAATTTTTACGATAATCTGACATGGTTCTGAGTTTGACGTTTGAATGATCCTGACAATATTTTGCTAATAATACTGGACAGCGTTGACCTGAATGCTGGATTAGGCATGTCTTGCAGATAGCTGTACTTGCTGATTCTTTCTGACTTTACAGCTGCACTTATTACCCTGCTGGGTGACCTTTGGATGGTGAAAATTGACATACATACATATTTTAAAAAATTCTCCCATTTTTAGCAAGCTCCTGTCTCACAACTGTAGAAGTATTATCCAAATTAAGTTTTAGTTTCAAAAACGAACATGAGATGGAAAGTTGTTTTCAGCCAGCGAAGAGCTGGAGAAAGCAATGAGTTGACTTTCGAAGCCTCAGTAAACGGATCCAGGGCTTGGGTTTTTATTCCTCCCCTCCCCCTCCCAATACCCCCTGGGATCTGCTTAAATCTGACAGATCTCCAAACTAAGCAGATGGTAAACAAAACTATCAGGACCCCTTACGCCTGTCGGTCAGCCTGGGAATTCAGAAACAAAAACACCGGTGCCCACACGGGCACAAACCACAAAATGTGTGAAGGGATGTCACAGTGTGATTTATGTACTCGATCAAATGGAAGCAACTCACCATGACCAACTCAATTAAATCAAGTTAATTGTTTTACAATAGTTAAAAAACTATTTTAATTATTGTCATTCACATTTCGTTTTGTCCTTCCTTTGGCATCTGTTTTTTAATGATTCTATTCCACTATTTCTTCATATTAGTGTAAATCTTGTCCTGTGCTGAGTTGTTGTTCCTACACTTGTTTCCAAGTTGCCACCAGGGGTGTCAAACTTGATTTTGTTGAGGGCCACATCAGGGCTGTGTTTGACCTCGGGGGCCGGAGTGGGCGTGGCCGGCTCGATGTCACTCATGTCAGGGCGTCTGTGGTGGCTGAGAACTCTGCCAGCGAAAACGGGCTCCCAAAGTCCATTTTCAGCTGCAATGGCCTCCTGCCACCCTCTGCCAGCAAAAATGGAGCTGGGGGTGGGCTGCGTGTGTCACTCCCAAACTCCGTTTTTGTTGGCAGAGTCACCAAACCTAGCCTGGTCCTTTACTGTTTCCAAGGTGGCCCCTCGGGCTGGATCTGAGCTTCCCACAGGCCAGAACCAGCCTGCGGGCCTTGAGTTGGACATCCCTGTTGTAGACGCTTTGCAGGGTGAAGTCACCATACATGCATTGGCAGCCTGATACCCTCATAGTTTACTGGGGAGGCCACCACTGCCCAGAAGAAGGCTGCATTCGTCTTTCCTCCTCCCCCCCCCCCTTAGAAATGTTGCCCCAATCAATTCAGGTTTATAAATTCTGTCTCGTCTTTTTTTACCCGGCCTTGGAATGGGCTCAAAACGGAAGGCAATCAGAATATCAATCTCTGCACAAATAAAGCACCTGCCTCCAAGTGATTGTGGACTTCATGGCAGCCATTAACCAGCACAAGAGAATTGGTATTCAGATATTCCAAAAAACCCAAAAATAAATTAACAACGTCAGGATGGCTAAGAAATGTACTTACAGACAAAACATTTTGGGTAAAAGACAATATCAAATCAAATATGGATAAAAATAAATAAACTTGGAATACCAGTATAAAAAGAAATACATATACATATATACATACACACAGAGACATATGTGCACACAAAAATATGTGTATGTATGTAAATAAAAGACTAGCGTTATCCAAAAGGGATTTAAGAATTACAAACTTCTCTTACAGACGCCCCTGTCAAACCTGAGAATTATAGAATATCATACAATGGCTGAGGCAGCCTGCTCCGTCCTAGGCCAATGCTTAATGCTGAGCCAGTCCCATTTCTTTGTGTTATCCAGATTGCTAATTTTAGTTCCTTCTTGTTCAATGGTTGAGCCTGCATCTCTGACTCAACACGGTCTTTCTGGCTTTGTCAGTTGGATCTTTTGAATACTTGAATACCAATTCTGTTGTGTTGGTCAATGACCACAATGAAACTAAGTTAAATCTCTAAATTAGTAAAACATCCATGATTTTAGCCAGGTTCAGGGACTCGCAGCTCTTCACTATCTTCTGCCTAGGGAAGTGTCATTTGTGCACACCCATCCGCGCTTAGGAAATGGAGGGGAGCTGCTTCCAAGCCTTGCAGAGACACAGCTAGTTTTCAGAGTTAGAGAGAGATGTCCGATTCATGCTAACCCTGGTAGCCACCTCCTCTTTCAAATGCTTTGCACAGTCTTATCAGAAAGGACAGCTGCCTTGTGCAGGGAGATCCCTCATCTATTTGTGTCTCTGTTAAACACGTTTGTAAAAAGTTTTAAATGTATCATAACCTATTTGACCAAAAACTAGGAAAGTAAAAGAAAAAAAAAAGTATGTCTGTGCTTAAAAATTTTCACTCTTCTTTCAACTGAACCAAATGTACTTCTTGGCGTCCATCCAGATTTCTAGCTTATTGTTGGAAGTACTGTCGTGTGGTCTTTTCTGTGTGATTGACAAGAAGGAACTCTATGAGACGGAGGCGAGTTGCCTTGTCTTCAAATCCCTTCAACTTTCAAGGAGTTGGAAAAACTCCTCCAAGAATCACAGTCAAGACTCAGAGATGGAGAAAGAAAAGGTAAATGGACAGATTTCCACTCTTTGCCCAGCAGGCGAGGGAGACCAGGGACTGTGCTGGGAGTCTCTATGAAAAGCCCCTGTGGAGGCAAGGTGGGCCAGGCCCCGCTGGGGATGCCTGCCGTGGGTGTCTTCCTCTTTAGTCTCCAGGTGACACTTTTCATTTTTACCAGCTTTGTAATTGTAGTGTATTTTCCCTGATTTTGTTCCCTTTCACAGCGGGTGCTCCTCTTATTCTTTTAATTAATGCAAGTTGAGAAAATCTTGATTGTAATTAGAGTGTTTCTATCTTCAAGGTCTCCAGGTTGCACTGTCGGAAGGGAAAGGCCCATGAATTAAGTTTCGCTTCTCAGGTGGAATTCTCTAGGCCGTGATGTGGAAGGGGCTCGCCATGGCCAGCTGCTGGAAGCTTTTCAGTCCGGCTTAAAAGCCTGGGCTTTTGGATGGTCTTCTGGGCAAGCACTTGATGATCAACACACACAACATCCCTCTCTCTGGACATCTTTCTTGGGAAATCTCCTTGTTTGTTCAGCAAACAATCTGTCAAAATCCCCGAATATCAGATTCCTGTTTAAAAGCAACAAGAACTAGACTGTTTCTTCAAGGGAACAAATGCCATCAATTTGATGGACTCAAGAAAAAAGAATGAAGATCCCTCACGGCTTCTTGCCATGGATAACTGATCCATAAAAGGACTAATAAAATTCAAGGGTTCATAATCATAAAGACAACTCAGGTGAAGCGATGGTCGCAGCGTGAGAGTTATTTAATTTAAGTGCAGAATGGTAGATGAAACCATCTGTTTGTTAGTTAAAGATTCTATGGGATCATTCTGTGTTGTAATTTAACCTTATTTCAGTTAACTTTGTGGGCTGTGTATCTTCCTGTGATAAAAGAATGATGAATCCCGACATTTCCCTAAAGATTAGTATTGTAAGTCACCTCCATCATCCAGCAGCCTAGAAAATACAACTTTCTGTAATCTTTGAGGGATCTCGGAGGGTGGGAATAATGCCAGGGACTGGTAAGGAGCAAAGGTTGCTCAACTTTTATAAAAAAGAAGACATGCCTAACTACAGAGTGGTCAGTTTGCCATCTATACTGAGCAAAAGTAGAACAGGTTACTAAACACTTGGGCTGTGAACATTTGGGGGAGAAAGGCTGTTGTTTGGCTGCAGCCAGCTTGAATTTATCAAGAACAAGTCATGCCAAACCAACCTGATCTCCTTTTTGGACAGAGCAGACAATTGGTCTCTGTGTGAGTGTGTGTGTGCCTGGGTGTATGGTTTATTTTTAAAGACTGAAGGATCATGGGACAGGGGACAGAGTAGTGGCAGTGTATTTACACAGACTAGTAGAGCTACACATGCTTAAAAATGACTTGGAGGAAGTGCTTTAGACCTCACACAAATGCAAGTACACAACTTCTCTGGTATTCATTATAGGAGCCCCACTTTCTTCAGATTTCTGGGCAAGGCTGAAAAAAGTGCAGCTGTTTCAGGGATTCAGAACATGAAAGTTAATGTTCAGGAGCCTTAAAAAAAGTCGTGCTTGCTTTAACAAAGAGCAGAGGGATGCTGTGTGCATGTGGGGTCTCGGGAGATCTTCCAAGGACTTTCTGGATTGGGCACAGCTATGCTGACTCTCAGGTTTTTTCTGGAGTTTCTGACGGGGGGTGGTAAACACCTTGGAGTCTTAAGGAGTTAAGGACAAAGGTAAGTTAATGAGTCAACTCATGAAAGTAGCCACGTCTTTTGTCATGCTCACCCAACTCCTTCAGAGAGATACTTATTAAAAGAGAAGATGGTGCACTTATGTTGCTGTAGTCATTTTTGGAGTTTAGAAAATATGTGTGTTGAATCTTGGTCTCTACCAGTGAGATCACAGGGTACGAACCCTGGTTGTTAAACCTTGACATCCCCTTTTGACTTGCACCAGGGGACAGGAGCTCTCCCCGGGATGGCCGCTCACATAAGACAAATCTTTGGGAAGCGGGAAACAGATCGACAAGGCTGATCTGACTAGGCCTGTTACGATTAGCCACAGCTGGCATGCAGACATGATTAGCATGCTGTTCTCCAACATTTCTATTAGGTAGAGCTCAGATCTGACATTAGCTACGGTTATAAAGGACATTCAGAGACTCCCTTGGAATTCCATTATCTGCCAGATCCAATGAACGTCGGAAAACAAGAAGCCATTGTGCCTGAAGAGCCATGGAAGATAAAGAACAAGGAAGGCCTGGCTGCAGCCTCAACAGAAGAGGGTTCAGCATTCCTCCTCAACATTTGTTAGTGCACCAAAGTAGATCTTTTCCCCAGGAAAGCATATATAATTACTGTTTGGTCTGCAATTACACGACCAGTTTGTATCATGGGCAGAGTGCAATCTGATATCTCGTAATGAAGCCATCAGGCATCCTTTAAACACAGCCACTAATACGCAAGTATACTGCTGAAACACCTCTGAGAAGGAGATGCCTGTCTAATTGTGGGAATGAGGCATTTTTGAACTGGTTTTACTCTGCAGTTAGCTAATCTACAGTTAGGTTCAGCATCTAAGACTTGCAGAAACTTAATAATTCAAGTCATAACCAAGAATTATTAAGGCAGCCTCTGAGAATATAGGCAGTTCCGACCAGGGTGATTTATTTGTAAAATTTGAGTATTCAATCCAATCCAATGATCAATCCAATATTTTGAGATATCAAGGAAATCTAAACTCACATGATACATTTGACAGAAATATTTTTTTTACTTGGTTCTGTAATAAATTGGAAGCTTTCAAAATTCCCACGTATTTGCAACCTTCTGCTGATGCTATGGCCTCTATCAAGTCTTCCCTGTTTCTTCCAAGGGTTCTTCAGAGAGGGACTGATTTGGTATCACCAGCTAGCTTTGTGCACTAAACAGGACTAGAACTCACAGTCTTCTGGTTTCTAGTACAGAGCCTTTTAACTCCTACATCAAACTGGCTCTTGGCATGAGATAATCTGTTGGTACTCAAAACAAGTTTGTCAAGGTGATTGTGGATGAAGGTGGGAACTACAGAAGAAGAAACCCAGATGATTAGCAGTTTGTGGACAGGGAAGGGAAGCTCAAGGAAACAGGTAGGAAAGCCAAAGGAGGAAACATCTCCATTATAATCCAGCCGCCCAGAACATATCCTCCCTTGAGAATAAATTTACAGCCTATGTGTTCATGCAGCCGTGAGTGTGCTGTTCTCAAAGTTGAAAACTCTACCTGGGACCGTTAAAAAAAATTCAGTTATTTTTGAGTCCTCAGCAGTCACAGAGGAAGTAGTTGAACCATTTGTGAAGTCTCTGTCCACCACATACAGCAGAAACTCAACAAGGAGTTGCAAGAATTGCTTAAAAATCAGCTTCTTAGCTATGTTTATGCCTACGAGGATCTGTCTTTTGTCTCAAATACGCACTTGTACTCTGAGTATCTGTGGCATGAAGGGAATGCAATTTTAGGAAATGTGAGCTTATTAAGAAGTGCTTGTGGTCAGAGACTGGAGAATAGGCTGAACTATTCATTCCTCCTGATACTTGCAAAGGAAATAAATGACAATGATGTCATGGATGACTCTGCAGCCTTGGAAGCGAGAAACAAACACTCTACACAGAGATTCAACCATGCTGGCCAGCTTAAATTTAAAAAAAAAGTCTGTAGTAGAACGGTTGCTTCAAATAGTCTCTGCATGATGGTTCAAAAATGTAAATTAAATAACTTTGTTTAATAAATTCACCAAAGAAAGAGAAACTTTCATATCTGGAGAAGAACTAGACATAGCAGACCACTACGTATACCTTGATCTCAAGAGGATACAATGAAGGAAATGGAAAGGCATGTTAAATGTGGTTGGGAGACATTTGACAAGCTAAGCATAATCTTCAAGAACAACCTCCCTCCCACTATGCCTGAAGAGAAAGGTTTTCAATCCCTGTGTGCTACCTGCTCTAGCACATGCCGGTGAAACATGGACCCTAACCTCACAATCGGTACAAAAGCTATGAGAGGCTCCAAGAGCCATAGAAAGATGCATGCTCGGCATCACGAGGCAAGAGAGAAAAACCTGCAGATGGATTAGAGGACAAACGGAAATATACGATGCCATCAAAAGAGTCAAAGAATTGAGATGGAAATGGGCTGGTTGCAGAGCGAGAAGAGGTGGACCAAGGCAGTCACAGAATAGATCCCACTGGATCAAAAGCATCCACGAAAGAGACCTAAAACGAGAGGGATCGGCCACATCAGCAAGTCTTGACAAAAGAAAGCTCAGGAGCATCTGGGGTGGAAACAGGAGGAAGAGGCCTTCATCGCGCAGCGGATAGATCAGGGCTAGAATGAGGAAATAACTTTTCAAACATTAAAATTTGATCGCTCTTAACCTTGTTCTTGGTCAAGGGTTCTCCTCTGCCCCCTGGCACATGAAGCCTGCGTTTTTCCTGTCCTCCTTCAACGTCTAATAGAAGAGACTCCAGGCCACTGCTTCCACCTTCTATTGCAATCTATTTTTTATGAGCCCAATAAAACCGAGAGGCTGGCGTTTGCTTTCTGCAGAATGAAAGGAAGAGGGGCCTTTATTCTCCTGGAGAGCCCTCAGTTTCCGCGTTCCTTCCCACGGAGATGAGCCTATGAAGGGGGAAGGGCCATGAATGGAACGGACATTTGGACACTCCGGAGGCTCTCCAGAAACTGCACAGCGAAGCAGATTTCTTGCAGCCATTCTGGATGTGCCCCTGGCCCCTCGGAAAGCACTGTAATGGCCTCGGATAAAATGCCTTTCATTACTTTGTGAAGAACATTATTCACAAAGAGCTGGCTGGTTGGGCTTTGCCCCTTTTACCTTTTGGTGCATATTCCAGCAGAGATTTTTTTTTCATAAATAAAACACGAGGCACCGAGGGAAGAAAGAGACGTCGCCTCTCCCTTTTGCTTTGACCCCGAAGAAACATCAAGGAACAAGTTCTGGATCCAAGCCCGTTTCCCTCTTGATTCTTCCTTTCCTTCAGTTGCCTCAAGGAGCTACTGACTCTGGGTCAGCAGAGGCAGTCCTCGACCTACAAGGGTTCGTGTAGTGACCGTTCAATGGCATTTAATAAAGCGACTTATTTTCCACACTCACAAGTGTTGCAGCACCCCCCTGGTCACGGGATCAAAATTCAGATCCTTGGCAACTGGTCAGTATTTACGATGGCTGCGGTGTCCCACTTTTGTGAACTTCTGTGACCTTCTGACAAGCAAAATCAATGGGGAAGCCAGATTCACTTAACAACCGGGTTACTCACTTAACAACAATGGCAAGAAAGATGATAAAACGGGGCAAAATTCACTTAACATATTGTCTCACTTAGCAACAAAAATGTTGAGCTCAATGGTGGTCGTAAGTCAAGGACTACCTGTAGAGCAAGAGTTCCTTGCTCTCTTTTCCCGCATTCCCTTCCCTTGTCCTATAAAACAACTTTTCATTTGGAGATCTCAAGAACTGACTGCTAAATCTCCTGTCCTGACGACTCTTCCTTGCAGAGGATGTTTCCACAAAGTAGGCAACCCATCGTGTCTTCTTAGATATGCTGCAGGTTTGCTCAGTATCTGATTCAGGAGCACCATTCAACAAGGCCCAGGGGGGCCCGATGGACAGGAGGTGGCATGCAAATCCCATTAATAAACTATTGAGGATAAACAATATTGTAGAGTTAACCACCACAACAAAAATGAAACATTTGCACAAAGTGTAATTGCCAAACTCTACTTGATTTAAAAACAACAACCCAGTCATCTGGTATCCCACAACAAGGTTTCTTGATTTATGAAGACCAAGAAACATGTATAACTCAATATAAAGTTCTTCCCTTGCCTCGAACTATTCTATTGACAGTTCTACTAGAAATGTTGGGTTAATTGTGCGGAAATCTGCTGGGCAGAATTGTCTGCTGGATGTGGTGAGATAAGTTAAGAGGGCAGCCGTGATGTTGCAATCGAAGCGCCTCCTGTTCTTTTTAATGCGCAATGCCGCCATCTTGACTTTTTCATCATATCCCAAAGGCAGCCTTACCCTTGGATGGTCTGGAAACTAACCTAGGCACGCTCAATTTTCCCCATTTGTAATCCCACCCATAGATGGGACATGCAAATATATCCTGCCCCTGTTTGTATTGCTCTTGATCTAAAGTTGATTTTGTGAAGTAGCTTAAAAAATGAGTGACAGGAATTACAACAATGGAGGACAGCAAGCCGGCATTTCGTGTGCCAAATCGTGTGCCAAATCTGGAGTATAAAACATCTCAATAACTAGCAATTACTTATCCTTCCAATTTGTAATTTATATGGAACTTGTAAACCACTTTAGGGTCAGATTTGATAAAGTGCTCCTTGCCCGTTCCAGAGATTTGTCTGGATGGGTAAGATTTCAGAGATGGGATCTCACGCAGTGTGCAAAAGTAGATCAGCCCATGAACAAAACTCTTCTACCAGTGGCTGCCCTCAGCTTCCAGCTGCTCAGAACAATGGCTCTCCCTTCGGTGTGTGTAGATCAAAAAGCACACTCTGCAAAGGGTGCCATTGATGGTGACCACATGAGCTGTGTGATAAAACTGATATCCAAACCTTTATTTGCTGAGAGAAACTAAACAAAGGACTGACGTCACTGCAGAGGGACTTGCACATGAGAAATAGATGGAGAAAAACCACACGTCAACGGAGGGGAAATTGAGAGGACTCGGATCAAATCAGGGGTTGTTTTTGTTTCCTGAACATCACAGTTCAGAAGATCCATCCTTCTGGAGAGCAGCTCACAACATCACCGGCATGTGGTTGTGTGTTTGTGTGCATGGATTTGTTCCAAGAACAGATTGTAATCTTATTCGGCACTATCAGCAACAGGAAAAGGAAATTACCCCAGCAGGCTGCTAGGCCTCCTTTTCTAGCATTATGACAAAAGGCAAATAATTGATATTTCAGAAACGATTGAGAAAAGCTGCGTAACACATGCCTGCTTTGAATGTCACGCGGAAGTGTGTGCATGAAACAAGCCGGGTCTCACACAGTAGAGTTAGCACCAGTAGACAATTGAAATAAAAGTGGAAAGTTGTGAAGCTCTGCACATCATGGCACTCAGTTACTTTGCTTTTGGTAGCCTGCTGTTCATAGACAGCAGAAAGCAAACAAATGTTGAAATCTGGAGCTACAGAATAAGCTGTCCATCTTATTTAATATATAAATTACTCTTCCTATTCTGTCTGATAAAGATGGAAAACCCAGTCAGTTCCAATTATCACAATCCAGGTAGATTGGTAGGCACGATCTAAGATTCTTCAACATAACAAGTGAAGATAGCCAGTCCACAATTCTGGGAAAGTTGAAGTCCACACATCTTAAGATGGCTAAAGTGGAGAAATACTGCTGTGGAACATAGCAATGGAGGAAGGTGTCGGTTCAACAACCTTCATGGGCTTAGACAAAATGGTGGGGGGGGGGTGTCTCTCAGGAAGAAATGTTGATTAAGTCCTTTCTCGTACCTGTGGCCCAGACTTTGAATGCTTTGCCACTGAGGACATCTGGCTGTCTCAATGCAGATGAAGAAGGGTCAAAATATTACAATGCCCCAAATCCTGGTGCTGCACAATGCATCTTGCAAGGATGCTCTTCATAATGCAGAAGCCGAAGTCTTATTCCAGGTGGTCAGAGAGCAAAGCTGGACAAAGTCTTCAATTCCAGCAGGGCACACAAGTACAAGGGTGGACAAAGGTTAGCATGAACCTCCCCTGGAAAGCAATGTCCCCTAAATTTATTTCTCTTATGAAAGTTTCAGGCTCAGCTTTTTCTGAGCCTGGCTATGTGGATGACTTTATTTAATTACAGCACTGCCAGAATGGCCTGGTTTTCCTCATTCCCTGTTTTTTTAGCTCTCAAAAGGCAGCTTTCCTAGGACTGCATGGCAATTACTATGCTACAATATGATTACCTGTTAGCCGAAGAAGAGTTGGATGGTTTAATTTAAGTGAGAAATGCAATGTAAGGCTATTTACCCACATCACATTTGGTTAACATGGCATTGAGACGAAGCAGTTGGCTTTGTCAGGCTACACAACCAAGGAAGTGGCTGGTAGGAGTGCAGAGTCCTTCCAGGAAAACCTCTTCCTTTGGGAAGAGGCTCATTCCGTTGACTAGAACTGAGGGGCTCTTCTGACCCTGAGCCAATATGGTGGGAATCACTGGAACGTTACCTTGTTTTTTAAAACTAGCACTCTACTTTCAAAGGTTTGATCTGAAGAGGAAAAGCCTGAGATTCTGTGACTGTCTGTGTTTGTGATTATTGCCTGAACTATGAGATGGATGTTACCTCTAAGTCTGCTTTGGAAGAGTTTCTGTATTCTTGCTCTTTTAAAAGGAGAGGGTCACGGATGGAGCTGGTTGTGTGGTTGATTGTGTTGGGATCAGAGTGCCGGATTAGCCAGATTCATGCTCTGACTTCTTCCTGTTAGGTTCTCGTGGATAAAGAGGTGAAAAGGAGAAGCCAGGGAGTCCTAAGCCTCCCCTCCTCTTTAAAGGGAGCCAGATGACTTTTTGAGTTCACAAAATTACTGACATCTTCACTTATGTCAAGTATACCCAGGTAAGGCTTTCTGCTGGTGGTCACATGACTGCAGACAGATGTTATTCCCATCCATAACATTGTCTGCAACAGCCTGTCAAATTGTAAGAGCAACAGCAGGCTATTCAACATGAATGCAACATCTGTTAATCATTTATTAACCTCTGAAAAACCACGGAACCTCCGTATCAAGTGTGTCCATATTTATAAATCAATGCTTGGATTTTCCTGATTAGACAGATAATAACCATTGGAAAAAAAATGAAAAAATAAAAGTGATTTATTCACCACAAAAAGAAGAGTGAAACTAAGCCAAAGAAAATGCTATGCAATCGTTACCCAGCTACTCGTTCCCCAAGGAATATATATATGTATATGTATATATGTATGTATGTATATATGTATGTATGTGTATATGTATGTATCTGTAGCAGCAGTGATATGCAAGATCATGTCACTGTTTGTAAAACTACTCAGAAAAACAAAAGTTGATTTCATGCATAATTCATAAAGCACAATTGCAATAATGAAAATCATTTTAAATTTGCCTGGAAGTAAACTTTATTAAATCATGTTGTGATTTAAAGCATAATAAACTTATTTAGCACTGTATGATTAATAAAATTGAAATTTTATTAGATCTCACAGGCACATTTGTCACACTGTAATTCCTTTTACATCAATAGGTAGGGTCAGTCCAAGATACTTATATCCAATGGTATAGAGCCCATTTGGTGTGGTGGTTAAGGCATCAGGCTGGAAACTGGGAGCCTGGGAGTTCTAGTCCTGCCTTAGGCATGAAGCCAGCTGGGTGACCTTGGGCCAGTCCCTTTCTCTCATCCCTAAGAAGGAAGCAATAGCAAATCACTTTTGAAAAATCTTGCCAAGAAAATTATAGAGACTTATCTAGCAGTCTCTAAGAATCGGATACGATTGAAGAGGTGGAAAAATTCAGTGAAGGTTGGAACTTATATCAAGAAGCAACCAGACAGATCTGTACAAAACAACCACTTCACAAACCCAGGGCACAACATAGGAGGACAAACCCATCAGGACGAGATTCAGCAGTCCACCTGCATTTGAAAGCCAAAGGCTGTTCCTTTGAAGACGGAAAAGCCCCCAGTTTGGACAGAGAGGACCAGTGGTTTGAAGTCCTCCCTCAACAGAGGGGGAGTGATATGGCATCATCTATCGCCAGTCTACAACACGGTCCTTTCAGCAGTTCCAGAAGGTTCCAAGTCCATTTGCACTACTCAGGTGGCCCTGACATAAATCCCCAGGTGGCCTCAATGACTCTAAAAAGAATGCAGATGACCAACTGTCTACAAGGAGTGTAAATCCTTCCATTTCCCATGAATGAATGAATGAATAGATGGGTGGGTAGATGAATGGATGGATGGCTGAATAAATAAATAAACAAACAAACAAATAAATACAGAATAATATAGTTGGAAAGGACCTCAGAGATCTTCTAGCCCAGCTCTTTGCTCAAGCAGGGAACCCCATGCCATTTCTCCCACCTCTTCTTAAAAACCTTTGAAGCTCCTAGAGGCATGGATGCATTTGTTCAGGGGTTCAGGACTGTGGGCACTTTTCACATTCATCCATCTTTCTGCAGTGAACTTCTGCATATTCTGAATATTAAATGCCTTGAAATCAGAAAGCTGAACAAATAGCCAGAAGTAAAGTTCTATGCTGTCTTTTTCAGAAGATTACTCCTTGTTTCAATTTCATATAGATGAGTCAGACACCACCATAAGGCACTTAGGCAAACATCTCATTACCTTTCTGGATACAAATACAGTATATTTATGTCACACATGTGGAAATGTAAGCATACGTCTATTTTATCAGAAAGAACCTGAAAAAAAAGAAGACTTGGTTTCCAGACGCAAAAGGGTGTGAAATGGTTCTACCATCATAACTGATACATTTGTTTAACTCAGAAGGTTGTCGTAATTTCCCCTGGATAAGGATCATGAGTTTCACTGGATAAGTGAAATGCAAGACAATGATGTACTTCATGATTGGAACCAGACCTGACAATATGGGCTAAGATTTGCAAGACCAGGGACAATGGGACAATATCTATGATACAGAAGCAAGTGCCACTAGCTCCTGTCAACAGATCCTGGATGTCAGGTTGTGGTCAGTCATGGTTGGAAACCCCCACTCTGGAAAGAAAACTCCAAAAAGCTAAACCACACAGCCCAACATCTGCAGTACATAAAAATAGATGGTAAAAAGAGCAACCTGACCTTTCATTGCATCCTAAAAAAATCCCCCTGGGACATAGCCTGGCTTCTACCCCGCCCCGGTGCCAACACCTGAGGCTATGGGGTTGTCCACTCCCCAACGATGAGCCAACAAAGACAGTCATCATCTGTGGAGGAAAGCCATAGATAAAAGCATGGTGGGTAATCCAGATGTTTTATATCTACAATTCCCCAATTTTTGGCAACTGTTGAAGACAGAAAGTATTGATGTCCAAATTGTTTGAAGGATAGCAAGCAACCCGACTCTTGGCTCAAAAGCAAAATTAAATTTTTTGGTCTCCATGTATTTTAAAATATTTGTATAAGGTTGCTACATTTTCAAGATCTATATATATGTGCATAAAGAGCCCACAATTATATTGATGCCTGTATTTAATGGATTGAAACAGACGGTGCCTTTTCAAAAGCATTTCATAAATACGGGTTCTATGTATCTTGTTCATCTAGGACCATTAAGTAGTTTTAAAAAAAGTATGAAAATTGAGATTCCTTTTACACAGTTAGATCGTGTAGATGAGGCTGGCAGACACACAATGATTATAGAGATGTTTTCCTTCCCTTTCCTCTCGTTAAATGTTAATGAGGATGTTTTAAGATCATAAAATGCATCTGCTGAATCTACAGAACAAATATGGAAGAAATTAGAAAGAGAATGTTATAGCAATGTACAGAGTGGAGGAAAATGGGTGGTTCAACTGAAGGATGTTATAAGAGACGAGTGTAAAAATTTACAGAGGCTGGTTTGTAAGAGACCATCGAAAATAGTTGATCTCACAGCTTTTCATTTATTTTATAAACTGTTTGATATTGAAATAGTTCAAGTGTACCTGCTCTTATAGTGGATCATGAAAGCAAAAATTCATTTATGTGGATTGCATAGGAGTAGGAAATCACAAGGTTTTCCCCAGAGAAGAGAGAGCATTTGTTATTTTAAATATGACAACAAGAAAGTTTAATTGGTATTGTATATTGACCTGGCTTTTGAGTTAAGTAAACTTTAGCTGGACTGAAATTCTGTACTAATTTAATTTGCCTTCTAAATTTACCTGTTTGGGACCCCATTACGTATGTGTCTGTGAGTTTTGTATGCGAATGCATCACTTTGTATCAGTTCCCTCATCTAGAATGTATATATGAGCTTTGAAATAGCTGCAGCATCGCAGCTCTGAAAGCCACGGATACACTTGTTTGGAAAATTCTGACCCCCCCCACCCGCCCCACTCCCCTATATTGTTAACATGTTGGCGGCTGTTATTTCTATTTGAGTTAACTGGGGCAGTGAAAGAGAAGGAAAAAGAGAGAGAGAGATTCCTAATGTGGAACAGCTGTTTTCTCCAGCATTTTGTTCAATATTTCAACATCATCATTTAATGGATATTAACCAAAGTAGCTAATCACTTAGTTGTGGAGTGAAATTGTCCCCTACATTCCTCCAAAATATATTTTCCCACGCAAAAAGAGGTGGGATATTCCACCTCAAATGCCAGCAAAATACCTTCTCCCGGGGTGATTAAACTCATTACTCCAGGAGACAGAGATGGCCGGATGGATGGGACGCCTCCTTGGTCTCAATCTGGTAGAACATCTACGGCCTAAGGAGCATCTAGTGGAGCTTCAACATCTTCTGGGATGCACAGGGTTAAGTTCCAGGCCATCATTTTTCATGATAAAAAGCTTGGTTGTGTCCGGGGTAATAACAAAAATAACAACAACAACAACAACAACAACAACAACAACAACAACAATAATAATAATAATAATAATAATAATAATAATAATAATAATAATAATAATAATACCAACCACGTGGCACACCCTGCCATATATCCAAAACATTCAGGAATCAGTAGAACGCAGCTTCCGAGATCTGCAAGTGGGCATCGCACACCGACCAGAGGCTACCATACAAGGACAAATTATGCATTGCAAAGATCACTTGGAGGTGGGAGATACTTCCAATGTAATCTACTGGATCCCCTGCATGGATTGTCCCTGTGACTACGTAGGGCAGACGGATAGGAAGCTAAGCACCAGATTGCAAGAACACAAGTGAGCGGCCAGACGAGGAGACCCGAACTCATTGGTGGCCTCACACTGCAATGGAGAAGGGCACACATTCAATTTCTCGGATAAGGCACCGTATAACTACCATGCAGAGAAGATCCTGAAGCGCACATTCCAGTAGAGAGCAGTTCCCTGAGGATAGGCTCCAGCACCAGTCCAAAACTTGGGAAGACAAAACCTTTGGTGCCAGTGACCAACCGAGACTGGATCCTGCAACATTATTCTGCATTATTCACGTAGATTTGGCTTTATTTGTGGGGGACAAAAACGGTCAGATAAAACCCCATTGGCCTGACAGGGACTTGTGCCTTCCAGAAAGGACCTGAAAAGCTGAGATATCTGGAGGCCAGGAAGGGAGAAACGACAGAGGAACCACAGCAGAGCCCAAGGGTTGCTGGGAGCAGATTGCATCACAAAGGAAGAATCGGTGCATTCTGAGGACAACCCAGATTGGGAGGGAGGGAGGGAGGACAAATGCAGGAGAAACCGAAAGGTGAAATGATGATACAGAAAGAAGCCCTGGAGGAGGTTAAGAAAACCAAAGAAAAGCTGGGCTTATGGAATAAGGGAGAAGATCCATTAATTAATTTATTTTATTTAAAAAGTTATTTTATTTATTTTTTGCCATATATACATGGGGAAAAAAAAACTGAACTTGTGTGTTACCTAATATTTGTATTTTTCTTCTGTGCTGAAAAGCAGGTCTCTGATGGGGAATGAATGTGTGTGTGTGTGTGTGTGTGTGTGTGTGTATTTTGTTTGAAAATTACTTAGAAATAGTTAATAATTTCCATGGAACAAAGTGCTACAGAAAAGTTATTCCTGTTGTGTTATTTGCATGAAAACAAAAGTCATTGCTTTACCTGGCTTATTTTCCTTGTCTTGGAAAAATCCAGATCCAAAAGCAAACAGCAAATTCAGATAAGTGACCTGGTCACTGGTTGCCTGATTAGACACGAAAGCCAAAAAAGTCATTCTGAAGGAAGGTAAAGGCCTCTGCTACAACATTATTGCCAGGAAAACGACATGGGAACGTCCACGAAGCCACCAGAAGTTGAAGGAAACGTTGCCTTTTAAAAAACAAAAACAATTGAAACACACAGATTAATGTTGCTCAACCTTAGAAAGTTTAAGCTGAAGTTCAAAATCCTCAAGTTGCCAAGGTTGAGAAACACTGACATACTGTAGGTGAATAATTCTCTCAGAAAAATGTTTTATTCCAGTGTAACATCGGCTGATGTTCAGTTGAAGTAAAGTAGAAGCAGGCCTCTCATCCTGTCCTTCCATGTTGGCCAAGGCAAACAGAAAGACATAAGCCCAGAGTTTCCCTTCTGGTCATCCAAAGCCTCCATCTTTGTGAATTCTCTCATAATATATGAGGTACTGATTAATGGCAGCCTGTCAGGCCTCCACAAGCAGCAGCCAAAATAAAAACCACAAGTGCAGCTTTGGACGGAGTCCTGATTAGGAGACGGTTCAACATCACCAAGTAATCGTCCCAAATGATACAGATTATTACACAAAATCTTCACTTATAAAGAGAGCAATCCATATTTATGCAATGCTAAAGGCATTATCAAGGCAAAAATCTCTGCTTATATTCTGGCCAGGGTAGGTTTAGGGAGAAGAAATACAGGAGAGTGAAGGTTTGGAAAGGAAACATTATTAATCTCTTCTTTGTATTTAGGACAACTGTCGAAGTCCTTTCTTTACTTCGCTGTCTTTCTTTGACAAATGAAATGGAGACTGGAAACTTTTATAAAAATGAGAGAATCTCAAAGAAGATCCACACTCATTCAGGCTACAAAAGAGGAGAAAAAGACAGGATCTGCAGCTGTGCACCAATGTTTCTTTAACAAATTAGCTCTTTTTTGCTGATGCCAGAAGTTCTTTATTGCTGTCCTTTGATTTGTGTACCAACCTTGTGCAAATGTAATTTAGATCCACTGAAAAATATCTCACTGTTACTCAAATCAGATGTACAGTCCGGCCTTGATTGCCATTCAGCTAAGGAAAACAAAGCCAGTTCTGTGGATATTGAAAAGGATCATTCGAGGAGACAAAATGGCAGCAAAATCCTGCAAAAATATTATTTCAACTTCATGCCAAGTGCCAACGTCCTGTGTGGGCAAGATCTTCCAAAGCCTTTGGAAGTGCCTGCATATTCCTTGCTCGCCCATTGAGCTGAAGAAACTTTCTCAGGTACAGGTGGCATTAAAAATGAACCGGGACTTCATAAATCATTCTTGAAATGGGGCATATTCAGTCATCTGTGGAGCATATGAAGACCAGCTGCTTGCCTGGAGAATTGGCATTGAAAACCACTTTAATGTGGAGAAAAATATGGATGTGGGGAAAATATTGTTCCTCATAAGGAACTCTATTATGTTCTAGAACATAAAACACCCATTGGCATATCCAGATCAGTCAAGGACATCCACTTCTAGGGTCATTTCCCCCATATGAGGCTGGTGGCAACTTATGTGCAAGAAAAGACTGTCTTGGCATTGAGATTTTCCTGACAAAGAGCCATCTAAGTCGGAAAACAGTTATGGATTTATTTAAAAATATTAATGCTGCATCTTGGCTTACCCTGTGTTGGTTTTTTTCTTCTGTTATAGTATCTGAGCAAGATTTTCCATGCATGATCTCATATGAGTTTCAAAACAACTGGAAATATCCGTCTGATTTGCAAACATTCCAGCGCTAATGAAGAGCTACCCAAGAAATTAAGATGATGGATGTACCCAAATTCCAAACATACGAAAAAGTTCTGGGATCTCACATCTCCTGCTGTGTAAACCATGTGATGCGTGAGAAAACAAACAAGCGTGCACCCATTTGTGGGTGAGTATCTCTGGAGGGTTTCCTTTGTTTTAAAAAGAGGGGGAGAAACAGAGCAGCCCCTCCATAAATGCATAGGCTCTGTCATATATCCTTGATTATAAAATTGTGTTCTCAGGAATGAATAGTTTTCTGTGCTGATCTCAGGCCAAATAGATACATTTGAAGAGGAGTTGCACACATATCTGCACTAAAATGTGCACACTGGGGGAAATGGCCTGTAACAGTGTGTATATATTACTCTGTGCATAACAAGGGGTGGGAATATAAACGTGCGGGAATTTTTATCTGGTCATTTTCCCAAGAAAACTCAAAGTGGCGGACAAATGAGGCAGGGTAAACTTTAAACAAAGCTTTTGAAATGCACCCCCAAGGTTGTGGGTGGGGATATTGGGTACATAATTTCTCCAGATAGATTTTTTTTCCTTCCCTCTTAGCAGCGATAATAATATCACTATCATTATTTTGTAGAAAAGAAAAGGCTCCTAATGAGAAGAGCAGCAGTTCATGCATGATAGGATTGAATTAAAGTCTTGGAAGCCAGGAAGAATTCAGTCTGCTGGAAAGACGAGAATAATGAAAAATAGGACAGTCACACACAGTTCTTGGCCATCTGCTACCTAAACAAGTGCTGGAATTTCTCCAAACTTCTCTTCTCCTTGGAAAGAATTCCCAAGGCAAATTCCATCTGATCAAATAGGGAAAAAAAACGAGTAAAATGGAAAAAACACTTCCCTTAGGCCAGTGCTAGTTGTAAAAGTTGTAAAAAGACACTTAGATTGTACTTGGGCCTAGTTTGGAGCTCCAGCACAAAGAATCATACTTAACTCATAAGAATGGAAACTTTTTTTAAAAAACATGTTTATTAATAAGAATGGAAACTTACACGTGGATGAACCTTTTCTTAGGAATCTGTTGTACGGGTTTGCTTACTAAACATAAGTCAGTTCCAGCATACTTTTGTGTAAAAGTGATACCAGGACAAGTTACGGCAATATTTGTGGCTTAGTCCCCAGTTCAAGCACCTCGGCTCCCTCGTAGGCAGCGAGGGCATTAGCTTTCCGGATGCCAGCGCCACTCTCAACGCCGCCTGGATGGAGTGGCGCCTGAGTCCTGTGTGACCCTTGGCTGCCCCCATGCCTCGGGTCAAGGACTTTGCAGAACGGAAGTGCGCCCAGTCGCCCTCTGCGGATCAAAGTGCTGGCCAGCGATGGCAAAGCACGAGCAGGCCACATGTGTGATGGAAATGCGAATGCTCCGATGGTGCCGTGGACTATGCGATTCGGCCACATCCAACATCGGCGGGGAGTCGTGTCAATCATAGCAAAAATGTGGGAAGGAAGACTTAGATGGCACGGAGACATACCATCGGTGGCAAGGACAGCCCCCTGTCTGGGCCCTGAAGGCCAGCGACCCCAGGACAGACCCAAGGAGAGGTGGATGGGTCACATCAAAGAGGGATGTTGTGTTAGTGCGGGAATAATGCTAGGAAGAAGAAGATTTATGGCTTAGTCCCTGAAATTGGCCTCATTTACACTTTCTTGCAGATACTGTAGATAAAACTTATATTGTCTAAATAATATATCTGAAAGAAGCCGATTAATGGCTTCCATAAGATGGAATGAAGCATCATATATAATTTTCTAGCCAGACTTTCACTTTAGATAACAAAGTGTTGACATGGAGATGTCAAGCTTTAGACTTATTTGGTGTTTGGGAAATAATTATCTCTTTTCTTTTTTTCATCTCTCTCTCCAGCAATTCCCACCACACAAAGTTTACTGATCCCACATCGGTATGTCTTCCATGACATCCTTGCAAGACAGAAACTTTCCATGACTAAAGTTGAAGGCCAGATGAAGGTGTAAATTTAATCAAATCAATTTTATAAGAACTAGAATAAAAATTTAAAATCTAAATTATGATTTGCTTATGAGGGTGAATAAACTCTTGTGCCATAATTGCTTCAACACTCAAAGCAAGGTGGTTTATGCCAGAGAACTATAAGGTTCCTTCCTGCACTATCAGAATAAAGTAGCACCTGGTATGGAATAGAATAGAATAGAATAGAATAGAATAGAATAGAATAGAATAGAATAGAATAGAATAGAATAGAATTCTTTTTATTGGCCAAGTGTGATTGGACACACAAGGAATTTGTCTTGGTGCAAATGTTCTCAGTGTACATAAAAGAAAAGATACATTCGTCAAGAGTCAAGAATCATCAGGTATCACTATATTATCCAGCAAGATTTTGGCTTTGTAACCAGAACAATAAGTTGACGGTTTTTTCAGGGAATTAAAGAGAAACCACTACATTGTTTCAGTCTATGTTGTCAAATAACACAACAGGAATGTCGGCCTTAAGACATTTTACAGGGTTGATAACACAAAAAAGGAGACAGACACACTAACTGGGACCTTGTCAAGTTTAATGGAGCAAGTGTTTAAATGGGGCTGATTTGTTTAATGGCATTTAACACTAACATTAACACTTCTGATTTGACCATGAAAACAGTCAGCTTTCAAATGGCTTGCTCATGCTCACTGTTAATTCAGAAAGCATTTGTTTGCTTTGTTCCCTTTGCGAATGTAATTCTCATGACTCAGTGTGTGTGCCTGGAATTAATAGCACCGACAGCTATTTAAGTCTCTTCCATTCCAGTTGTCTGTTTTTAATGTTACATTTACTGCACATTGTTTCCTAGCAGGTTTTATCATTATTAGTTGTATACAAACTTGGAAACTGAACCCATTTTTTTTTGCATGGAATTAGGGCTAAAAGGCTATAAAGCAACCCAACCTTGGTTGATACAAGGGTTTCCAGGGCCTGGGCAGGCCAGAGCTCCAGAGCCTATTCACTGACATAAACACATTGTAATTTCCATCTATATTTGGCCCTCAGCTTTTAGTCTAATGATAAGATGGACACACAGGTTGCTTCTGACATCAGGAAATAAGGAAAACACTTAACAACAATGATATCATCCCAATTTTTTAATGGGATCAAGATTCCCTTTTTGGTCTAGAGAGAAAACAGTTGGGAATGTTTTGCTTGTTCAAACAAACCTTTTGGCTTTAGGCCAAAATAATAAGTATGAACAATATGTATTTTTCCACAAGCCATTTTGTTTTCATTATTATTGTTTACCAATGCGGCCATAAACCTGCTGCCTTGAGCAGAGGAGCTGCTTAAACATCTTCATTTTGGCTATTTCCCCCATGAATGTATGTTTTTACTTCAGGGAAAAAAATATGCAGTACAGGTAGTCCTTGACTTACAATCATTCGTTTAGTGACCATTCAAAGCTCCAACAACATTGAAAAAGGTGATTTATGACCGGTCCCCAAAAAACTGTCACAATATCCTCATGGTCATATGATCAAATTTCAGGTGCCTGGCAACCAGCTTACCGTCTGCATGATTGTCATTTGCAAACTTCCCAGCTGGCTTCCAACCACAAGATTAGTTGGAGAAGCTGGATTCTCTTAATGACTCTTAATTCACTTAAAAACTCCACTGATTTGCTTAACCACAGTAGCCAAAAAAAAAAAAAAGTTGGTAAACTTCGGCACAACTCACGTAACACAACTGTCTTGCTTAGCAACAGGAGGATTTAAGTTGAGGGTTACCTGTATGGGCTTCAAATAATGGATCCATTTCATGCATCCGGTGAAGTGGACGATGGTATCCCAAACGTACACACTGTTCTAGAAAGGCTTTCTCCCTTGGGAGGTGGCCTCTCTGCCCTCTAACAGGCCGACTTTAAGGCACATAAAACTGCTAGACATCTGTGAATTGGCCAGAGGTAGTTTATCTTAATGACCTCAAAAGCCATTTTGCCTTAGTGAATATAATTTTAATTAAAAGTAGCGATAACACCAGGAAGAAATGTTCTGAATTCAATTAAAGGAGTTTCATTGGACAATGAATACTTTTTAAAGTTTTGGCTTTTTCTTATTCTTTTGCATGGACCAGTGAGAGCAAAGTACATGAAATGAAGCAAGAGGAACAATATTCAGAGCATGAAGTAAGAATTATTAAAAGATAATGCAGAAATGGATTCTTGGCCATTTAACTGCTCGTTTGCCATTCAGATGAGGGTATTAATTAAAATTGTTTTCAAATATAGACCAGATTTGTGCTGTGTGCTAATAATATTATTTGTAGATCAAGATCAACTCACGTAACTTTTTATAAAATCAAATTTATGTTGAAAATGTGAGCAACCTGGAGGGACATTTTACTATGTCTAGTAGATGTGTAAAAAAGCCAAAAAACGTTGGACCCAAACACATAGACTAATTCAGATGATTTAAAAGACTAATACACAATTGAAACCAGAGGCTTTTCTTTCGGAACTAATGGACAGACAGCTAGAAAAAAACATGTGGATTTTTGTTTTTATATACAACAACTGTAGCAAGATTATTATACTCGCAACATGGAAAGGTTCTTCTCTCTCCACAATGGAGGAATAGTTGGGGAAGATGAGAGAATTGCAGAGACGGATGAATTAACTAACCCCTTGACTGAAGAGAAAACACCAACTACACTTATGGGTGACTGGAAACCTCTTATGGACTTTTTGCACGACACAGAAAGAATGTCCTTAGAACTTGGAGTTCTGATGATTAGGAAAAAAAAAATAGAAAATAGAAAAAACAACTATAGAATAAGAGATAACTTGGTAATCATGCTTGTATTTGCTGCAAAGGAAGTTGGAAGCTTCTTCTATTTCTTTCTGCCTTTTGTCTTTGTTTTCTTTATTCTGAATTAGTTCGTTAGTTTTTAATCCTTAAAACTTTTAATAAAATTTATGCATAAGAATAACATCCACTTAAATAATCTTTCAGCTGAGTGGCTGAAAGCTGTTTAATTAAACAATTGATCAACTAAAGGCCAGGCTGCTACTCAGTTTCCACTCCAGGATGGAGGTTAAAGTCATTCTGACATTTACTCTCATCCACTCCTTCTCTCTGCACAGAAGTTGCCTTTCCTGGCTATGATAGAATTCATGCAACCTTGACAATATTAATAAGAATGACAATGTGCCAGCAATAAATATTTATGGGCAACATAATATAAATATTTATCAGGCAGAGCAAAAATCAATGAAAGAAAAAGCAGTTGCAGAAGAACTGGGACAAAACTCAGCTTTAAATGAGCTTTTGTTTAATTGGGAGGGAGCAGTAGGGCCAACCCTGCTACATCTGGCCGGCCTTCCTAGTCCCTCCCCGCCACTACATATCCAAGCGAAGCACAAGGCTGAATCTAGTAACAAGCTTTGCCAAGCCACTGTTTTCCAACAGTGCTAACAAACCGGAGTACCCAACATGTAGTATGGGTAGCAGGCAGTTCGTTGAGTTTAGTGACAGCTGATTTCAGGGAGCAGAAATTAGGGCACTGTAAGAATTGCTGAATGGTGGTCTTCGCTGGCCCCAAGGAGGGGCCATTCCATGAGATTGGGAAGTATTCCAAGTCAGTTTTATACATCTAAAAACTTAGTGGCTACAAAACAATTTATATCAGGGCTCTCCAACCTTGGCAACTTTAAGACTTGTGGACTTCAACTCCCAGAATTCCTCAGCCAGCAAAGGTTGGAGACCCCTGATTTATATAATCTATGATCTGGCACAAATGTATAGTCTGTCATTGCTTCCAACAATGACTTCTGAGATCAGAAATGACACATGTGTTCAGGTTCTCTTGTATGAAGACTTCCTTTATTTATTTATTTTTAAAAGACCCCCATGGGCTATGGCATCTTTCCCACATTAGTCCCTATAAGGTATATACGTATTAATATAAGCTATAAGGCATTGATTTCTATAAGAAATCTTGAAGTGCGCAAATATGTTTCAAACCATCCTTTTTCATCCTCCGAATCTAAATATAGACAAATGGAAAGAAACAAAAAAGAATTTGTACCATAATCAGGAAAATGGAAAATTTTTCAATATTTCTCCCTGGATGCCAAACTTCATAGCAAGCCGTCTTTATAAATATTCTCTGCCACTTTGTTTCCCTTGCCCTTTGAAGTTTTCTTGGCAACAGTTTTGCAAGCGGTTAGTCATCGTCCCTTTCTGGAAAAACTTGGCTTCTCTGCCTAAGTGAGGATCGGAGTCGAAGTTGCTCCACTCCTGGTCCAGCATCTTAAGCGCTGGAGAAAACTGGAGCTCCTGCTTTGTTCTTAAGGTTGGCTTATTGGCTTTTATTTGTTGTGAATTTAAAATGTTCTGATGGAAAAGAATATTTGTAGCCCCGAGTTGAATGTTGGCGTTCTGGAGCTCTTTGAGCTTGACAATTGCAAAATGAGGATTATCTATATGCCTGTGAGGTTAATCATACAATGCAGTCTCATAACAAATAATTATGGAAATAACCAGAAAAATGCATAGATTCTAGGGATACTATGGATCTTTTAACACCCAGTGATATATATATGCAGATTCAGATCAATAAATCCTCTTGATTTCAGTCCAAAATGGATGATAGGAATCGAAGCCATCTAAGTTTCCATTTTCATCCTGAGTTGCATCTCCAACAGGTCAAGGGTCACCGGAAGTCTAGTCGGTCTTCTTCAGTCCAAGGACAACAGATGAGGAACTCTAGATGAGGAATTTTGAGAATGGGGGTCCCAAACCCCTTGAGACCCTCAGGCTGGGGAAGGGCTCCTTAGAGGTCTGTGGAGATTCTCAGTCATCCCCAGTCATGGTTGCCCCAAACACTGAACTGAAGAAGCTTCTTGGACGAGAAGCGAAATGCCTTCAAGGAGAAACAAAGAAAGCCCAGCATCCTTTTGGGGAAAGCATGTCTGGGGCACCTTAGAAGGCAAACCGGCCTTGGGTTAGGATTCCCAGGGCTCGGTTGGAAGAAGAAATGGACGTAAATGGGTGCCTGGTCGTCTGAAGGGCGACATTATCCAGGGCGATGTCATTTCACAGGGCAGAGTAAACAATCCCTGGGAGGCCGTCAGTTAGTCTGTAAACAAAGAGGAACCTTTATAGATGAGACCCAAAGGCCATCAGATGGGCCTGCATAGACATTACACACAGCAGCTGCCAAGCGCTGTGTATTTCCCTGCCTCCGCTGGGCTTGCTGGGTGTTTTCTGCGAGTGACACTCGATGCAACGCACACAGGGAAAGTCTGGAGGAAGACGGGTGTGTGTGTGGGGGGAGCCCAGGTCCAATCAAGGGGAACAAGGGCAGCCCCGAGATCCGATCCATCCTCTGGCTCTTTTATAGCTGCTACCCAGGCTCTGCAGGGAAAGCGATCTTCTTGCAAACAGAACTCTGAACCCTCCTGTTTTTGATCATAACCAACCATCCAAATGCATATGGGCTGAGAGAAAGCATGCCCCTGCCACCCCCAACACCCCCTCCCCCCATGCACACCGTCAGTTTAATGACACCATTACATGCTGCTTGCCAAGACTCACAAGGGGGGAGAGAGAGAGAGAAGAGAGAGAGAGAGAGAGAAAGAAAAAGAAAGAGAAAAAGAGAGAAAGAAAGAGAAAGAGAGAAAGAGAATGAGGGTGGTGGAAGAGAGAGGTAGGTACCACCTGTGCAGGCAAAGGCAGCTCATTGTAAGGAATAATGCCAAGGCCATACGTCATAGAAAGGATTGTTTTCCTAAGGCTAACTGCAGACCCGCAATTACATTTGCTTAAAAAAATAATGTACAGCATTTTTGTGCCCCAGCTTATATTTTTTTTTAAAGCTGTTCTTTGCTTCTTTTCTTTTGTCCTCCCCCCCCCCTCCTCCAAGTCATGGCTAGACTTACCATTAGCAGAAGCTGGTAGGAAAACGCTTTCAGGACAAGCCCCCTTTCAAGCTCAGCCACTTTCTGAAAGTTTGGGAGGTGACAGGTGGGCTTAAGGGCTTGGATGGGATTTCAGGGGGGAAAGGGGGCTCCAGCCTCCCCTCCTTGCAGGTTAAGCTTCTGGAGGGTTAAATGTTCTGAGCAAACTTTGAAAGTCCCTATTGAGTTTCTGCTGAAGTCACATCGCATAACATCGCACCAAAATGTTCAAAATTAATCATCATGATTGGCTACAACTCTCTACGTTGAACCTACACTAAACTTTATTGTCACTTGGATGAAAGGAGTCATCCCCATGGTCATAAAGGTATTTGAATAGAACCTGTAAATACACATCCAATAGAATCCAGGGGAAAATGTTCCAAATTCTTATTTAGCCTCCCTAAAGAATAAGTACTAGCTACCTCATATTTACTCTTATAGAAATAATCACAGCGGGAAAGCTCTTCGTGCATGTTCTTTTCCTATCAGCTTGTGCTGATTTTAAGTCTAGCCATAACTTAAATAGAAAGAGAAGAAACCTAAAAACAAAACAATTAATTAAATCCATGCAAGCATCGGCCAGGAAGTTGTATATAACTGGGAGCAGATGGCCAAGAAAGTTCATCAGATTTTATCATCAGGTAAAAATGACGGTTAATGAGAGAAAAGCAGAAATAAAGAAGAAGAAGAAACATTCCTTTAAACAAACGTTTAAGAACAGAAAGATGACCCAGACTCACCAATCAGCATGACCTTTGCATCACATGACCTGCTGACCACATGCCCAACTGACCACCGAGCCACCTAAAAGCCCATAAAAAGCAGAGGAGAACTGAAAGAAGACGAGTCAACCGAAGTCCCCCTGGTGATCAGAGGTGGCATTCAGCAGGTTCTGACCCGTTCTGGAGAACCGGTAGTGGAAATTTTGAGTAGTTTGGAGAACCGGCCAATCCCACCTCTGGCTGGAGAGTTTGCAGTCTCCTTCCCCTGCCACGCCCACCAAGCCACAGAACCGGTGGTAAAAAAAAACATTGGAATCCCACCACTGATGGTGATGTTACCTAACCAGGTGATGAAACATTTGGAAGCCAAACATCTGGCTCGGAGAACAAACCACCAGCACCATCTGCCACCTGAGTTACCAATATTTTCCATGATCTCCAAGAGAAAGAGCTCTAATAGGAAGAGCCCGTTGGTAGCCACACCAGAATATCTGAGAAGTGTTTTAGAAATATAGGAAGCTGCTCTATCCTGCCCCAGAGGAGAAGCCACCCACCCACCAGAGGCAGCCTGGCTTCTCCATGGGATGCCCCACTAACCCAAGCGTGTTGGCAATTTCCCCAGATATCATAGCACATGCTGCTTACCTCTGACAATTTTAAGATGTGGGTGGACTTCAACCAGTTCCCAGAGTCCCAGTGGTGGGATTTCAATGTTGTTGTTTTTACTACCGGTTCTGTGGGCATGGCTTGGTGGGCGTGGCAGGGGAAGGAGACTACAAAATCCCCAGTCAGAGGTGGGATTGGCTGGCTCTCCGAACTACTCAACATTTCCACTATTGGTTCTCCAGGACTGGCCAGAACTGGCTGAATTCACCACCTCTGCCCCATACAGTCTCTCTTTATATTTTCAAACAAAAAATGTGCATTGAAACCCCCTGTTCCTAACTTTTACAATATTGCTCTATAATCCAAATACATAAAAAACCCTCAAGAATTCTGTGTTATAGGAAACTATATAGTGTATCTTACAAAAATGTGATTGCTTTCAGACCTCTTCATCTTGAACCAACCACTATTAAATTCTCAATGAGCTCAATAGGGCTTACAGAAAGCACAAACAGGACAAAGTTTTACATGAAGGGGGTTCTAGATTTAAAAAAAGGCTTAAAAATGATTTGGAAATGCTTGGGAGGGCAGGACCTTTTTAAAATACAGTACATAATACTAGAAATAGATATAGTTGTAGGAGATGTTTAAAACAGCTGTGGCTTTTTTGAGGCTGGAAAAATATGGTTGCTTTAAAAGGAGCTGAATTGTTACAGCAACTGCATCTTTAAAGCAACTTCTTCAAGTAGCTGCATCTGTTTCTATGCTCATGTAAAAGACAAGAGAGAGAAAGAGAGGGAGAGAGAGGAGATTATCTCATAAATTATGGACATTTTTCAAAGGATGAACATCTGTACTAAAATCTGCATTCTCAGGCGCTGGGTTTGAATTATTGAATTAATGTATGCTCAGTTGCATACATTTGGACTGCCTGTGAGTTTAGCAATACTTACCTTTCTGGGGCAACCCCTGAGCTCTATTTACTTAGCCTTACTTTTTACTGAGTTCAGAGAGATTGTCTTGCAGTATGTATGGATTGGCTTAATTCAGTTGCAAGCCAAACGCTTACCCTGTGAAGCCTTGCAACCTAACACCGTCCTGTCTAGTTTGCAACAAACCTTCCCATTATAGAATTATGCTTTTTTCTTAGGCTTCTCGCATTCCACAAAATCTGCCCCATTTTGCCTTGAATGTCTCCCCCACCCCTGCCATCTACCTTTAAACCATAATAGTCCCTTTTCCCTCAGCCCCCACCTCCCTTCAACTGTTCCTGGCAAATGTTGAAAGGCATCTTCTAAGATTTCAGTTTGGGATAGGTCAAAAAATGTGCATCTCGCTAGGATTACAAAGGGAGTTAATGGTTTTAAAAGCCCAGCGATGAAAAGAACGGTGAGGGGAGAGGCTGAGCAGCTACTACATGCGTGGATCATGGAAGGAGACCAACTGCTCTTCCCCAACACACCAGATCATCCGGGGTCACTTTTGTTACAGAGACTTGCACAGTGCCATTGCCATTCCCTCTCGCCCAAGACCCCTAATTATACCTACCACCCAACTGGATCTTCAAGGGCTATGGGAGGGGTGCCCAGCCAGCCCTTGGCTAAAAGGCAGGAATCCAATCCGGGGTGACAGTTTGCAAACAAGGAACTGCAGATGAAATCGGGGAGGGAGGTTGGTTCTGCCTTCTCAGACGATTCCTTCAGAACAATGGCGTGGCTTAGAAATCCCCCTCAAGCCAGGAACTCACCCTGGATTATCTGAAGGGAGGTTTTGCTGAAAGGAGCCCATGAGAAACGAGGGGGAAATCCCCAGTTGGAGGCATAACTTTGCATCCTTCGCTTTCTCCCTCCGTGATTAGCTCCTCCCTTAAAGTACATTTACCCGCATGGTATGGCTGTAGTGTATTATTATTATTATTATTATTATTATTATTATTATTATTATTATTATTATTATTATTATTATTATTATTATTATTATTATTATTACCCTTCACATCTTTTCAACTACCTTTTCTTATTGGTATCATTATTGTGAGTATTATTACTCTGTTGCTTTGCTTGTACAGTGAGAGCTTCTGCACCAGAGACCAATTCCTTGTGTGTCTAATAACACTTGGCCAAATAAAGTATTCCTATCCTATCCTATCCTAAAGGGAATAAAGTTAAGATACTTAAAAGAGCACTGAAGTTCTATTGTTTTGAAAGAGAAGGACGAGCAGAAGAAAGTCAAATCAAGTCACACAATCCTAATGTAATTTGAAAATTATCTACGTTTCTTTGCAAGCAACGTCTCTTTATCTGCTTGCTAGGAAGGCTTATGATTTCCAATGCATTTGCTAGGCCTTGTTCCAAAGACAAACATACATGGCTTTATCCTCTGTAAAAATAGCAAGTGATTTTTTTTTTTTGGGGGGTTGGGCAGATTTTGGACTGAGTTCAGTGTAGCTAATTTATTATTTCCTAATGAGAAACAGCCCCGCCTTCTGCCATAAGACACAAACACAGCCTTCTCTTTCAAAGGAGATGTTCCCATTTCTATATTTCATTTAGAGTATGCAAAATCCAAACGATTGTTCAGCAGCAGCAAAGAAATATCCAGAATGCTCATTTGAGTGGTTATTGGGAACAGTGGCCCAACTTTACAGACAAACCCAAACAAAATTATGTTGAAATTCATGGTCTTAGATTAGAAAGGGAGTATAGTTACAACTAAAGATATAATAATGTAATATTTTTTAGGTTGGATTTAAACTAGTATTTCTACTGTTCTGGTCTGTAAACCACGGTTTATAGTTTTTGCATTATTAAGGTATGAATCCATTAACTGGGTTTATACATCATGCTAAGCCATTTACAGTTTATTTGACTTTGACATAATATCTTGTGTGAAGACAACACTGTGGTTCATAAATCTTGCTTTATTGCCTTAGCGCTATATGTGAACTTATCCAATGACATAGCACAACAGATGGTATAGAACTACATTAAATGAACAAACAAACATAAAACTCTTGACATAGGTTGCAAACCATGAGTAGACAAGTAATGAATTAGAGAAATTCAGTGAATGCAGTCGTTAATATCTATAACATGAGCAGATTTAGGACTTGTTCAAAATATGCTTTTCTCTAAGATCTGAAAGCACAAGATTTATCTTCTTTTTATTGCATGACAGTTTGATTAATGGGTTATGTGCCATCATAACAGACCACATAGATAGATATCCTCCATAGATGGATGCCCCTAACTTCCAATGGTCTTCTCTGCCCTCTAAATGTGTCCATCCACCCTGCAGCTGGTCATCCTCTCCTATCCTTCCATCCGCCTGTCACCCCTTCAGTATCTTCCTTATCAATTCCAAAACTGCTTGTTTCACCTGCCATCATTAGTCCCAAAGGAGCTTTTTTCAAAAGGCAACTGGGCTTCGTTTTTTCCTTGAAGACATTTTGCTTCTCCAAGAAGCAAAGAAGCACCTTGATCTGGATGAATGAGAATCTTAATTTTAGTCATTTATTGCAGATCCTTTACATTTTTGGCAGAACCGATTCAGCGTATAGGTTGAATTCTTTTAAAGAAGGGAAGTGGACATAGCCTCCCCATAGAATGAGAAAACATGAGTTTGTGTGTTAATCCCTGGTGAGAGCAGTCCATCCTACACTGTGAGGGATGAAACATGGAAAATCCGTTGGCTCCCAGCTCCTGGTTCAAATGTTGCAACCTTTCCTGTATGGAGTTTTATTATTTCTCTCCCTTGCTTGTTATCAAAACAAAGATTTTACTCAAAAGCAAGGAGTAAAGGAGTCTGAAGGGAGAGAATTGAACTTCCTTTTATCCCTTGTTTGGCCTGTCAGTTCCTGTATGGTAGACAATTATGACTGATAAGCCACTGCAGGTCATTAAGGTTTTGCCACTTAAATTAAATGTAATAGGCAGAAAATTAAATTTGCTCATCCACATGGCTGAATGAAGATTCCAGCAAGGTAAAAAATGTCCCAGGTTCTGGGGACCAGCTGAAGAAGGGGCAGTGGCCCATGCCACTATCAGCCAAAACTATCAAGTTGGCTGCCATCTTCATTCTTGTGATCTGCTTCTGATTTTTTTAATTTTCATGTCACCTTTTGGCTTTTTGCAAGACCCCCACCACCACCTGTACTGGTGTTTGTAACCCCTCCCCATGGCCAGCCAATGGGATCCGACACAGGCAGGCTGCATAACCTGAGTTGAGATGGATGGCAAACAAATATAATGAATAATTTAATAATAACCAAATCACAATTTTTAAATCAATAATGACAACATCAAGTTGAGTGTGAGGAATAAACTACACTGACCCTCATTTTTCCAAACCTTAATCCCCACACAATAGTATCTATGGTGTAAAGACAGTAATCATCAAAACTTTACGGCAAGAATTTTAAACAGATTTACAAGTGTTAAAGTTACTTATATGTGTGCAAGCTTTATGGTGGTCTATAAATCTTTCCGTTTGCATAATCATGCTTTATAGGGTTTTACAGAAAAGGTGAAGGATTTTTTTCCACATCAGACAGCTATAAACATGCCTGTTTTATTACTATCTGGTTCTGGTTAGAATATTATAGATCATATTTTGTGCCATGGCTTTAATTTTACCTCTCAGATAAAGGTTAGAATAAAGGTTATTTTCCAATTTTCTGCAATGTGTTCCTTACTTGACGTGGCAGGAACATATAAAACTTTCCTCTCTTTCTTCAACAGGAAATTCTATTAGAAAAATACAAGATTAAAATATTTCCAGGCTCTAGAAAATATGCATTTGTTCTGTATCAGGTAAGAAAAGTTTCCCAGTTCAGAGCAAGCAATGTCCTGGGTCCTTCTTACTTCTGAAAGACATAATTAGGCACTGGTGTTCTAAATGCCGCAGTTTGGATTCATTGAACTGCCACTGGTTTTCATCTAAACAAGTCACTTCAAATCACAGCAAGTCAACATTATGAGATAATCAGCAGTCTAGTTTTGAGCTGCACAAAACTAATTAGTGCAGCTTCAACAAGGCAGTTTTCAAACTTGGGAAAAACCTTTTAAGCAAGCCAGAGCTTTGTCAGTGTCTTAGGTAGGTCTATTGATTCTGTACGTCAAAATGGATAAACTGGCCAATATGTATTCTTTTTCTTATCTTACTTGATTATTTTATGTGAGATCTTATAAGAAACTATATTGTGCATAATGACAGAATGCTCTCCCTATATAAGGAGGGGCAGCTAGAAGGGTGGGGTGAAAATGTCAATCATATTTGTGATTGTTAATGGCATAATTGGGATATATTTGATTAGTCATTTGTGACAGAATCAAAGGTCTTCAGATGTCTCATTTAATTTAATAATTGTCATATTTCTAGAGTCTCTAACTCTGGATGCCCCCTCTTCCGATATAATGGGTGTTCAGGGTGCATTCAACCCACCACTGGACTGATGCTCTCTCCTACATTATTCCTGGGTACCTAAATGGATTTTTGATTCTTTAATCCATAAATATTTGTAAACTTTACTTAGTACCAAGGAAAGGCCAAGTGGGAATTGCATGAGAAAAGTTTCTTGAGTCTTCTTTTTTCTCTCCACTCTCTCTCTTTTTAACAAAGAATTTATCATCCATCCTGTTTACAAATAATTGTTATTCTCTATACATTCTTCAGGCCCAGTGACAAGAGAACATAAATAATTTAGCCACTCTCAGACTAGACTTTTTTTTTTTTGCTGCTGTTACTATAAACATGCTGCTTAACTTTAGCTTAATAAAAGTTATTTTTATTGATATTATTACTTATGGATAATGTTTCCTCAAAGCAAATATGCCAAAGGAGAGTTGGATCCAGATGTTGAGTGGAGAAAGAGTTTAAGGCCAGCTGTTCTCTTCGGTGTGATGGATTATTATTGTCACAGTTTATGTAGGCCTCTCCACTTTACTTTCTTTAGCTTGCCTTCTTTTTCAAGCTTCAAGCACAATTTTTCTAGCTCATTCTGAGATAAAAATGTATAGATATGTGGATATAGATCACACAAACACACATAAAGAGACATAAATACATTTGTATAGATAAAATGTACTGTGTATATAAAGACATTTATATATATATATATATATATATATATATATATATATATATATATATATATATATATATATATATATATATATCAAGTCACACACCCACTAGCAATTAAAAGGAAGAAGCAGCTGCAAGCTCACATTACTCCGAGAAGCACAAAGCCGAAGACACAAGCCTGAAGATGATGAATGAGACTTCATCGGAATGTCGCCTAGATACTTCCAATTTTACATGGGAGAAAACCCGAATAACCAAAGATCCACATACAAATACCCGCGAAAACCTCAGAAAACAAATATTGCACCTCTACGGGGAGGAAACCCACCATCTGACCAGGACTTATGAAAAACTTGAAGTCCAAAGAGCTTCCATTTTATGTGACCTCGCATTCCTATGCAACTGCCGAGATCAAAATTTAATCCCCATAAGCTTCCAATTGAAATTCCACACCAATACAGCAACCACCAAACGCATCCTAAAAAGAACAGAATTGGCCCTAATTAGAAATGAACTTCACGCAAAAAGATTCCTCCTAGACCAAATCAACAAAGATCTCCTCACACTTCACCTCAGACTCAGCAACAAGATTCACCCCACACTTTGGGACAAATCCAAACAACTCGCTGTCTGGAGAGCCGAAACACAGACCACCCTCAAGACAGACACACACACCAACAAACTCAGAAAACTACAACAATGACAGAAACAAACTCATCCCCCCTCACAGCCACACATGAAACAAACAGTGCACAACATCTCAGACAAGATCCTCACCGAAGCCGAAACCAATGTCCTTTTGAAAGGATTCAACTTTGCTGTCGCTCCCAAACACATCCCCACAGAAACCATCATATGCGGAGTTGAAACCAGCATGACCAAAACCAACCCTGATGATGCTAACAAAATCAGACTCAAAATCACCAACATCCTCTGCACTAGCGAACCACCCAAAAGCAACTTATCCAAAGAAGAACAAACTGCACTACTTAACCTGAAAGAAGACACCAGCATAGTAATCCTACCAGCAGACAAGGGCAACACGACAGTGGTTATGAACACATCTGACTACCAAACCAAGTTAACCAACCTACTCCAAGACCCCACGTACAAACCCCTAAACACAGACCCCACCACCTACCTAGAAAAAAACACCAGATCCAAAATAAAATCCTCCCCCATCAGCGAAGAAATCCAGCAAAGAATCATACCCAGAGAGAAATCATCCAGATGCCCTAAGCTTTATGGTCTCCCCAAGATACACAAAGAAGGAACCCCACTTAGACCAATAGTCAGCTCCATAGGCTCACCTCTACAAAACCTAGCCAAATTTCTCGCCAAACAACTACAGCCCTATGCAGAATCCATCAACTCACACGTAAGAAACTCATTCCAGTTCATCGAGATCATAAAGAAACAAAACTTACAACCCAGCGACCTACTAGTGAGCTTCGATGTCATATCCCTCTTCACCCAAGTGCCTATAAAAGAAGCCTTGACAGCCATCCAAAACAAATACAACCCCCCAAGCACATCCTAGATCTGACCAACCACTGCCTATCCAATACATACTTCACCTACAATGGACAAAAATACAAACAAATAGAAGGAGCACCCATGGGATCACCCCTCTCACCTGTCATTGCAAACCTCTACATGGAACACTTTGAAACACAAGCTCTAGAAAAATATGATCACAAACCCAAACTCTGGCTCAGATACGTAGATGACACCTTCATAATCTGGCCACACGGGAAAGAAAAGCTGAACAACTTCCTCACACACCTCAACAGCCTACACCCCAAAATACAATTCACCATGGAAACAGAAGCTAACAATCAACTTCCCTCCCTAGATATCTTAGTATACAAAAAATCCAATGGCTCCCTAGGACACACCATCCACCAGAAGAAAACACATACAAACCGCTATCTACACGCACTCTCACACCACTACCCAGCACAGATCAATTCTGTAGCCAAGACACTCATCTCTAGAACAAAATGCTTAGCCGATGAACAACACCTAAAAACCGAACTATACACTCTCACTAATGTACTAACAGCCAATGGATTCCAAAGAAAGAAGATTATCCACCTAATCCAAAAAGAAACCCCAACCAAAATCCAAGACAGAGAACAAGAGAACAGCAAAGCCCTCCTCCCATATATAAAAGGCACTACAGACAAAATCAGCAAGATCCTCCAAAAACACAACATTAAAACAGCATTCTGCACAAACAGAAAATATCCACCATCCTAAGAAACCCTAAAGACAAAATTGAGTTAGAAAACCAAGGAGTATACGAAATCCCTTGCACAGCCTGTCCCACCACATACATTGGACAAACTAACAGAAGAATAAGTGCATGCATTGAAGAACACAAGAACTCAATCAAAAAAGAAGAACCGACCTCTTCCCTGGTCCAACACCTCAAAGCCACAGGACATGAGATTGACTTTAAAAATACCAGAACTATCGCCAAAACCAAACACTTCAACAACAAAATAATCAGAGAAGCCATAGAGATAGAAAAACTGCCACACAGCATGAATAAACGAGATGATACCTCCCACCTACCAGCCATTTGGAAACCCGCCCTCATTAACAAACGAGTACCTAACATGAAGAATGACACCAGACCCACACCCACGAGGGCCACACAAGATGCTACCACCACACTTCCACGTAGAAAGCAGACTCACACCCACACAGAAGATGAGACACGACCACGGACCAGAAGCCGTACCACAGCAGCATCACTACCCGCTTCAAACCCCTCTGACCCATACATGAAGCGAACGGACACCTTCCATGAAGATGTGGCATGACCACGAATGCGAAGCCAAACAACAGGATCACAGCTCACCAGCTCAAATCCCCCAGCAACTAAGACTAACCTGAGCACAACCAAGCCCCCACCTGAACAGAACACACCCCCAGCCAATCAGAACACAGCCAACCTCCCTACCAATCAGAACACAGCCAAACCCCCAACCAATGAGAACACCCCCCACCCAATCAGAACACAGCCAAGCCCCCACCCAATCAAGTCACACCCCCACTAGCAGTTAAAAGGAAGAAGCAGCTGCAAGCTCACATTACTCCGAGAAGCACAAAGCCGAAGACACAAGCCTGAAGATGATGAATGAGACTTCATCGAAACAGTCACCTAGATACTTCCAATTTTACGCGGGAGAAAACCCAAATAACCAAAGATCCACATACATATATATATATACACACATACCTATAAAGGCATACATGCACACATACCCACACAAATATAAATAGCATAATATCTGTTTCAAAGGTCATTTTTTTAAAAAACAAAAATACCAATTGTTGGCAACCAATCTATGTTTCTTTTTCCTTAGTACACAGGGTCTTGTATGTGGGAACTGCATCTTAACATAAAACAAATGTGACAGCTAAATGAAAAATGTGCTCTGTTTTATAAGAACATGCATATCAAATTAATTTCTCCCCCATTTTTAAAAACATAGATGCAAAATGGAGGCTGAAGGAGGACTGGAGCTATTGGCCTGTGGGATGGGAATGCCTAGGTGAGACTCATACTGAGGAATCCTCACTTCCCACCCTACTCACTCCTCACCCACGTGATGCCCTGCCTGTGGGCAGCCCTTTGGGGCTAATTCCCCCCACCCCATATATGCATTCAGAAAAACCAGATGGAAGCCAGCAGGCAGAACTTGTGCACACCAGGGCCAGCCATATTTGATTCTGGCCATTCCACACACGATTGTCCATATGTCCTTCAGACATCTGCTTTAAACTTCCCAATGGGCATTAACCAATTTCCTGGTTTATGTGTGCCCTTGCAGCTTGACTGCAGTTGTCATGGGCAATTCTCTTCCTTCAGAAATTAGGTCAGGCCTGGAGAGCCACATCGCTCCAACAGGCAGCACGAAGCCTTTCTGCTGCAGGACTTCCGTTCCTCCAAAGCAGAACTCTGCATGAACCCCATGGCTCTTGATGAGCGATAAGCAGAGAGAAAACATGGTCCTACATTCCACATGGTTCCTATATTCAGAGGCCACTGACAATGGGAAATTCTTAAAGTAGAGCTCTAGCAAGGCCATCATTTCTGAAATAATCAATTTGGGGAACACGTAGGACTCAACTTGTAACTATACTATCAACACTATCATTCCCAACGTTGTGGAACCACAAGACTCACATTTTTCAACTTTAGCAACATTAAGATGTGTGGACTTCAACTCCCAGAATTCCCCTGATGGTATTCTGAAAGTTCAAGTCCAGACATCTTAAAGTTGCTAAGGTTGAGAAACACTTTGACTCTTGGTGTGAAGTTAAGAGGTTTTACCTTGGATGGTTCCAATTTGGCCTTCAAATCCCAATTCTATTGAACATCCCAATTAGAATTTATCAGAGAGGTCTATAATTGCTGGCTCAAATGTAGGATAGCAAAGTAGGATTCTAAATCATGGGGAAGCTTATGCCCATATGAAGATGTAGGCATGCTTGAACAAATCAAGTTGGCAGTCACCAGGGCACAATCAAAACTCACCTGGTTTTATTGCACATAAGAACAGACCAACTTTACATGACATACATAAAGCAGACAGAACTACAATCATACTGCTTGTAGCTGACATTTTCTTGTTGTTGCCTTTTACTACGCTTTGCAGACATCCTAGCAAACATGCACTGTAGACACACTGAAGAATCTTCTAGGCTCCTTGTCCCACCTAGTAATAACTTGTGGTGTCATCAGTTCAGAAACCAGTAATTCTCAGTCATGATTGTACTAGGAAGTTTACTTTTTATGCGACACCTTTATATCCTGAACTGTTTTTCTGAAGGTTCCCTAATATGTAGTAAGCAAAGAATGAGCACGTAGATGATTTTTCCTGTCAAAAAGATAAATGTGTTGCCAGAGTTTCATTAATAAAAAATAAAATAAAAAATGGAATACAAAGATTCTACAAGCTGGGGTGCTCTGTTACAAATACATTACTGTGGTGATTTTAGGTAAAGATACACTCCTGGAGCTGGTTGGGATAACAGGTGAAAGAAACAACAGAATCAAAATAGAAAAACAATATATTTCATTTATGAATAAAAACCGTGTTTTCCAGATTGAAAGCAAAATAAATCATGTATTCTTGGGTGCCTATTTGGATACAAAACACTGTATATCATACCTCTGTCATGAGTAACTACATAGCTGTTTGAAAAGCAGCAGCTCCTGGAGTTGTACAAGAGAATGTTTTTGTTTTTCTAAATGTTCCTCTAAACCTCCTGAGCTCCACCATCAAAATGAATAACTAGGATTTGATGCTAAGACTTGATATTTTGCAACATCTGCATTGCAGCATTTGTGCCTTTCACCCATGGTCAAATGTCTGGGTTCAAATTATCCTAATTAGATACCTGATGTAAAGACCCAGCTCTCTGGAGAAGGCTCTCAGGCTGGGAAAGGTAGAAGGAAAAACAAGAGGAGGAGGAGGAGGAATTCCAGTTCCAACATACTCCAACACCACTCATCTTCTCTACCTGTCCACCAGAAAGCCCCAAATGATTCCAAATGATTCTTGAAACATTGAAGGCTGATGACTAGTCTTCTAGTTCTAGCTTTAACTTTGGTTCCATTCTAGTTCTAGTTCCATCCAATTCCAGTTCCAATGCCCAAGCCTAAAATCTCTAATCTAGTCTTCTTGTTCTAAATGAAACAGAACAGACAGAACAGAACGGAACAGAATAACAGAGCTGGAAGGAACCTTGGAGGTCTTCTAGTCCAACCCCCTGCTCAGGCAGGAGACCCTATAGCATTTCAAACAAAGGGTCATCCAATCTCTTTCTTAAAACTTCCAGTGTTGGAGCTTTCAACTTCTGGTTCTGGTTCTGATTGATTCTGGTTCCGGTTCAAGATTCTATTCTGTTCTGTTCTGTTCTGTTCCTACTTAGATCTAACCCTTCTTAACTTCTTAGTTAAGAGTCAGTCGGGCAAGCACAGAGTACCTAAGGGAAAAGAAAAGCATTCACCAAGACTCCTTAAGCTTACAGAACGTTCCCTATTCTACTCTCAGTGTATTTGCAACCTTTAGATAACTTCCTTTCTGTGAAATCGCATCTTGAAAAGAAATGCTTAAAGAAGTCTGCTGTAAGATATATATATATATTTGTTTTCGTAGGTACTTACATGTATGGTATTCAGCTTTGTTCGGGTATTTTCCCACATCATTATAGTTGTGCTTTTAAAGTTGTAGCAACGTTTCGGCAGAATCTCATCTGCCATTATCAGGCTTCTGTATTGTGTTCGTCTGTGAGTCAGACTTTCACAGCCGTTTCTGTTTTAAATTTGGGGCTCTCCTACTGCTGTGCCAGAATGGTTTTTTCTTCATCCTGATTGGTTGGGAGTCTTGGTCTGTGTTTATTGGTCTTGGAGTTTGCTGTGTTCTGCTTGATTGGTGTTTCTAATATCTTCTGTCTGTTTTGTCGCTTTTTTTGTCTTGATTGGCTGGCAACATTGTGTTTCCTGTATTGGAGGAAAAACCCTAGCCACTATAGAAAACCCCAGCTACAGAATTATCAGAGAAGCCATAGAGATTGAAAAAAGACCTGAAAGCATGAATAGAAGAGATGACTCCACCACTGTCAATTATCTGGAAGCCTGCACTCACAAACAAAAAAAATCTCCACACCACAAGCCAGGCAAACACCTGGGCACAGACTCCCCCTGATACCTCCAGCTCAAACACACCCCAACCAGGCACCCAGACAAAACCTAGCTTCCTAACAAATGATAGACATCTGTTTACTCAGAGCCAAGCTGCACTAAAAGCCTCCAATACAGGAACACAATGTTGCCAGCCAATCAAGACAAGCTGAATACCATACATATAAATACTCGCGAAAACTTAAGAAAACACACACACACACACACACACACACACACACACACACAACATATATATATATATATATATATATATATATATATATATATATATATATATATATATATATATATATATATTTTCTTAAGTTTTCGGTACTTACATGTATGGCCTTGGCTTTGTTCGGGTATTTTCCCACGTCATTGTAGTTGTTCTTTTTAAAGTTGTAGCAACGTTGGCAGAATCTCATCTGCCATCATCAGGCTTCTGTATTGTGTCCGTCTGTGAGTCAAACCACTGTAAAAGTCTGACTCACAGACGGACACAATACAGAAGCCTGATGATGGCAGATGAGATTCTGCCAAACGTTGCTATATGAAAATTTAAGAGCAATGTTTCTTCAAAAGGTTTCATTTTAAGCAATGGTTGGATATGACAGCAGATTTGACAACTGCAAATTAACGAGCTACATATCCAATTCTGAAGCTCCAATGAGGACAAAGACAGAGAAAATGATGAGTTTGTTAAGAGGTTACTAGAGGGTAACTGCTACCTCTGAAAGAAGATTTAGATGCAGGCTCTTAAAGTAAGGAATCCAGTCATACAAGTTCGCTAAATGGTGGGAAAATTGAATGGGTTACGGCCCAGGAGTTCCACTGGAACGAATCCAGTCTGAGTCTGTACAGACTGTGCTCTTGTCACAAAACTTTCACGAGCCAGCTTTTTACTTACAAATAATAATTTTAAAAAACATGTGCATGACAGCATCTCTTTTTTTACTACAGTCAATAAATAGATAATGCAACTCCTCCCAATCGAATTATGAAAAAATGGGCCATAATTATTAGTTATATTCTGCAGATTTAAGTATATTATACATTCACTGCAGGTTATTATACATTCACTGCAACAGACTGGAGAAAAGAAGAATTAAGCTGTCTCCTAAAGATCATTCTGCTCCCATAGCTGTTGTTGGGTGTGTGCCAGAGAAGAATATTTTTTGGAAGTGCATTTGCACACTTCTGCTCCAGGCTGTGGAATTAATCCTCTGAACAGGCCATATGCTCATAAAGAGCATGAGTTGGGTCCATGAGCTCATCCTGGTTTGGCATTGGGCCATTCGGGGTTATCTGCAGAATATGGTCCAAAAAAGGTAAGACGGCCACCATGACTGAACGACTGAAGGTCCACATCAAAAATGGACATTCAGGGATGACATCTTGACTGTTTCGACCAGGTTCTGCTCATCCTTCCTTGATCCTATGAGTAACTAAATAGAGAAGAAAACAATACAGTTCGTTCTTCCTTGGAACTGAATTTATGTCCTTTCTTAACACATTCAAATGCAATTTATTCCAGAAAAGTATAATGCTATTATATTGTGGTGTATGACTCCCGATTTGCCAGAATGAAAAAAAAAAATCTCTTCTGTCAAAATAAGGCCAATCTTTTATGCCTGTTGGGGAGCAGAACAGCCGCCGGGAGTTACAGTGCATGCGGAAAGGACGTGTAAAGCAGGTAGGTAAAGATTCCACGAAGTAGATTCTTTCTTCTGAAAATTGTAATCGAGGAACATTTGGAAAGGTCGTAACTATTGTTATTTAAAGGATGTAAATTATTTTGATTAGGGAACTTGGAAGAGTATTGAAACGCAAACGTTCAGAGCCAAGGTCATTAGCCACCTGTTATAAATTATTTGCAGATTTGTTTTTGAGATTTAGAGACCAAAGAGGCAACTTTATAAATCTTCCAGAGCTTCACTTGTGAGTGCCCTATGGCGTCCATATTTTCCCAATTTAAAATATTGCAGTTTTTTGTCCAGGCTGCCTCTTGCTCTCTGTATTTTAGGGAAACCCAGAACTGTTCACATGTTTTTCTTCATGGCTTGGGTCTTGGGAGGTGGGCAAAAAAGTCAAAATGGTGTCTGTAATCAAAATCCAGCCTCTTGTTTTACATGAATTGTGATTCACTTCAGAAGATGGTGAGGCGCCATTTTGACTTTCTTTTAACCCCTTCCTTCATTGTTACGGTTGTCTCTCTGTCATCCTAGCTCTTCTTCAGTGTATCCAACTCACCGGAAAATGAAATTTTCTCCTGCAGAATTGCCTAAAACACTTAACATAAAAGATTCAAAGCCATGACATAATAACGGCCCTCAGCTCTACAAGTTTAATGAAGCCAAATCATCTCTAAAGTGGATAAATGCACTCTTGTTCGACTGAACTAAATCCTGCTAAAGTGTTAACTGACAGAAGAATTGTCGGCTAGCTTTTTCCCCTTTCAAAATTAAGCTAAACACTAAAAATAGGCCTTGCTTGTGATTTATTAATTCCAGAGATTAATGATTTAAGGTAGCTATTAAAAAAAAAAAACCTCCTCTCATGCATATGCATGCTGCTGTTAGAAAAACTGCTGCTGCGTACAGTAAAGTCTTGTTTTTCTCTGTCTTATGGCCGCTGTTATTTAGGTAACAGGAGCAAACCCATCTCTCTCTTCCTCCTTCCACGTGGTGAATGCTAAAATTCATCAGGCAGCAATTGGGGTGCCATTTCTCTTCCCTCCATTGGCAACTCCATTGGCACTCCCCCACAGCAAGCAGACAAGGGCCGGTGCTGGAGAAGTAAATCTTTGCCAACCATCCTGGCTCCTTTTCCTTTGTTGATGTTAGTATTGGAGCCTGTCAGACTACTATATCATGCTTGTATGACCACTCAGCTGGGACGTTCATGGCCATTTGGAATTCTTCACAGGACTTCAAACCAGCAGTGATCAGAAGTCAGGTTTCAATCACCAGCCTACCCTGCGGAATAGCTTGACCCGGAGAAGCAAGTGGCTCCTTCCATAGGTATGGAGAACACCTGAATGAACCACCAGCATGCATTAAGAGAACTCACTGAGAAAGGAGATGTTGACTTCTTTAAGTTCATTTTGTTAGCTTCCCAGTCCTTACACCACTATCCCATCCTACACAAAGGTTTCAGGGAGACAATTCCCTAATTTTATATTGATAAAACCAAGCCATGTAAGTTGAACAAGGCTTTGAACCTTCCACCCTTCAGTAGTTCAATTGTTCCTCCCACGCTGGTCTTTCCCAAGAACTGGCATTAGAGGGAATGTTGCAATACTGCCTGAAAAGAAAACCAGGCTATCAGATATGACTTTACAAGGAATGCCACAGAACAGCCCTTCCTGCTTTTTCTGGCCTTGTTATCCAGGAAGAAAGGGACAAAAAAAAAAAATCAATAGTGTACCCATGAAATAAATAAATAAATAAATAAATAAATAAATAAATAAATAAATAAATAAATAAATAGCCTAATTAAAGAGCTACATCAGCATGTGTTAATCCTTCAATTTCCCTAAACTACTGCCCAGGGGTTACCAAAATAGCACCTTTGGGTACCAAAATTTAACCAAATTAAATGAAAGCCAAAATAAAATGGGTATTTTTAAGTGCCCAAATGGTTGGAATATGATGACATTTGCAAAATCGCCTGCAAGGATCTTGCAAAATGTTCAGGGTTTGATGACATCACATAAGTGTTTGGATGATGATGATGATGATGATGATGAATTGAATTTTCAGGTCTCCTAACTCCAAAATGGACTCTGGGTGGCTTGTAATAATAATAAAAATGTGTGATTTAAGGAAATGTGCTCTTGAAACAAACTTAGCCAAGCAGCATTCAAAATAATGATGAGGATAATTTTGCCGTACTCTAGAAAAAGTGCAGAGAAGAGCAACAAAGATAATTAGTGGACTGGAGGCTAAAATACATAAAGAACGGTTGCTGGAGTTGGGTGTGTCTACTTTATTAAAAGAAGGACTAGGGGTGGCTTGATAGCAGTCTTCCAATATCTGAAGGGTTGCCGCCAAGAAGAGGAGGTCAACCTATTTTCCAAAGTACCTGAAAGCAACACAAGAAACAACAGATGGAAACTAACTAAGGAGAGAACCAGCCTAGAACTAAGGAGAAATTTCTTGAGAGTTAGAACAATTAATCAGTGGAACAACTCCAGAAGTTGTAGAGTGGAGGTTTTTAAGAAGAGAATGGACAACCATTTGTCTGTATTAGTATAAGGTCTCCTGTCTGAGCAGAAGGTTGGACTAGAAGGCCTCCAAGGTCCCTTCCAACTTTATTATTCTATTATTGGACAAGCTATCGGACAAGATAACCAACTGGGCTCAAGGGTCTGAAGAGGCTGCCAGTCCTCTCAATGGCTCGATGGAAGGATTCCCTCTGGAGGAGCCCTGAATCATGTCACCACTCCTGACAAATTCCACTCCAGCCAATAATGCTTCAATGATGACAGTTCTGACTACCCGCCTGAGTAGGAATCTGTCTTACTGAGTGATGTTTGCAGGCGCAGACTTTATCAGAAGCATTCACGTGGAAAAAATGTTGATCCTGGAACTGCTGAACAAGAGCTAATCCACTTCCCCTGTATGCCTGGGCTTGTACATTGGTTTAAGGAACTCCCGTGTATACAAAACAATGGCATTTCAGTGAAAAAGAAAGGGCATGCAAAGCCAAGAATCCATCATGCCATTTCAGTTTTTAGATACTTTTTCACCTGGAAGACCTCCAGATGTTTCCTTGAGAGTCAATTATTTCATTTGCAGTAATAAAGTAAATTATGAGTTTATCATTCCTAGATTTGCCCTTTAGCTGAAACCTCCTCAGGTGTTTTGTGTGACAGACAGAGAGATAATAATAACAGATAATAACAGAATAACAGAGTTGGAAGGGACCTTGCAGGTCTTTTAGTCCAATCCCAAGCAGGAGACCTTATACCATTTCAAAAAAAATGACTGTCCAGTCTCTTCTTGAAAGCCTCCAGTGATGGAGCTCACACAACTTCTGGAGGGAAGCCGTTCCACTGATTGATTGTTCTCACTGTCAAGAAATTTCTCCTTAGTTCTAGGCTGGATGTCTCCTTGATTAGTTCCATTGCTTCTTATCCCGCCTTCAGGTGCTGTGGAGAGTAGGTTTACCCCCTCTTCTTTTGGGGAGCCCCTCAAAACTCTCCCTCTCCCTCTCCCTCCGTCTATTTTTCTATCTATCTATCTATCTATCTATCTATCTATCTATCTATCTATCTATCTATCTATCTATCTATCTATCTATCTATCTGTCAGCCTTCAAGATCTTCTACTACTGCTTTGCATCTTTTGGCTGCCACAAGTAACGGGGGGAGGAGGGGGCAACGTCTGGGAAGAGAGCTGAAGGTGTTACATTCTTGTGTTGTGTAAATGAGGAGAGGGGGGAGTATAAATTCCTGCTCTTAGGTTTCTATTTCTCGCTTAGCTTTCTTTTCTCTGCGCAACTGCAAATCTTTATCAAAATATGCCATGGTCAATGGACAGAGGCCTCATCACCACCTGAAGATGTCCACATGATCATATTAACAACTTTTAATTGGAAGAATCATTTGAACTATGGGGGGTGGGAACATTTCCATCACTTTGTATATGTGATCTGCGTGCCTAATTTCTCAGTTTCAGAATTCTACTGATGCTACCACTTCATTTTCAGTAAAAGATATCTTTCCTCTAATCTAAAGAGTCTAAGTATTTCTTTCTTGAATTTTGAATGGAGCACCACCTGACTCTATCTATCTATCTATCTATCTATCTATCTATCTATCTATCTATCTATCTATCTATCTATCTATCTATTCGTCTATCTATATCTATCTGTTTGTCTCTGTCTGTCTGTCTCTCTCTCTGTCTGCCTCTCTCTCATCTATCTATACAATATATTTATTTATTTAGAAAGAACTTCAACTATATTAATCTTCTGTAATTCATAAAGCCCAAAGGGTTGACCTGCTAAGTGAATTGACATTATAGCCATACCTTCAGCTAAGGTGGGATTTATACTGAAGGTTCATTGTATCCTGTTCTTTAAGAACAAATCCTCTTTGGGGTTATTAGCAAGGACACCTTCAAGCACTTGTTCTAATGGGAAACATAAGGGATTAAGCCCTAGAAGGTTGTCCCTAAGAGCCATGTAAATAGAAGAAGGTGCGCAAAGAGACAGATCTACATAACAATGTTCATATCCATTCCGGATGGTCAACAGCATCAAAGAAAGTCCTCCCAGAAGGAACACTCTTCCTCACGTAAAGGAATCAAAGTTACAAGAAAGAAGATTTTTCCTGAAAGTCCTACCAAGCTACCTGTTCTTCTAAGTTGCTGAGAGTTCAGGTCAGTTTTAGAGGTTATCTCACTTTCTCAATGTGTACATTTGCATCAATGAGGTACCAAGGCTGGTAGAAGGATGTGATTGCTATTTTGATGTAAATCATAATCCAATTTGTTAAAATAAATCTTTAGATTACATTTCTAAGAACTTTCCTTTATGGCTCACCCAGAAAGCAAATCAAATGCAGTTTTTCCTACCATTCTTGTATATGCTGTCTTGGTTTTCAACAGTACACAACCTCATTGTTTAAGTGACCTCATTTATGGATCTAAAGACTGGTTTGAATATAATGTGTTCCTGGAAAAAAAAAAAAAAGGGCCAGTATCTGCTTGCAGTTAGTCTTTTGTACTCATCTACATATTGAAAATTAAGGGAAAGTATCATCTGGAATAAGTCAAATTTTGGGGCTGGATAAATGGCAACCAATCTTTCTGTTTTGATAAGTATTTTCTATGTGTTTATGAAATATTTTTGGGAAGAATAATCTTACATAGAAAACACATGTGAAACTTTGAACACACAAGAGAAAGAGAAGGATGCTCAAGAAACGAGCCCATTCAACGAACATCCATTTCATCCGCTTTGCTAGGCCAAATCTATGAAGGTTCCCCAGGAGCCCTCCTGCTTCCCCTGCTTCAGCTGGAAAGTGGCACCTCCCCACCCCTTGACATGTGCAAAATGAATATGTCCAAGAGATCTTTCATCGCAGCTCTCCCAGAACCCTCAAGCAGAACCCTCCTTGTAGGACCTGAAGCACAGAAAGTGGCAGGAGGCGGAAGCAGAGTTATGGGATGGCTGAATGGGATGGCTGAACTTCCTGGATGTTATATCACCAAAACAGGTCAATAATGGGGAGGTCAAGGACAGGTGACATCATTCTGTGGGACTGACCTCTCTGCCATTACAAATGGGACCCCCAGGGATGGTTTCATGGAGCCCTTTGTGTTGCTAAAGGCTTAACCCAGGCAATTCATTGCTACTTTGTCCCCAAGGTGCTTTTTCAAGAGGCAACTGGACCTTTCTTGTTTTGCTTTGAAGATGTTTCTCTTCTTATCCAAGAATGTCTCTGGAGGTTTTCAGTCATCCAGGTCCTGGTGGTCCCAAAGGTGCTTTTTCAAGAGGCAGCTGGACTTTCTGGGTTTTTCATTGAAGACATTTTGCTTTTCATCTAAGAGCTGAAGAAGCTTCTTGGATGAGAAGAGAAACATGTTCAAAGAAAAACCAGAAAGTCCATCTGCCTCTTGAAAAAAAAAACCACCTTTGGACCTCATCCAAGAAGCTTCTTCAGCTGAAGAAGACTTGAAGAAGCTTCTTGGATGATAAGTCTTCAAGAAAAAAGAAAGGCCAGGTGCCTCTTGAAAAAGCACCTTTGGGACAATTGCTACTAGTATTCCTAGTATTTAAAGTATTTCAATTCTTGCTTATATCCGTCTGCTTGATATTTGGCAAAACAGTACATTTAATAAATAAGAAAGTGAATAAATACTTCACATAACAGTTGCCAGAAGCTAACAGAATAATATATTTCTAACCAAGTACTAGGACTCTGCCGGACTCCCCATGCCATTCCTCTCGCTCATTCCAAAACGTCCTTACCTTTGACCATTATTTGAATGTCTCTTGAAAGTCTGTCCCCATCTATTTCAAAAGCTTCTCTGGGCCACCTAAAGATATTTGAGGATCATCATGTTTGCTAGTGTGATTGTGTCTTAATGCTATTTTTGTTTGTTTTTCACTTTTTGTAGACTTATGAGTGAACTTTGCAAGATGTTTTCTGCAGTCATCTGTTTGCCAAGCTGGGAGGATAATGATGATGACAATGATCCATCCGATGTTAAGAACTCTGCTGTACTGGGTCACACAGGCTGCTGTACGACGGCAATCCAGTATAATTTCATTTTCAGCATGGACCAAACATTGTCCTTGGGAAGATGACGAATCCTCCCAGGTTCTCTGCAGTATGATTTTGAGAGGGATTGGCTTTGCCTAAATGCCTTCTGGAATCAGAGGCGGAGAGCGTCTCACTTTCTCTTTGCGGATTTAACCTGTTTAATGGGGAGTGTCAACCTTCTATTGATAGGCAGCTGAATAGAAGCTGGTGTTTTGTGGGCCCTTTGCGGCTCATTAGTTCTACTCATTGGCTAGATATAAAAGGGCTTTTCACAGCTCACTGTGTTCATTTCATCTCCTGCTGAAAGGTAGCATTGAGTCAACTTACCACAATGACTCCATAAAGCATCTCTGAAAGGCTATGGAAGTAGTGATTCTGTCTTGCTTCACTAAGTTGACTGATTGGTTGTGACCCTACCCCAGGAATAAAGAGGGAATCCACAGCAGCTATGACAATCTGATGAACCTTAACTAATGGAGGAAGCCTGACATAGCTGGATTTTAATGCTTTCCATGTTAAGAACTTCCATTCTGGGACCCAAATTTCCAGCTTTCCCCTATTCAGGTCCTACAAAGGGATCTTTCCCCAACCCAAAGCTCAGGGCCCAATTAGCAAGTCCTAGAAATTAGGATTGTTTGGAGCTTTGGATTCAGTTCCAAAAAGTGATTTGGGGCTGTGAATGTAACATCTGTTACAGGAGCTATTTAAAGCAGCTGCATCATTCCTCAGGATCTCTAGAGCTTGGAAAAACATAGGTCCCTTAAAAGGTCTGAGAGAAGTAACCCCCTGCTTTCAAACTTTCTGAAGAACCTTCTGGAATTAAGTCTGGAATATTGGACAAGTCTTTTTGTTTTAAGCCTTATTAACCTAAATCCAGACATTACTTTTTCAATTATTATACCACAAGTAGCCCTCCTCTTTTAGATCTAGGGTTGAAATTTAATTTTTTAAAATAAAAATCAGCTCTACCTACATAAATTTAAATGGGCTCCCAGAAACACCACAAACCTTGTTGGAAACATAACTCTGGATTCAAGGTCATACAAGCTGGACTTGCATGTGCTTGAGATACCTGCTCTGTTTGGATACCAATCACCTGCTGAAAGGTCACTTCATGAAACAAAGCCATGCTGAGTAGCAAACGATTCAGCACACCCAAAATGTGAGCTATGTCACTGATACGTAGAAGGCAACATACAAAGCCTGCTTGTATACAGTAAAACATCCAGAACAGAGAGAGATCATTCAGAGAGGACTTAAGCAGGTGTCTCCTCAATTTGCTGGAGTTTAAAAAAGAGGAGGAGGTGTGGTACAGCAAAATCAGACTTGCAATATTCTGTTGTTATAACCAGTCTGAATAAATGCAGCTTCAGCCTTCCCGTGGAGCTTTGTTCCTGCTCTGGTGAACCTAGTGGGACTTGGACATTAATCACAGAATTCTTCTCAAGTGCTTGAGGGAGGGAGGAGTGCAAGGGAGGTGCCATCTTGTGGTCATATTGTTCCTGTGCTTCCTGTAGGGCCCAGCCTTCTGGTGGCATCTCAGAACATGGCAGTGGGAGAATCCTGCTTGGCCTTGGGAGAAACCTTCTCCAAAGTCCCACCTTCTCTCCCCTGTCAATTAATATATATCAGAATAGAGCTGGAAGGGACCTTGGAGGTCTTCTAGTCCAGCCCCATGCTCAAACAGGAGACCCTATAGCATTTCAGATAGGTGGATGTCCAGTCTCTTCTTAAAAACCTTCCATGATGGGGCACCCACAACTTCTGGTGGCAAGCTGTTCCACTGGTGAATTGTCCTCCCTTTTGGGAAGTTTCTCCTTAATTCCAGGCTGCTTCTCTCCTGGATGAGTTTCCATCCGTTGTTTCTTCTTCTGCTTTCTGGTGCTTTGGAGGATAGGTGGACCCCCCCTCTTCTTCATGGCAGCCCCTCAAATACTGGAATACTGTGATCCTGTCAGTCCTTCTTTTCTCTAGACTGGCCACACCCAAATTCATATAAACCCAAATATGTATGTGAAGTTGATTAATTAATGATTTGGAACTAATTGGAAGCAATAAATCAATGACACCTAATCATATTTCTTTCTTTTAATTCAGGCTCTCGGAATCCTAGTGTCTAGACTTCACAGTTGGAGATCCTAAGTTTCTGGAGGATCATCTTTTCCCTTATGGATGAGGTTCTTTTCTGATGTGTATCATGATTACAACAAGCTCCTCATTTAAATGATGTGTGGTATGATTTTCCAAATTCAGCAGGAACAACTAGCAATAAAACAGTCTGTGGGTGCTTGACCCCTGGAGGTTTTCAAGAAAAAGCTGGCAGCCATTTGCCTCGGATGGTAGAGGGACTCCTGCCTTGAGCAAGGAGTGGACTAGAAGACCTCCAAGGTCCCTTCCAGCCCTAGGGTTCCATATCCAAAAGTCTCTAGCTGAAGCTTGCATTCAGTGCAGGTAGCTCACTGTTTTCACCGCTCCTTAACCAGTTTCTCACCGGCTTTGGGAGAATCCGAATGGTTCCTCACGTAAGAGTCTGGATGGTGTAATATTGCTCCTCTGACTCTGGAGAACTTGGCTCCTCTGTTAGTGTGGTTCTAGCCCTTAGCTACAACCTTGTGTAATCTGGAAGGAATGTTTCCAGTCTTCGACCTTTCACCTTGACGTGATTTCTCCCAGATATAATTCCCACCAGCTTTACTAGCCTGAAATAAAGGCCAGGGCCATCTGAATGAAATAAAAATTTGCCATTAAATTGCATTTTTGTAGCTTAAGGTATAATGTAATGATGTTTCCCATCCTGCCAACAGCTGCTTTCAGTTGGGCTTGGAGTTTGGGAAACTCCGGTGTGTCCGATACAAAATAATAAAATGCAGGTTGCGTTACTTCCTCCTTCTGTGTCCTATACAATGAGTAAAACCCCAAACATTTTACATGACAACGAATGACCATTAAGGATTCTTGCTGCATGTTCCCCTTAATCACTGCATGCACTCATGGGTAAATGAAGCACCAACGAGAATCTTCAAAAAGCCTCTAGCTGTGCAATTAAAAAAGATGTTTAAAATAATAACATCGAACATAAAGAGAGGAACAATCCTCCCTAGTAAACAGTAGAATTGAAGTGGGACAGGGGTTGTCTATGTCTTGTCTATGACAATGCCAGCAGCAGCTTCATGAGGAGAGAGTCAGGCTTTAGAAGATATCAGTCTGGTGAATGTTGACCTCTTCTGAGTGGAATTGAGTTGTCAATCAAGTTTGTGGCTTGCTGGCACCAATTAATGATTACCAAATAGCCATGTCAGCAGTACCATCCAAGATGGCACCCAGAATGCCAATGACCACTGATGCCACCATGGCCTTAATAATCTTTATGACATAATCGTATTTCAATTTCAGTTTTAATTTTCAGATCTTTATACTTTATTATTATAGTTATTATTTGGTTGTTATCAGAGTAAATCTTATTATGGTCATTGCAGTATCTTTACCAAATCCTTTTGAAGAGAATGGTTGAATGCTACTGCTATGCAAAGTTTCAGGTTGCAATTTTGATTCAAGGTTGGTTTGACTGAATCTGTATATTATATCAACTTTCCAGAGCTAATCAGATGCCCTTGATTGGATCTGACCATTCAGAAGAGATTTACATGGGAAACTCTTTTGGATGCTGATTTGGAAAATAGAAGTGAATCAAATCATATTTATTTTACAACATGATCTAATTTCTGAATGAAACAGCTAATTGGAAATATATCAGAACTTAAAAACTTAAATCATTAAACAAATCCAATCTGTTCCTTTCTCTTTCCAACTGTAGGACTAATTTGCTTAAGCAAAAACCAGCCTTTCAAGAATTCAGTGATATTTAGACGAGCATCCAAACATCCGTTCCTTTCCAATTCTCACACAGACAGCCAGCGGCTCAGAAGAGATCTGAAGCAGCACCTGATCCAGGAATTCATTCTAGGCAGTTGGTTTCATTGTCAAGAGGATTAATAATGTTCTGCTTTATATGTAATGAAACTCCCTTTCTTTAATTACAAGCCATTGGTCAGTGCTAAGCAGGTATATTAAGAGGGGCACATAGTCAAGATTAAAGGAAGTAATTGTCTCTCTCTGCCTTGGTCAGGCTCCATTTGAATTACTCTGTCCAGCTGGAACTAGGCACCACAATGTGAAAAAGACACTGACAAACTGGAGTGAGTTCCTAGGAAGCCTCTCAAGAAGGCGAAGGGGTCCAAGTCCAATATGGAATCATTAAAAGAAGTGGGTATATTTAGCCTACGGAAGAGAAGACTGAGAAGAAGCACAATAAAGTGCCTACAGAGATTCTCATCCATTCAGGTCCTGCTTGTCCCAAAAGTGCTTTTTTCCAAAAGACAACTGGAGTTTCTTGGGTTTTCTCATCCAACAAGTGAAGAAACTGAAGAATTGAACTGAAGAAGCTTCTTGGATGGGAAGCAAAACATTTTCAAAGAAAAAAAGCAAGAAAATCCAGTTGCCTTTTGTAATATCAGAGCTTGTCTGGTATCTGAAGGATTGTCATACCTGTCACCTGGGGGGCAGGACCAGAAATCACAGGTTGGAGCTATAGGAAAGCACATCCGGATTATATTTTAGGAGGAACTTCTTCTTAGGAGGAACTTCTTGCTCATATCAGTTGTCAAAGAGAGGAATAATTTGCTTCAGGAAGGAATGCATTTCATGGGAGGCTGTGTTGCTTTAACAGATTGTGCCTGTAGGGGTTGAACCTGATAGTATTTCCCATGACTATGTGATTCAATGGAGAATGCAACAACCAACAGTTAAATAGTTAGTCACAATGAAGAAGGAAATTGCTTATCAGATAGAAATATGTCTATGTCTCCCTTCCTCCTTCCATAGTTTTAATTCCATCATATTAATTAAGCAAAGGTGCTCGGATCATGACCTAGCAGGTATAGAAAACCATCCCCTTCCAATAAAAATAAAGCAGGGTGGGGCAGGGACATTCAAACTAGATGAACAAAATGAGGACAAATGAAAGTGGATGAAAACTGTTTCTTTAAGGCTGTTTTCTGCACCGATCAAAGCAACTAGACTGGAATTGCAGGATCGCATACTGATGTCCACAACATCCATTGTTTTGGCCCTTTGAAGCTCCAGTTATGAAGGCTGGAGCTCATAGAGACGTCGGTAACACAAGTGAGAGCGTCCCATCCAGGTTATCATTTGGATCTGGCCGTTTCCAGCTAAGGTGGGGGGACTGAGAAGTACATAGAGGCTCCTGTTTTGATACCACTCAATTATTATTAAGAGTGAAATCAGCATCAATATTTCATCTTACAACATCCAAATGTGAATCATGCATGAGGAAAAAAAAAGGGGGGGGATTTCGCTATCACTTCTTTGCCAAGAGGTCTAAAAACAGAGGTTTATGACCAGAGTAGGTGATGCCAAAAGATTTCATTGTGGGGGTGAAGTAGGTTGAATTTCAGGGAAGACAAGGGGGTGGGTAAGAGGAAGAGAGGGCTCTTTAAGACTTGCAGAGGTTTAAGGTCTCCTTTCAGCCCTTCAAATTTTCAAAACTGAGCCCACTTTAGATCTTCATCCTTCTGTTGTTGGGATGCAGCTTCAACTGGCTGTGCAAAGTTTAACCAAGCCTCCCCATTACAGAAGTTGGGTTCTAGAGGCATCTTCATAAGCCTAATAAGCCTCTGGAGTGTTCCAGTGACTGACGTAAGGCTTCAATGCTTGGAGCCCAACTGCGCTTTTTCCTGATTAAGAACCAGATCCAACAATAACACTCCCAAGTGGATTATCTGTTGCAGTGCTTATCTGCCACAGCAAATATGTCATGTATCGCCTGGGAAGAAACATATCTCGGTTACTAGTAGCATCTCTCAATTTCCCTCGTAAGAAAAGCAGCCCCTTTGTGGTATTTTTCCAAATGACAAAGAACAAAACCCAGAAAAGGGTGTTGATGCTACAGCCTGCAGACACATTTATTTATAGCAAGCATGAAAGGAAAGATCAGAGCATCCTGCAGGCATCCATCCTCTGCCAAGTCCTTCCTTCTCAATGGCCTCTCTCCTCCTTCTCCACACAAAAACCCCATCCTTCCCTCCCATCTAAGAGCAATGGAGCATTAATGCTTTCTAGATTAAACAAAACTCAATAAAAACCTTCCTCAGCCATGCTTTGGGTCAAGGGCCTCCCCTCCCGCGATGTAATGCCCTTACATGGATTGGCAGCTCTTCATACTCTCCATCTTTACACCTGTCATAATCAATGGGAACACCAGACTTTAAGGATCCTGCCTGGAGATCCTGGAAAGGAAGCCTCTGAGAAATTTCCCCTGGATGGTGGCTTCTTAAGATGCCCTTAAGTTGTGGGGAGGAAGGGTTTTAACTGAGGCTTTAGTTGCAGGAAAAGAAGCAGAGGTCAAAGACTAGGACAGAAATGTCTTTAAAGGCTTCTGGACTCACACAGGAAACCTTCTATTAAAATTGCATGCTTGACCCTAAAGTCCAGCATCATTTATTTCCTTAATAAGAGAACTATTAGGTTTACTTTGCCTTTCTCTTTGCTATCAATTCTGACTGCCATGCCATGAATCACAGGGTTCTGTAGCAGAAGAGCTTACTTTGCTTATTGGGTCTAAGAAGGATTGGAAGCAGAATTCTCTCAAATGCTGGTTGGAGTGTGAATAAGGCTACCCATTCCCCACTTTAAGAGCATCGGGATGCTCCAGCTTAATCCCACTCAGTTTAGTGTAGACTGTGTGAAGAGCAACAAAACACTGACAATTAGGGCAACACTTGTGCTGTAGGTAATGGGAAAGGAGAGAGAGGGAGGGAGGGAGGGAGGGAGGGAGGGAGGGAGGGAGAGATGCCCAACAGATTCTCCAGAGAGATTTGGGCTGGAATCCCAGAATAATTGAACTCCATTCTGGCTTCCATTCTTCTTCTGTAACTCCCCAAAGGCTCTTGTTCAGCACACAAAGACAGACTTCATCCTGTTCTTCCAGCTGGTTTGCCTCACTTTCTGATGGGTATAAATTAATGTATCGCAATGAGTTCAAATTGATGAGCCATCAACTGACAAAGGATTATTAACTAAAAAAAAAATGATGAGGAGCTAGCAGCTACATTAAAATATCTGTTCGTGCATCTGCATTACTAAAGAGAAAGTCATGGAATTTTTTATCTGGGATCTTCTCTCGGAGATGCTGCTAACAAAACTTGACAGGGATATTATACTGTACTGGAATATATTGGATTCCTCTAAGCTCCCAGTCCCGAGACCGAAGGGAGTATTTCAAAATAATATTTATTTCTCTAACGAGAGAGAAGCTTTTGATTCTGGATCTCACCAAACACCCCATCTGTTTCTCTAGTGTCTCTTAGAATCAGAGAAGAGGAAGCAGGGAAGTAACCTCAGAGATCATCAAGTACACCCCTTGCAGCTCAATTCAGGAATCTCTTACTACAATATCTCCCCCAAAACCATCCAGTTTCTCTTACCTTCTGAGGCAGGCTGCTCTGTTGTTGAGCATCTTTTTCCTGAGGTCCTGTTATCCCTCTCCTGCTTCTGGAACAATTCTAAAGAAGTCTGCCCAAGCCTCAGAAGTACACAAAGATATTTGAAGACCTCCCCATGAGCTCCACTCCTCAGACTAAATGTTCCCAGTAATACTTCTTCAAAGATCTTTCTTTCTAGGTTCCTTATCTTCTGGTATCTTCTGGTTGCTGTCCTTTGGATACATTCAATTTCAACTACTGCAGGTTGTTCCTAACTATTTATTTGTTCATGTAAAATGATAACTTTATGAAAGAGAAAGAGATTGTTGAAGTTCGTTGATTAGGGGGCGTGGCATCAAATCAAACAGGTTCTTACAGCGAAGCTCCCAGCCCAATCCCAGTTAGTGGAGGAGGAAGAAGTGTTGGGATCGTGAGCTCTTCAGTGCAATTTTAGCACTGGCTCCATATTGTTCTGCCTCGCTGCTGATGCCGCCATCTTGTCTTCAGTACTTCCTGAATTTTGTTCCATAGCTGAGCTGGTTTCTGCTTTGCTTCACAAGGTTTAATTCAGAAACTCCAGCCATCTCTTCCATCCTTTTCTATTGTGTTCTGATGAGTACATAAGGAAAGGATTAACGTCAGCAATTCAACTGTTATTTTTCTACCAGAACTCACAAGGAAAGTAGCTCTAATCATATATTATTCCTTAGGGACACCCCCTCCCCCTTCTTTTTCCATGCTGCCATTGACTTTGATTGGACTAACTTTGGAGTAATGGCGCTTCAGCTGCTTCTGAAGTTTTCGATTTGGCCCTGGAGAGATTCTGTGGGCTCTGCTCATTCCTAATATAAAGGAACACTATATAGAATATGATTCATTTGGCAAGTTATTTTTAGTTTACTTTATTGGAACTTTTTTTTCTTTTGGGTGCATATGTGACATTAAACAGCCCTTCCTGCATTTTCCATTATTACTGTTGGGGTTAGACTACAGAGAATAGATGAAAAAAGAAATTCAAGAAATGGCTTCATTGGGGTGAGTTGTGTCTTCTTTGCTTCAGGAAAGCAACTGTCCTCTTCACGGTGCAGATCTCTTTCTCCAACTAAGATGAGTCACACTGCATAGGCCTATTTTCAACACCTTTAGATCCAGACAAGAATCAGACGGAGACTTAATAGAATTGTCCATATCTTCCAGGAATTTGGCCTCTGTGTACAGAGAGCATTTGAGTCTAATCAAAATCTGGATGGGATTTGGTCCAAATTCTGAGATTCCCAAGCTGCTGGACCTGCATTACACCTCTGAGCACTTCATTCTCCATCTTCCCCCAGAGAAAACCTTTCACGTGAAATACGTCTACACAAAGCGAAAGACAAATGTTGCCACTGAAATTCTGCATATCCCAAATCAATAATGGGAAGGGTAACAAAAAGTAATTCCTTTAAAAGCCGCATTATCTGCTTCTTCTTGTTTATAAAATACTAAGACCAGTAAAATTACGGTTGATTGACAAATTATGCCTGGGAGGGCCTTTTACTGAGCAAACAAAACTTACTCTGTGGTGGAGCCAAATTTTCATACGAATTGTGGAATGTTGAGCTAAGCCATTCTAGTTATTGTTTTATGTTCAGATTTTTCAATATCTGTTTTGGATTTTTGTTGCTGTGATTTTCAGCATATGTTTATAATATTTCCCCCCAGTGATCAGAACAGAATTTCTATATTTAATTTACAATGGTTTTAATCCCTGTATATTATGTTGTCTTTTCTTTGTTGCTGTTCTGTTTGCACCAAGTGCTTGAAGCAACTTCCAAGAATATGAAAGAGGTTTACAAGAATAAAGTGATTCAATAATAACTTCTGAAGTTAACATGTATTTTATTACAATCATTTATTTATGAAAATAACTCTACTCCACCTATTGCTTCAGTGGATACTCTAGGGCAACAAACATCGTCATTGTGGATCAACAATAAGATGAGTAACAATGGCTGAAAACCAAAGAAGAAAGACGCAGCTTCAAAATCCAAGTGAAATGAAATGAAACCATCAAAGCATCATGAAATCAAGAGCAGCAGAAGAGGGGATCCACTCCTCAGTCTGGAGAAACACCAAATATTTTGGTTCTTCATTTCCCAGATCTGTTTTCTGAAAGGCAATTTGTAGAAAGCATGAAAATCTTACAGTTCAATTCCCTGCTCACTTTAGGAATCCACATTGCAGGTGTGATTTGGAAGAGCTCATAGGCCATCCGGCCTCAACTCATGTTTAGTATAGGAATCCATTAAACTAATCCCTCCAAAATGGCCATCCATTAAACATTTCCAGCAAGGGAAAGCCTTCTAGTGCCCTGCCAGACCCTTCCTGATAATTATTTTTATCAGTACAACTTGAGACATTCCATCAGTACAACCCTAGACATTCAATAATAACTAACATTCAATCATTATAGCCCATATACTCGGCTGGATATAAGTTGGCATAAACCTTACATACAACATGATAAAATTTCACCACAGTCCATGCCTCTCTTCAGTCCTGGGCAACTGACACGTCTTTCTTCCTCTTGAGTTTAAGACTCCAAGCTTTCTCATTCTGTAAGAGGATTGGAGCAGAAGGCCTGGCATTTCTCACCATTTTGATGCCCCAGTGAGCAGCTCAGGCTGTGATGAAGCAATGGGGTTAGTAATGCCCAGCTATGGCTAGAGAGCTGGCATATGATGTCCTATAAGAAGGTGAGAGATTGGAAAGGTAGGCTATAAAGATGAAACTGCAGTTAACCCATTCAATGATTCTGGAAGTGCAATGGTAATGCACAAGGGCCAAATTTGACTCAAAAATTTGATTCAAAAGGTGCATTTGAGAAAAACAAGCATTGGACTTGAGAAGGACAAACATTTTCTTCAGAATAAGCAGCCAAGTTCTCCCTGAAATGTTGTTTCAATTGCATTTTGTGTGTTTTTCCTCTCTTGAAATATCTCCTGGAGGATATTTGAGAAGGCAACTTTAAACACAGGCGTTTCCCCTCCAGTTTCTTCAAACCATCCATTTGAAAGACTGAACTCCCCAAAGTCTCCCAAACAGGTTCACAGCCAAGTATGAGGCACATCCTGTTAAATATTCATACCCTGTCAATCAACAATGACTTTAAAATTTTATGTGTGTTAAACAGGGACTGATTCAGTCCAAACTTTGGCGACAAAACTTTTGCAGGCAAAGAAAATAGAGGAAGGCAAGACAACGCCAACTAACTTTTGAGAAATCTCACCCTGAATAGAAAGAAGAACAACCTGGCCTCAGCACCTTCATTTGATTAAGACCCAGATTAAAGGGGTTTTTGGTTTTTTTTCCATCTTGCATCAACTTCACAACACGGGGCAGGCAGGAGGCAGCCTTGGGTCTAGCTTCAAGAGTCCTTTGCAAAGGATTAAATTGCATTTTTTCAGAGCTGGCCTGTCTGAAATGGAAACAAAACAGGTGACAATAGACAGCAGCCAAGGAGCAGATGGACTTCATTCTCTCCCTCGTGGTTGGCCGTGTTTTGCAACTCAGAGAAGAAGGCTGTAGTATTTCTAAGAAAAAAAAACATTTCCTATCTCCGTCTTGGCAAGGGAACTTTGCAAAGGAAGGAAGAAAGAAAAAAGGAAGGTGTCAGAAAAAGAAAGGCGGAAGGGAGGGAGGAATTCCCATGCATTTCAGCTTTGCTTCTGCTCCCAGCAAAATTTGACCAAACTGCCCTTGGGATAAAAGGTGACCTCCAATTTCCTCATGGGCAGGTGGTACCAAAGAGGGGGAGAAGGTTGATGTCAGTCCTGCAGCAACTGAACCTCAGCACTGGGAGACATTTTCTGGCTTCACCTGAGAAACAAATAATAATTGCAGGCTAGGCACAAACACCGCCTCACACCTGGTCTCTGGAAGGTCTCCATAGTTCCACAGAGATGGGCCATAGTACAGAATCCCTCAAACTGAGCTCAGCTCACCCCTGTGACTCTGTGGACATGCCCAGGCAGAGAATGGAGTCGCAGCCGCTCCTTTTCTTTCTCCTTTTCTTTCTCAGATTAATTTATCACCCTGAAATTTCCTGCTTTTTCTCCTCTGAGTAGTAAGCAGATTCTGCTCAGGTTTCTTTCTTTCTTTCTTTCTTTCTTTCTTTCTTTCTTTCTTTCTTTCTTTCTTTCTTTCTTTCTTTCTTTCTTTCTTTCTTTCTTTCTTTCTTTCTTTCTTTCTTTCTAAAATCAGTCAAGGCTTTTGGGGAAGATGGAAACCAACAGGGGGGAAACCATAAGGGGGGAGGGAAAGTATGTTCTAGACTCATTTTTCCCCAATTAAAGATGTTTTGAAATACAGGAACTTGACATTTCTAAAGGAAGCATGCATATAGACATAACTTGTTCAAAATAAGTATTAATTAGAGGTTGTTGGGTGGTGGTGGTTGTTGTTTTTGAAGTTCCTGATGACAACATCTAGCTGGCTCAGGAATATTTAAGTCTGTGCTATTTTATTTGCAAAAATCTCAGGGCCCTCCAGATATTAGGAGAAAAATAAGATGATTGGCAACCTTGGTTTGCAGATAATGCTGCCTTTAGGGAAAAAGATTCCCTGTAACTTCAAGGAAAAGTCCTAAAAAAACATTAAGAGGCTACTTTCCAGAGTATGAGAGGAAAGATGGATGCGAATTCCTAGCTCCTCCTTTTAATTCCATTTAATCAGAAGTAAATTAAGTCTACCTAATTACTAACTTGAAATTTAATAAATGAAAATTATTACAGATTTGCATTCTGACAAAATAAGAAATGACTTTTAATTGAGAAATAACCCAAGCTAGTCCCTATTTAGAGCACCGAGGCTGTATTTTAATTTCTTAACACCTGAAAATACTTATTTGAGAGAGGTAAAATTAAGTCATATAATTAGTGCCTCAATTTTTCAATAGACTCTAATAACTTGAGGCTTTTTAATTAAATGAACAGTTTATTACATTGGGTAGAGAAGGGCTTTGAAGCTATAAAATATAGATGCTCCTAAGGAGTTATAATATTCCTTTTTTCCAGCATTAAGGTGTTGGTTTGGCTTGTTTATATTTAGTTCTCAACTGTTGTTAACAAATTACTTTTGCTCAAATTAAATGTGTCTTTAAAACCGAGAAATTGTGCAATGTATGTATAGACATTCCATATAGCATATAATAAAACTTTTCGTACTGTAATATTTACAGTTGTGTCAGAATTTTCATTAAAAACCTATCTCTCTCAGTACTTTATGGCTCAACCAGGAAATTTTATTCTGGATGCTTGTGTGTGTGTGTGTGTGTGTGTGTGTGTGTGTGTGTGTGTGTGTGTTGTGTGCGTCTGAAAGTACTCTCTCTCTGTGTGTGTGTGTGTATAAATATATCAGGTACTTACTTTGCAGCTGGAAAACTTTAAAAACAAATTATAATATACAAATAGGGCTTTGCAAAGTTGATTAAAAGTTACCATACTGAGATTATCACATTTTTTTTTAAAAAAAAGAGAAAACAGGGCTTGGCCCCACGAATCTGCCTTCTCTGAGAAAGCAAACTTGGATCATATTTCTGAAAACCCTGGGTCAGATTAGAGAAGGCAGACCTGTAGCCAAGTGGTTGTGTGAAGGTGATGTGACGGAAGCTGACCTTGATCAAAGAATGCTGAATGCTGGCATATAGTCACAGAGCTCTGAGGGTTTTTTGCTAGCAGTACCTCACTTTTGACTTGATTGACTTTTGGGGCATCAGCCAGACAGCTACACTGATCAAGGGCAGTGAGTCCATTGTTGGTGTTTCACCCATGATACCAAGCACCCAGAGCCAGACCTTCAGGAGACTCTGCCCAGCATTAAATGCCACAGGGTGCCACTCTTACTGACCAATATTTGGAGTAAGGTCATCCTTCAGAGAGGTCTAAGTTGGATCCTTGCCTTGTAGAGGACATGTTAGAATAATTGAGTTGGAGGTCTTCTACTCCAATCCCTTCCCCGAACAGGGGACCCTACACCATTTCAGACAAAAAGAAAAAGAAAGAAAGAAAGCCTTCAGAAAGCCACAACTTGGATGGAGCACCCACAATTTCTGAAGGCAAGCTATTCCTTTGGTTGATTGCTTTGGTGACACTACGCAGTTTCTCCTGAGTTCTAGGTTGCTTCTCTTCTTGATTAGTTTCCATCCATTATTCCTTGTCTGGCCTTCACATGCTTTGGAGAGTAGATTGACCCTCCCTCTTCTTTGTGGCAGCCCCTCAAATATTGGAAGACTGCCATCCTGTCTCCCCGGTCTTTCTTTTCACTAGATTAGCCAGGCCCAGTTCCTGTAGCTGTTTTTCATATATTCTAGCCTCCACCCACCCTCCACCCCAATCATTCCTGTTGCTCTTCTCTGCACTCTTTCCAGAGTCTCAATATCTTTTTTATATGTTCATCTAGTTTGCAGTCAAATTGTGTATTATAAACAGAGGGCATCTGGACCTATGCATAACCATCTTCCCTAACCAATCAAGAGGAATAATGTTACTTCTAAGCTAGGTTTGTTTTCCAGATGCCTATGTCTTTTTTAAAAAATTCTTCCAAGAGGAATCAAACGAACAAGAAATCTCTCCAGTAAAAACCCCATTGCAAAAAAAAGGACATGTTTCTTTCATTTGTTTAAAGTAAACTTGATGGTAACACGAATATTTGAGCATGACACAGGTCTGATGATATACTCCATGTGAATGTCCTTTGCTGATATCTGAAAGACTGTTTCAGATTTATTGGGTTTTTAAAGTCTGGAAATTTAACATGCACATGTTTGACCTCAACCTCGGCCCGTATCCAGGATTGTTGGCCAATTTGTCCAATTTTACAAGTTTTATTCTGCAACTCTGGCAGAAGACAAAGCTCTTAGCTTTTGTTTGGTTTTGCTTAGAGGGAGATGGAGGCAGGATTCATAAAAGGCCCATGAGGACCGAGTCAGTCAGAGAGCTAACCCTTTATTTCACGATAAACAAATGACAGGATCCCTTTAACATTCAAGGCTATCTTCATGTTTCTTTGAAGGTATGTTTTACATTTGGCCTTATTTTTATGAATCCGATATTAAGAAATAACATTTCCCTAACCTGACAAAGAGCACAGTACTGTTATTCTTGCTCAGCTCGCTGTTACTTAACCTCTCTTTTTTTTCACCGGCAGCAGGGAGACGTTCAATCTCCTCCCTGAAAATTTGCCAACAAGTTTTAAAAAAAAGACAATACAGTAAAATTGTATTAATGGGCTCTTTGTGAATCTTCCTGGAAATAAGAGTCCTCAGAGCAGCATCCAAGGTTTGACCTTCGTGCCTAACAACCAAGTGAGCCAGCTCCGATTCTAGAGATTTCGGGCACTGCCGTTCCCAAAGAGCCACATGTGGGTGGAGAGAATTAACCCTGCATGGCTCTGAAGTCAATCACACTGCATTAATGCCCAAAGGGAGACCTCCAGGTTGGACTAGAAGACCTCCAAGGTCCCTTCCAATGCTGTTATTTTGTAATTCTGGTTCCATCTCGCACAGGAGGAAGATGTGCTGCGATTTAGAGGCTGGTTGTTGGGCCATGGCATTTACATTTGTTGGTCTTTGTTTTGTAAAAGTACAGTATGCATTATGGGATGGTGGGTTGGTATATCTTTTCTATGTGTGAGCTGCTCTGAAGTAAAGGGCTTCATAAAGTTAAGGGAATTGATTGATTGGTATCCCACTTTTATTATTTTTACAAATAACTCATAGTGGCAGACATATCCTTCCTCTTCCTATTTTCCCCACAGCAACAACAACCTGTGAGGTGAGGTGAGGTGAGGTGAGGTGAGGTGAGGTGAGAGAGAGAGGGGGGGGGGAGAGGGAGAGAGAGAGAGAGAGAGAGAGGCTGGCCCAAAGTTACCTAGCCAGATTTCATGGTTAAGGCAGGACTTGAACTCCCGGCACCCAGTTTTCTAGCCTGGTGCTTTAACTACTAGCCCAACCTGGCTCTCAAAAATATGTCAACTTGGCTCGAGGCTCATGAATTAATTAGGGCATCTGTCAGAACCCTGACAAAATATACATTGGTGAATTCACATTGCAAAAAGGTATACTTGGACTCTTACATTGTTGATACTTCAAATGGGTTTGGACCAACTTCTACTATTTTGAAGCAAAACATATAATTGATTTAGCATTTTGTTGCATGGAATCAGCCTGACTTGAACTATTTGAACATTTGCTCAATTTCCTGAATCAGGGTGAGAGACTGAATCCAATTAGAGACAATTCATGCATGTACAAGTCAACTATTTTGTCTATAACAATATTTGAAAGTTTGCTTTACGTGTTTAAATGGGTGGCTCCTAAAATAATTCCACATTTAATCCAATTCCTTTGTGCCTTCTGTCTGATCTCCTAGTTTTAAATCTCCTTCCTGCCTCCTTAAAAGCCAGGGAAATGATGCCTCGCAATAGATGCAGCCACACCTTTAAAATCTACTATATCGGTATTGTAATCAAACCCATCGCAGTGAAATGAGATTTTCTTTCTCAGGCTGCTGCAAAAGTCTAGCAGATTTCAAGGAAGCTGCTCCTTACAAGTGCTTGATTTGCTATTTCCTGCCTCTTCAGTACACCACCCAATTAAATATGTACATATCAGCAGGAAGGATCAAGGAAAAAGAGTCAATATCACCTGGAGGCCACAAAAGGCAGAAAGGTCAGCATAATAAAGCTTATCAAGGATGAAAGAGGAGGAATATTCAGAGAAAAGAGATGAGGAGTTACAAGCATTAGCATTCAGATTGTCCTCTTTCACCAGCTCATCTAACTGGCATTGCCAAACCTTTGTAGACTTTCATTTGTCCGATTTACCCATGTAGTAGGGCTGTATTGCTATTGTGCTTCTCATCTTCTCATTTTACCTACTACCATGTCCCATTGGTTATGATTTATCACTTGTTTCTAGCTTATGATTTATGGTTTATGATCTATGACTTATCACTTTGTTGCTTGTCGGTACACTGAGCTTATGTACTGGAGACAAATTCCTTGTGTGTCCAATCACACTTGGCCAAAAATAATTCTGTTCTTTTCTGTTCTACTCTACTCTACTCTATTTCTTATTATCTATTTCTATTATTTCTATTTTTCTACTCTATTCTTAGGGTGCCATTTTGTATGTTTCCATGGATGCTGAGGGCATAGCTAAAGCCCCACCAGGCCTCTGGATTCAGTCACACAAAATATGTTTACTGGAGGAACACACAAACAGGCAGCTCATTAAACACACCTAACATGCTCTTGCTGTAGCTTGATGGGATAATCACCACTTTGCTCCCCTCCCCCATTTTTGCGAAATTAAATTGAACCAGAAGCCTTAAAGGATACGTGGGGCTTAGCTGAGATCTTACAGTCAAGTTCAAACATAGTTTAACTGTGATTCTCCAATTGTAAATGCAAAGTAAATGCAATTTAAAAGCAGCTTAAACCAAGCATGAAAGACCAAGAAGTCAAAGTTGAGATTCCATGCATCTGGTTTCAATATGTATTTTCACTTGTTGGACAAGTGACTTTGTTATTGGTTGTATTTTTACAATTCAGATAGTATACTTTCTAAAATGAAAACCCTCTCCGTTCAGAATTTGAGGTATTCCATTTAGTATTAAAGAGGTTTTTTTTTGAAAGAAACATCAGCTATAAAATTATTCTCTGCTTCTAAGTCAAAAAATATGTTCTCCTATCATAAATGTTGGCAGTGGTGGGAACAGTAGTTAGAGTAATAATGCTAAATAAATGCTTGCCTTATTAATTCTGGTTAGTTGTAAAATATGGAAGAGAGGCATAAATTAGCTACAGAAAGTCACCACGCTTTACTACAATCACTACATTTGGTTCACAAAGAGGGGGGAAATTCCAGTTTTCAGCTGCCGCAGTCATGCCAAACCACCATGTCAATGAAGCAACAGAAAATCCACAAGGATCTGCAAAGCAACCTTTGTTCCACTCCACTTGGCAGGGGTCTTCAGAGGATCCCCTCCAGATACAAACACCTTCAATTAACTCCCATGAAAAGAGAGAGAGAAAGAAAAAAGAAAAACACCCCAGTATGTGTTCAACTAGGAGGGGCAAAAAAGTCTCCTGTGGTTTTACCTTAGAGCCAGGTTGCATTCGAAATTAGTTGCAGCCAGAAAAGTCTTATTGGTACTTTTCTCTTTTTTTATGGTGGGGCAAGAAACTGAAGCTGCTAGACCAGCATTCCAGACCGATGCTGAAGTTCAGGTTTAAAGGACAGTAATGTATGAACTCCCCTCCTTGGTCCTGGGCTCTGTCATTTCTCCTACACCTGGGTGGATCTATCAGGCCCCATCGGAAGGATTTGAACACGTGGTTTCAAACTTTGGAGAGAGAGGGAGGGAGGGAGGGAGGGAGTGGACTGCCATGACCACACTTGTTTCTCATTTAGGAGCTTACACTACATTGTGTAATTGTGTATGGAGGTCGTCTGGCTCACAGATGTGTGGAGCCCCAATGGAGCGCCCTAGATTCAAGGCAGATGGCTTGTAGCAAGGCACAAATCAAAATGGCAAGGAGGCTGATGCGATTAGAACAGCAGCCCTTCTGGTTTATCCCAGGGTCACCCTAGAATCCCTGGGAAAGTAGGATGGTTACCAATCTGGGTGGGGAGGAGACGTTGCAATAGAAAGCAATAAATAACCTGGGGATGGTCACGTTGATCAGCTTATGCAATTTGGGAATCCTCAGCGCAATCGTTATTGTCAATAAATCTTTTCCTTCCCTGGAATTTCCCTGCAAACAAGCGTCTGTTTTAAGCCATGCACCATCTCCATCTGTGTGGAATCTCCTAAAAGAACCTCTGCTGAAATGGTATCCTGGGCCATTGTATCCTGGCTATCGCTGGGGAGGGGCACTGGGACTCGCCCTATAAGGAGATGTCTCCACTACTGGACCTGTTTCCCTGGGGAACTAAAAAATTCTGTCAATGTAGCTTCACAATAAAGTAGATTTAGCTCCTCTTCCACAAAACACAATTGCATCAGTTGTCGCTGTGGCTCTGGGAAATCTATGCTGAGTGGAGGGTGGAGTGGTAAAAGTACCAAACCAGGAACAAGATACCAGCCTCTCCTCGATGGATGACTTTGGGCCATCCTGCTTTTCAGCCCAAGGGCCTTTTTGGTATCACGGGGAAGGGACCGGACTAGCAGTCTGTGGAAACCCTAATCCGCCTCAGCCACAGATGCTCTCTGGGGGTCTCTGGACCAAGCCCTCCTCTCTCAGTCCCCCTCCTCGTTGATTGCGGTAGAGAAAAAAATAAGAAAGGAGTGAAGAGAACCTCACTTTCTATTCTCAGAGCAAAGGCAGGATAGACTCTAATGAACTCACAGAAAGTTCATGCACTCATAATTTAATATATTTGTGTGCCTGAGCTTCTTTTAGCTTCTTTGCAACAAAACAGAAAAAGTGCAAAGAAGAGCAACTAAGATGATCGAAGGCCTGGAGACAAAAGCATACGAAGAACGGTTGCAGGATTTGGGTTTGGCTGGTCTAGAAATAAGAAGGACTAGGGAATGATAGCAGCATTCCAGCACTTGAGGGGCTGCCCCAAAGAAGAGGAGGGGGGTTCAACCTCTTCTCCAAAGCACCAGAGGGCAGGACAAGAAACAATGGATGGAAACCAATCAAGGAGAGAAGCAACCTGGGATTAAGGAGAAACTTCCTAAGTGAGGACAGTGAACCAGTGGAACAACTTGCCATTCAGAAACCGTGGCTGCTCCATCACTGGAGGTTTTCAAGAAGAGACTGGACAGCCACTTGTCTGAAATGGTACAGGGTCTCCTGCTTGAGCAGAGGGCGGGACTAGAAGACCTCCAAGGTCCCTTCCAGCTCTATTCTGATTCAATTCTATTCCAAGTCCCACGGAAGTCAGCGGATACCCTTTAATAACCATCTCCATGATTGCATAAGGGTGCAAAGTGCAATTCTTTGATCACTCCCAAAACCAGAGATTGACAGCTTGTCTTGTCTTGGAGGAACAGAGCCTCCTTGATGACTTTTTCCACACCTTTCCTGACATTCTTTCTATGACTCCCCTGTTATTTATGAGGCAGGTGACCAACAGACCCTCCTCTGCTGCAGGTGAGGGCATGCCAAGTCAACTTACCGAGTGACATTCTATTTGCAGAATTAATGAGCAAGGTCAGGCTAAGAATTTATTGGACTTCAGACTGACAAATGGTCTTTGCCTTCCTGCTGCCCCAGGGAAAGAGGGAGCCTGTCCCCCCTCCCAGCTGTCCCCCCCGCCCCGCTCGAGACCCACCCTTGTAAAATATGTATTTGTGAGAAGCACTAACTTCGGATGGTTGGACCTACAGGCGGAAAAAATATAGAGCCTGAAATAAGATTCTTATTTATTTATATTTGCCTCAATTCCTTTCTTCCTTTTTTTGCATTTTCTCTTCTTCTATTACTTATTAGATGAAGCAAAAGTGAACTTGATCCAACATTTTATACCAGAACAATTTATACCAGAACATTTTATAACAGAATATTTTACACCAGAGCATCACTGTTTTGGGTTAGTTTTTGTTCTGAAACTTGCAGTTCAAACCTTGTACATAAAAATGGACATAATTGATGATTGTGATAATCTAATGGTAAGAAAGAGATATGTGAAATTCTTATAATCTAATATCTTTGAATGAAGACTTTCATTTTTAAAAGAGGGTTTTATTTAAATTGATGATGGGGTCAATATTTTTAATCAGGTTATGTTCATTTTAGGGGGATTGGATTTTTATACTTATGGATAATTTTAGGTTTTTAATTATTAACCACTTGAGTCAATCAATTGTGGCAGTATAAATTTTAATTAAAAATTGAAAGTAATAAAAATAATGGCAAATTATATAATAAGAAGGGAGCCAGTTTGGTGTGGTGGCTAAGGCATCAGGCTAGAATCCAGGAGCCTGGGAGTTCTAGCCCTGCCTTAGGCACAAGGCCAGCTGGGTGACCTTGGGCCAGTCCCTTTCTCTCAGCCCTAAGAAGCAAGCAATGGCAAACCACTTACGGAACTTTGTCAAGCAAAACTGCAGAGACTTGTCCAGGCCTTTGATCGAAGTAAAAACAACAATAATAATGGAGTCAAAGGATCTTCTCAAGTTCTGGAATGTCATTTGGATAGGACACAGCTGAATGTGGTGGGTGCTTTTAAAATAGACATGTATGTCTTGAACGTAACAGGTAGCATTGTATTTATTGTTGGAAAAGAAGAAGAAGAAGAAGAAGAAGAAGAAGAAGAAGAAGAAGAAGAAGAAGAAGAAGAAGAAGAAGAAGAAGAAGAAGAAGAAGAAGAAGAAGAAGAAAGAAAGAAAGAAAGAAAGAAAGAAAGAAAGAAAGAAAGAAAGAAAGAAAGAAAGAAAGAAAGAAAGAAAAAGAGGAAGAGGAAGAAGAAAAGAAAAACTTGGGAATCTTCAAATAATCCTTAACTCTCTGCCTCTCACCCCATTGTAGTTCCTATTGTGGGCTTCTTGCCTCTGTGTGTGTGTGTGTGTGTGTGTGTGTGAGTGAGTGTGTGTATATATATATATATGTGTGTGTGTGTGTATGTGTGTGTATGTATATAAATGTGTGTGTGTGTGTGTATGTATCTCAGCTCAATCTTAAATTGAAAGACCAGCAGGGAAGACGAAAATCAGTTGTATTTCAATACCTAGGAAAGCCACAGCAATATTATGTATCAGAAAAAGGAAGGCTTATAAATTAGATCTAAAACTCTGCATTAGAATTCTTTATAGAATAGAATTCTTTATTGGCCAAGTGTGATTGGACACACAAGGAATTAGCCTTGGGGCAAGCACTCTCAGTATACATAAAAGAAAAGAGTCAAGAGTCAAGAATCATCAGGTACAACACTTAATGATAGTCATAGGCTACAAATAAGCAATCAAATCATACCAGGAAACAGTTCGTATAAATTGTTAGGATACAAACAACAAAGTTACAGTCATACAGTCACAAGTGGGAGGAGAGGGGTGATAAGGAGTGATGAGAAGATTAATAGCGATAGTAATGAAGACTTAGTAAATAGTTGGACAGTGTTGAGGGAATTATTTGTTTAGCAAAGGGATGGCGTTTGGGGAAAAACTGTCCTTGTGTCTTCTTGTTCTGGTGTGCAGGGCTCTATAGTGTTGTTTTGAGGGAAGGAGTTGAACCAGTTTATGTCCGGGATGTGAGGGGTCTGTAGATATTTTCCCAGCCCTCTTCTGGACTCATGCAGGATACAGGTCCTGCATGGAAGGCAGGTTGGTGGCCATTGTTTTTTTTTCTGCAGTCCTAATTACTCTCCGGAGTCTGTGTCTGTCCTGTTGGGTTGCAGAGCCAAACCAGACATTACATCTCAGAACAGCTGAGTTCACATGTGTGTGTTAGAACTGAGGGTGTCAGAGAGAGGAAGTGTGAGTGTTTCTGACAGTTCCTGCTGGAAAAGATTCCTATCTTGTAACTTTTTGAATCATTTTGGAAACAGGTAATTTAATAGTTCTGTAAACCATTAATTGTGCTGGCAAGCCACTTCCATACAACTCCCAAAGAAACCCCAAGGAAATATTCATGAAGTTTCACTTACACTTGACTCAATAATCGCTTTCAAAAAACGGAAATAAAAATAAATACATCTTTTCATAAACCATCTTAGAAAATGAGTTAGAAGGCTCTCCATCCTTCAGACATGCAATCACAAACATGAAAGATGGGGTGGTGGTGGTGTCGCACAGGAGGGGACACAACAGTGAAGCCACAACTGTGCAATCAAAGCTTGCCCCTATGTTACAAACCCAGGGCAGGGTTTCAATCACCAGTTGTGGCCGCCATCTTGAATTACCTACCACCCTGATCACCGAGGATTCTGAAGGAAGAGCTAATCCAAGTAATTATGGAATTTGTCTACTGATTTGTAGACAATCCAAAGAATATTCACTATATCTCTGAAACTTGCCAACAAGGTTACCAACATAGCTCATTTTCCCCCCTCTGCCTGTCAGTTTATATTGATTATTTTATATTTAGCTTCAGATTAAAATCTGCTCCGATCATCCATGTACAGTTTTCTATGTACACATGCCTGAAATCATACAAGACCAATGAACGGTGGAGGAAACAAAGTCAATGACTCAAATAATTCTGCAAGTCACAATCCAGGTGGCTGAAGTTTTACTTCCATTCTGAACTTCTAGGGAGGTGAGGAGAAATTGGATTCAGGGGGAGCCCCAGGGTTTCTCCCCAAATCTATTGGGAAGGGAAGGGTGGAGACCGCCAATATTTTTATGCGATGAAAAAGCATGATGATCATCAATACTCTTCTGTCTCACCCGCAGATTTTAAGTGTTTTGCAAAACGAAAAACCTGCCCACATATGGACAAATATAGCTCAGAGCCCCCGATGGGAACAACATGCTTAACGGCCCCGGTTGATATATAAAATTACTACTTGGTTGAAAAATTTGTCAATGAAAAGTAATGTGTTTTGCAGCAATGCTGGAAGAAGAACAAAAGAGTTGTGCAACATGAGAAAACATTTTCATTAATTTTTACTACTGTCCCTTCCTGAGATTACACATTAGGGAATTACATCATGGAGTACACATTACACAATAAGAGGTACATAAAACTTCCTCCTCACACTGAGCAGCAGCTATTTTTTTCAAAATGTACTCTGATATATGTGTGTGTGTGTGTGTAGATATATATATATTCTATATCTATATATATCTATATATCTATATATCTATATCTATATCTATATCTATATCTATATCTCTATCTATCTATCTATCTATCTATCTATCTATCTATCTATCTATCTATCTATCTATCTATCTATATATATATATATATATATATATATATATATATATATATATATACAGAGAGAGAGAGAGAGAGAGAGAGAGAGAGAGAGAGAGAGAGAGAGAGAGAGAAATCTGGCAAAGTTCTTTTTCCATCCTTAAAAAAAAACCTGACTTGATTGCTTAATATTTTAGCATTCTGGCATTCCAGGGTTTATGTTTTATCCGCAGAGGAAAATATTTTATATCTGCCTCTCGGGTGACTTATTAGGGGCCTGGCTGCTACCTGAAAGCTGGGCTAGGCATAAGCTGGAGAAAATCCTGAATGGAAACTCAGAAGCCCAACCCTGAATCCAATGATTGACTCAGTTCCTGTAACCAAAAGTCTCATACATAAAATTAAAATTCCCTCAAGCTGATCTCAGCTACTGATGACTTCGATTCACACATATGCATGGGGTTTACTTGGCAAAATACAATTATTCTCCAGGGTTATTTTTTTAAACTTCTCAGCTGTGGGATTTTCAGGTTGTCTCTCAGCCTGGCATTAACTGGGTGGAATCCGGCCAGAATGTCTCCAGTCAAGGCTCCATCTGGTTTTTACATGCCTTGCACCAGGCAACTGCATGGTTGCAGATGCCATCCTGGCATTTTTTATCACAGCCTATGAACCGTGTTTAAATCCCCCAGGCTGTTGCTCCCTGTTCTGTGTATTTTGTGCCAGTTCTTGGACTGGCCAACCTAGATGAAATGAAACCAAAGTCCCATTTAGCAGGAATAGTTGACATTTAATGAAATTCCATCAACATGGCTCTCCATCTTCTCAACTCCTATTGATTTTAACAATCGATAATCACAAACTGACATCTCACTCTAACTCAAAGTGACCAGTTTTAACCCTCTGGATTCCGCTTTAGGGTTGCTCCTAGTCCCATCAAACAGCTTCCTTGTTTGTTTATTTATTTATTTATTTGATTTGTCAATCGCTTACAAGATAATAGGTATAAGTATATACATAGTTATGAATGCATGTAATGGGTACATATAAGAAAAATAAAAGAAACAGTAGGACAGGGACGGTAGGCACTACAGACCTTTGAGGTCAATAGTAGACAGTCTAAGGTTAAAGTTTTTGGGGTTTGGAGAAGAAACCACAGAGTCAGGTAGAGTATTCTAGACATTGACCACTCTGTTGCTGAAGTCGTATTTCCTGCAATTAAGTTTGGTGCGGTTAACCTTGAGTTTGTATCTATTGTGTGCTCTTGTGTTGTTATGGTTGAAGCTGAAGTATTCATTGACAGGTAGGACATTGCAATGTATGATTTTATGTACCATACTTAGATCAGACCGAAGACGGCGTAATTCAAGGTTTTCTAGGTCTAGAATTTCAAGTCTGGTGGCATAAGGTATTCTGTAACGAGTAGAGGAGTGGAGAACTCTTCTTGTGAAATATTTCTGGACTTTCTCAACTGTGCTAATGTCAGATACGTAATGTGGGTTCCAGACTGATGAACTGTATTCGAGTATTGGTCTAGCAAATGTTTCGTATGCTCTAGTTAGTAGCGTGATATTACCAGAGAAAAAGCTACGTAGGATTAGGTTAACAACTCTTAATGCCTTTTTGGCTATGTAGTTACAGTGGGCTCTAGCACTTAGATCATTAGAGATGAGTATTTCAAGGTCCTTTACAGAGTTTGGATCATTAACAAGATCTTGACTATTCAGTTTGTATTTTATTTTCTGATATATTTTTTTGCCAATATGTAAGGCAGAGCATTTATTTGTTGAGATTTGAAGTTGCCATTTGTTTGACCATTCTGATACATAGTCAAGATCTTTTTGAAGGGTAGCAGGATTGTCTGTGGTGTTGAATAGCTTTACATCATCAGCGAAGAGAATGCAGTTGCTCTTGATATGATCACAGAGGTCATTTATGTAGAGTATGAAGAGAGTTGGTTCTAGAACACTGCCTTGGGGGACCCCACTGTTGACAGGTACAGAATTTGACAGGAAGCTCCCAATTTTGACCATTTGTTGTCTGTTTGACAGGAATGCTTCTATCCAGTTGTGTTCGTATCTGATTTTCTTTCCTGCCAGGCTTTGAACTACAACTCTCTGAACTTTCACCAGCATCCACAGCTACATCAGAGACCTCTGATTGTGACCATTTGGTGACTGTTCGCTCTACTGCCTGAAGCAAGGTAGAAAAACCAAAAGCAAATGTTCAGCCCTTTCCCAGCAGGAAGCCCTGTTTGTCATCCTCCACATTTTCATCCTCCAAGAACTCCACATTTCACAGTGGCCTTTTACATGTGCCGTTCCATTTATACCATGGAGCTTTACAAGACAAATCTAACTTATTTAGGAGGTCCAGATTTAGCTGGCTACGTCATTTAAAAGCACAGGACAAATGTTCTACCTCCACAAGTCACCCATATTGATGTCACCTGTTAGTACTTCAGAACAGCTGCCTTGATCTGACTCCCATTCACTTGGTTGACCTCAGACAGTCCTGGGAAGTTTTGTTTTCTTCTGCCCTCCAACTCCAACTTTGTTCCTGTGGTGTAATTAGTTTCATCTCATATGAAACCATGATGTGGGAAAAATACTCCAGAAATGTTCAGTTAGTTCCATAGAATTGAGTACAGTCAGTGGTGGGATTCAAATAATTTAACCACCCGTTCTCTGCCCTAATGATGTCTTCCAACAACTAGTTCACCAAACTGCTCAGAAAATTAACAACCGGTCCTCCCGAATTGGTGCGAATTGGCTGAATCCCACCCCTGAATACAGTCCAGTGACTGCAACCATATTTCAATGTCACTGACCTCCAATGGTCTCCATTTAAAAAACTCCTCCAAGGAAACCAGAAGCACTTAGAGTACTTTCCAATATGGACTCTATGTTTGATATTATGTGAGACAGCCTGTGACACGTGTATTTGAATAGATGAAGGATGAGGAAGGATGCCCCAGTCAAACGAAGGGCAGGTCATGAAAAAATATGATCATGGGTACATCCACATAATTCATCCAGGATGGTATAAGGACATCTACCTTGGGCAGAGGGGCTGGACTAGAAGACCTCCAAGGTCCCTTCCAGCCCTGGGTTTCTATCCTTGTGAAAGGATGAGTGCAATGTGACAAGAGCATTCAAATTCATCTAGAGCCTCAGTGTTTCAGTCTAACCAAAGAAGAATGAAGTTCATTTTACATGTAATTCATGAGTTATCCTTCTAATGTATATATGTGAACACCCCATCAATTAAGTACAGTATTTATCTTGCCAAAGGGGGACTTTAATCGGCCACCCCATCATTCTCTGTCATTCTCCAAAAGCTTTCCCTTAATTGTGATGTGTAAAAGCTGGCCGTCAGAGTAAACACAGAGGAAGAGGGAAAGAGCTTGATCAAGTCTCTTGGGCTTCCTTCCACAGGGATAGGAGTTGTGCATTAGAACTCTATTCATTTTGAAAGCTGCTTGGAAGTAACGTTGGTGACCTCACACAAGCACAGTGCTCCTCTGTTACACACTAAAGCACACACATCTTTCTCAGGCTTCCACATGAACATAAAAATAAGACTCGGTTCCTTCAGTAAAACAAATCCTTAAAGAAGCCCAACTTTAATGCAACTTTCAAAGTAGCAGCAGAAGTCAAGTTGCTGTAAAGAATATCACAGAAGTGCTGTGTTCACAAGATGCCTGGAGCCCTTCTTTTTTCCAAATAACTTTCAAAGTGAGCACAGTCCTGATTTATAATTATTGAGTCCCATTCACTTCTGACACGCTGCCATTCATCATCCTTTGACTGTCCAAGGTTGCAGCTCTTTATAGCCCATCAATTCCCAATTAGCCAATCACTCTGGGTCCCTGAGGAGCCGGCTCTTTCACTTCTCATGAAAAATTCACTGCATCATGGGAGGAAAGTGTGGAGCTGACCCCGCCTGAGCTGCTATAGCAGCTCTGACACACACATTTTTAACTGCACTGAATGCCCTTCTTGGAATTTCAGTGCAAGCGATTTAAGGGGGAGAAAGAGAGCATGCTGAGAGCTTCCCTGTAAGCGTAACTTTGTCAGTGGCTTATGTGATGTTGAAAAGTGTTTAGGTCAGAAAAACAAGTAAAGAATCTGGAGAGCAAAGGAATGTTTAATTCTGGCACAGTGTCGAACACAGAGATCAGTTCAGTTCATAGGAGCAGCTATTAATGGTGGACCCTGCAGAGTAGCTGGGGGTGGGGGAATCCTGCTAAGCCAGAAATGGAAAACTCTTGGCCCTCTGACCAGCATGGCTAAGGATGAAAGACGTTGAGACGTGTAGCTCAAGAACTAAAGAGCACCCATTCTCCACTTGAGCCCTTTGAGGTTGAAAAAAAAATCAGGAAACGGAATTCACGAGAAAGCGGCAATTATTCCTTTATTGAAATAAGTAGGCTGTTGTAATAGAACCTTACAAGTCTGACTGCGTTTACTCTCCTCTCCCTTCTCTATACCAAGAGATTAGCGACGGTTTGAGGCTCTTCCTGATGCTCTCCTGGGCATCTTTTCGCTCAGGTTGCTGTAAACATCTCCAAATGGTTTCACCCAGGTCACCTGCGGCTCCTGACCTGCCATTGTTTGCGGCAAAGGCAAATGGGCCAAAGCTCAACATTGCTGGGACCATTCCTTCCCTTCAAGAAAGCCATTTTTATTTATGGACCGATGGACTTGTCTGCCTCACGTGGGATCCAGAAGGCCCAAGAATCCTCTTCAGCCAAGTGAGCCACATCCAGTGTGCACACATTCACCTAGCCAATCAAATTCATGGAGATAGATGAAATAAGCAAATGGCAATCCTAGTTGGGACAAAAACAGGAGTGGCATGGTGCCAACATATCATTTTTTATGTACTTGGTTATTTGTATCTCACCTTTTATTAGTTTTACAAATAATTCAAGGTACTGAACATATCCAGCACACCTTCCTTCTCCTAGTTTCCCTGCAACAACAACCTTGTGAAGAGAACTTGAGCAGGGGGTTGGAATAGAAGACCTCCAAGGTCCCTTCCAACTTCCATCTATTCTATTCCTCCCTCTATTTTCCCCAGAACAACAACAGACCATGAGGTGGATTGTGCTGAGAGAGAGAGACTAGCTGGCTTTCGTGCCTAAGGTGGGACTAGAAGTCAGAGTCTCCTGGTGAATGGCTGAAAGTCACCAACCAGCTTTCTTGGCTCAGGTGGGACTTGGACTCCCAGCCTCCCACTTTCTAGCCTGGTGCCTTAACTACTAGACCAACTGGCTCTCAAGAAGCAGGAAAAATACCTTCATCTGCCACAATCACTACACAACACTTGTTCTTTTATGGATGGCTGTGGTGGGTGCTCTGCAGCTTCCTTTTCTCTGTAATTAAACCAAGCCAACCAAAGTCATTCATCTAAAATGATTTGGGGAAGGGGTGAAATGTTTCTCACAATTGATTTCTGCCTAAATGACAAAGTACAATGTTCTGCTTTATTTTTCCCAAAGCACACAAAGTAACAATTGTTATAATTCTTGAATAACTATTACTTAAAAGTCTCCGGTTTGTCACAGCAAAATTCAAACTTTGAAAAAAAAAAAGTCCTGTGGGAACCTTCTGTCTTGTATTAGGCTTATTTTGGAATTTTGAAAATCTGTTTATTACATCCCTGTGACAATAACTGTTTTCCTTATTTTCTGAACCTTGGAAGAACAGAAGCAAGAAACAAGGCCTTGTTTTCCTCATAATGTTTTCCAAGAAGCTAAAGATCAAGAAACTTCAAGGATGACTTTTGGGTTTGTAATGGTGGTTTGTACCATTGGGATTTGTATATTTGCAATTCATCTAATGCTTAGCAAAGGTCAAGAAAGAATAACATTTTGAAGAGGCTACCTAAGACTATAAAAGGTGCTCTCCGAGTCTCAGAGGATCTGGGTAATATTTTACTGCTGTGCAACTACAGGCTGCCATGTGTAGATTTACGTAAACTGTTTCAAAACCTTCCCCAAAGGAAGATATGGCATGAAACCTATAACTGATCTATCAGTCCCACGGAGAAAGATCAGAGGCAGGGAAGTATCAAAAGCCAAGACATCCTTAACCTTGTGTTAAATTTTTAAAACTGGTGAAAAGGATGGTTCTTTGCAAAGGAGGACATAAATGTGAGCTGGAGTTGATAAATGCTTTCAGGGAAGCAGGCCCATCCCAACGTCTCCAGTTATTGGAAGCAGAGGAGGGAGGACTCCACTTCTTCATGTCGTACTGAGAGGGGCAGAGGAGAAATGTAATATTATATTCCCAATATATTCTTGGGAGTAAAAGCTAGCCCGTGGGTTACTGTTATTTCCCACGTGAATGGTTACCTGATCCGGAAATCTCTCTGGCCTACATCAATCAAGTCTCCAGATTCGAAAGCAGAATCTATTCTCAAAGTTGTGCAGTTGTCCTTAGAATGGAGCAGCTATTGAAAGGACCGATAACGTCTAAGCCACAGTTATGTTGGAGAAGGCTTTCCTTAATTCTCTGAGGTCCATTTCTGAATGGACGTGAGGAGGAGGAGGAGGAGGAGGAGGCCTAGACATGGAGAAACAAAAGAAGCGTGGAAGAGGCTACTTACTCATGGAATTCCAGGGTGCGGAGACTTAGCTCCACAGTTCCTGGTGGCATTTCTGTCTGTCTGGCCCACTCGGAAGTTTCATGACTCATATAGACAGCACAGTCCACACAGACACACTAAACCTCCTGCTTAATCCATTCTCATATCAGTTGACATGTGGTGCATAATCACCACAGGCAGGGAAATGTGCACTTACCCAGCTGGGTAGCGTTCTTCCTCTCACCTTCTTACTTGAAATATCCAAGACTTCAAAAGATAATCACCATAGTTTCTTTAGACATGAACCTCACCATCCTCCTTTCCTTCTTGGCCTGATTTTTAGCCAAGGTGTGTAAATTACCACACACAGGTATTGAACTTAAGCCTGGGAATAGTTCCCAGATTCCAAATGCACACTATTGGAGCGAAACAGCATTTTCCCAACCACCACTAATCGACTGAATCACAGAGTTGGAAGGGACCTTGGAGGTCTTCTAGTCCAACCCTCTGCTCAGGCAGGAGACCCTAGACCACTTCAGACAAATGGCTGTCCAATCTCTTCTTGAAAATTTCCAGCATGGGACCATTTACAACTTCTGGAGGCAAGTTGCTCCACTGATGAATTGTCTACAATCCTTCCCTCTGTTTCCTTTACAGCCTGAGAAACAGGGTGTGTGTCCCCCTTCTGAGCCCCCTTTCCCACCCCTTGTGCAGCTGAAGGCTAGGACTTCTCTTATCTGACCATCCCCATTTCTTCCCCGGATCTTTTAAGGTCTTTCTCACTTATCATTGAATGCACGGACACGGAAGTCACCCATCGATGGGTGACTGTCTCTAGTTTCATTCCGGTAAACGGGCACTTTTGAGGATCCAGAGCCCAGAAGAATTTGTCCGTCTTTGGGTACAAGGCTCAGGATCTCCATGGCAAGTGATGCAGGCTGAGGCCCAAACAAGGTCCCTTTGCTGCATCCCCTTTCCCTCCAAAGGAAGGAGACGCTTCAGAAAGGCAGAGCTTGGGCTCCCAGAGGCTGGAGGAGGAAGCAGGAGGCCAGGAACTAGACGGCATAAGCGGCTTTCTCAAATCACAGTCAGGAAAGCTTTCCTATATGTATGTCAGGAAAATAAAACAAGGCTTCTTAAAAAGAACAGCAGTAATAAAACGCAACGTAAAATTCACCACAGACACCAGGCTGTCAGATGGCCAGCCAAGAAACTCCCAGATTCACTCCAGGAAAAGAACAATTTGCCAAGAGAAACTGAAGCAGGCGGTTCCAATTTGTTTGGACAGCATAATGTATGTTTAAGAGGGTTTAGAAGGAGGGGGGGGGAAACGAGCAATGACAGCTCAATTAAAAAAGAAAAAGAGCCCCCCAAAAGACTCTATTTACATACAGCCGCTAGAGTGACAATAGTAGGGGCTTTATTTTGCAGATCTGACCTTTTTTTTTGCTGGGTGAGGTCTTGGCAGAAGAGGTAGCCATGGTGAGGCCTTTGTAAGGATTCGGAGTCTATTCTCATCAGCCCTTACTTGAAAATGAACCCCCATCTCCTGCTTGGGATTGTTATTCTTAGGACCTGGCCTTGGCTGAAAATTTGACTTTCCTCAATGGAGACCATTCAAGTAAGCGGAATATTGGCACAAGGAGGTCCTAGTTGCGATGATTAATGCATTGAAATCATCAGACCAACATTTTCAATGTCTCCATTTACTTTCGCATCCATGCCAATGTCTGTGAGGTGTGCCCTTTCTCTTACCTGCAAGGATTTGGTTTTAGTCTCATTTCCTATTTGTGATGTGCCATAATTTAAAATAAATGGAAGTTAAGCTTGGAAGGGACCCTGGAGATCATCTGGTTCAGCCTTCTTCCCAGGTCGGTCATCCACTTCTCCCTGACTAAAGGCCATCCAGCTTTAGACATCTCCAGTCTGTCCCACCATTGAATTGTTGGACTTCTCTGTCATTCAGCCCAAATCCTACTGAGTTACAGTAGTTTTCTTGCCCTCCCTTCAGCCACAATTTGGAATAGTTTTGCCCCTTGCAATCTTCTAGACACACGTTACCAAATATGCCAGAATGTCAACATTCAGGGGCCACAATTTTCCATTTCGTTTTTTTTAGCAATGCTAAATGTTAAGATATAAAACAAACTTACTTCATTAGAAATGGTCCTAAAACCTAATAATTCTGCTGGAAAAAACAGAAGGGAAATATATTGTTTTTATTCAGCTTTTATTTTGGAAATAAGTTTCCAAAAATTACTGCAATTATTGTTTTGGAAAGAGTCTTTATGATGGGAATCAGAGGGGACAGTTGGTATAAAATCCACAATTGTATCTCTCACAATTTAGAAGTGGGGCAGGGTGACCTGATTAGGGGTGTGCAAAAATTATTTCATCAAATCTTGAATTAATTTTTCAAACTGATTTCTGTTATAATCAGGCTGGCTTGATAATTTAAATGCCTGAAACATTTGAATCAGATCAGAGTTGATCTGCATCTTCACTGTGTTTGACAGGGTTTTATAGCTTATTATCTTTGACAATAAAAGCTCTAGAAAAAAAGTCTCTTTGTTTCCAAAAATCCACCTAAGAATTGATTAATTCAAATCTCCACATCTGACCCAATTCCCTTCAGACCATCTACTCATCAATATAAAACTGCCTAAATTAACCAGGAGTGAACCTAGTAGGCAGCATCTATTCAGTGTTAAATGCTTAGGCATTTTCTTAGAATAAATATACATTTAATGCACTCTGCAAAGACACTGTAGTCGTGACATTTTTGTGAAAATATGAATACCTAAGAAGAAATGAGAACTAACTTTGAAGAACTAGAGAGAGAGAAAAAATACTAGCTGGCTTGCTGTTTCAGCTTTGCTATTTATAAGTTGGGAACTTACTTTATGGGTGGGTTACCTGTAGCCCAAAGATCACAGAACAGCTAGCAAGCAAAATAGGTGGGGAACTTCACACAGTTTTCCCACCTAGGAGATCAACATGTTCAGCAAGGAAAACAGGAACAAGGGAGTTTGATTTCCTGCCATTAATGACAGCATGAGACGCAAAGTTCACTTCCTTGTTGCAAGATCAGCTGGCTAACAGGAAATGGACTGCTGGTGCCTTTGGTGGCATGGATGTTGGATGCCTTCTCCCAGCTGCCTAGCTAGGCTTCCGGTCCTCCGTTACTGGCTTTGAGAAGTAAGTGAACTTCACCGTTTCCGAGAGAAAGCAGGAAGTGTTGTCACCTCAGTCTTCCCACCACCAGTCCTGTGATGAGAGGAGAAGATTGATGAGATGTTTATGAATGGAAGGGGGAGAATATGCATAAAGGGAGATGTGTCAATCAAAGCCAAGTCTTGGCTCAGCCACAATAAACAGTGTCCAAGCTCCAAATAATGTCCCAGTTGTTCTTGAGCAATCAGTAGAATTTTAACACTGGTGGACTTCAGCAGCTTCTGGTCTCAGTTATTTAGGGGATTGTTTGGGGGCACTTTCAAGTTACTATAAAACACAGAAAAATGTTCCTTCTCATTCTGCACAAACATTACTTTTTATAACCCATAAAACCCCTTGAAATTCCCAATTGCAACATAGCAAATCAGAAGATACTCAACTGGAAAGTTTTGTTAGCTCTGTCACCACCAAATTAACCCATATTTGGAGGAATGGGTTTTATTTTATAACCAAATAATCTACCTTAAATGCAGCTAAGATTTCATCTAAATCGCACGCCTTCATTGTTCTGAAAACATGTGCAAATACAAGGATTAGTATAGATAAGCAAGATCAGAATTTATTCTATATACGTTGGGCATAAAATGTGGAATTTGAATTTCAGCAACAGTGGAAAAGACCTCCTTTTCAAGTTTGTGAATGTCCTGAATGTGTAGAGATGGAGAACTTTCCTGAATGACAACCTTAAGCTATAGTCTCCCATATCAAAACTGGCTTGACATGAAGTTAGTTTAAGCAATTGCTGTCCAGATTCCAGTGGATGGCAGAGGGTGGGACCTCTGATTAGTGGGTTCTCTCACTTCTTTAATCCTCCCACCAGATTGTGTGAAGGCCAGAAGAATGGAAGGAATGTGACTCATAAACACCCAAGAGATAGGAGGGGCTAGATTGGTACATCTATCATCTCCTCTATGGCAACTCAGTCAGGGTAGCCAGAAACCTGAGCAGTATTATTTCAAAGTTTCTGAAAGTTTTTTCCTCAAATGAACTCCATCCTGCAGTTTCCCAGATTCTTTATTAAACTCTAAAACCAGCATTAAAGACACTTAACTGAATTCTGTGTAAATTCTTGCTTCTTTGAATTCTTCAATATTCAAGAAAAGGAACATTTCTTAAAAGTAGTACCTTATATACTGTAAAAGTCTCAATTAAACATCTTTGCACAATAATAGTGCACAAGGTACCTTGAATTCAAGCAGGAGTACAATATCAGCTGATACTATTTGCAAATTCAACAGTTAAAATATATGAATCTCCAAAATGGAAGAATGGCTTTTATTTGGAATATGAGAGGATGATGTTGAAAAAAGTTAATGGGAACCACTGATTTATTACATTGTGGGCTGGTGGTATTTATGCTGGCAGCTTTAAAATAATGCACGCTAAAGCTCCATAAACTATCATTTTCATCATCTTATTTGTTATTCAATATTTTAGTTCACCGTGCTTTTTAAAAGGCGTCTTCCCTAAACTTGCTCAATCTACACTTTTCTATGCAAATGGTCCCAAAATGATGACACCAGAAATAAAGGGAACAATAAACCTCTTTACTTTTGTATACCTTATTGATAATAACTGGGATTATAAACTAAAACTTGGGATCTGGACAATGTCCACATTACTTTATTAAGCCCACAACTTTCATGTTCAGAACCCCTTAACATAAACCCAGAAAGACATTTCTTAAACAGGAGCAAATGCCCTGAAAAACCTCAGTGGTTGCAGAGGAAAATCACACAATGAAAGGTTCAAACCTACCTGAAAAGGGGCAAAGACAAACTACTTTCCTTTTGCTGCCAAGAAAATGGCGGGCATATGAAGTCCTTTAGAAGCCGAGCTGGATGCAAAGGACTCACCTTTTTACCTAGAATATACCAGGTTTCTATATTTTTTTAAAGGGTCAACTAATCCTTAACCACAAAGTAGTCTGAGACTGAATAATAGTGTTTCCTGCAGCACATTTTCTATTGGGGAGCCTGCCAAAATAGAGATTTAAGATTAACTTTCGTAGAGCGATATACTGTGTGGTCTTGCACTGTAACATATTTAAACCTTAAGGTTGATAGAATCACTTCTGATTGGATGGGGCATTTGATTTACCTTACATTCTGATACATCTGTCTTTCCATCAATCAGAGCATTATGTCTACTTCTACTGCACAATGGTCCTTCAACCAAGCCTCACTGCAGAGGCTCTTGACCAAAAACTGTTTTATACATGAAGGGAAAGGATGTGTGTTTTTTTTTTTTACCACCAGGCACCTCTTTCTGGGCTTGTTCCACAGTTTCCAGGCACTTCCTAAGTTCAAAACAGTGAGGAATGGTCTGGTTTCTTCAATCATGGCTGGAAAACATATCAAGAGGTATAAAATTACAATTCGGTAATTCAGTAGGCAAATCTGGAATACCATCAACTGTGACTTTAGAGGACAAATCCATTTATACCCATGATTAAACATCTAAACCTGTTGATTCCTAAGTTTAAGCTTTTTTTAAAAGCCCATCTACTCCAACTCAATGTTTTTGAGGGTATTCCAGGATTCTGCAACTGGTTTTCTGGAAAATTTATTTATTTACTTTGTCTTTGTTTTTCAGGAATTCATCGTAGCAGAAAAATATTCATGGAGGTGGTAAGTAAAGAGCAAAGAAACTATGGAATACCAGACATACCAATTATTATGTGAATGTGGCAAAACCTTGACTTAATTCACAATTAATTTTGTCCATTTGAGTCAGTGTTGATTCCTGAAGACTAAGAAGTTCTTGCCATTGCCTCCTCCTTCCAGTTGAGAGAGAGGGACTGGCTCAAGGTCACCCACTTGGCTTTGTGCCCAAGGCTGCACTGGAACTTACAGTCTCCTGGTTTCTGCCCAGTGCTTTTCATCACCACCCCAACCTGGTTCTCTACAACTTTGATTTAACAAATAGTTTACAAGAGAGATGAATTCATACATATGTATCTTGTCTCAATTTACATTACTTACTTTATTTGCATAATTATCTAATTAAACTAAATCACATCATTTGTAGCGAAACTTTGATTTTTCCAGATAAAAGTTCAAATGAAACATTGTCAATCATATCTGAATCCCAATGAAGAGGAATAGAAGTTCCTAGGAACTGTACAGCATCAGTGTGCATTGTTTTATTTAAGGTTAGGACAATGACTTTGTGAACTCTGGTGAGCCTTTTGTTGGCACAAGACACCCTCAAGAAAAGGAAGGAAATGGATATAAATAAACAGTGAGGCAGCATTAAGAATAGGCTATATATAGTCTCTGCCCTCGCAATCTCTTGCCAGAAAAGTCCTGCTAATATATTAGAATGACTTCCTTAGTTTTTAAAATAAGAAGTCAGCAACCAATTCAGAATTTCCTTTAAATGGTATGCAGACTCCAGACTCCATGTGAGTGGCTAATATTTAATGATTTAGATCAGGGGTGTCCAACCTTGGCAACTTTAAGACTTGTGGACTTCAACTCCCAGAATTCCTCAGCCAGCAAAGCTGGCTGAGGAATTCTGGGAGTTGAAGTCCACAAGTCTTAAAGTTGCCAAGGTTGGACACCCCTGATTTAGATGAAGGAAATAAAATAGTTTTCCACTAATTCTCTGCAAGGGAGTCTGAACAATTCATGCGTCAATAGAACCACAGGTGCTCAATGGAATAAAACCTGGGCACTTTCTGTCCTTTCCTAGAAAAAAAATTCAACTGAGTTTTGAACACAGAAGAGGTGACCTGAACTTAGTTTTCCTAAAACATAGCCAGTGGGCCTCTTTTAAAATAGATGGTGAATTACACACCCCAACATAAGTTTGTCCAGAAGAAATCTGTCTTGCATTTGGGAAAGTAAAGCAGGTTGGATTTAATTGATCCACACTTTCATAGAGGAGATGGTTAAAAGAAATCTATGTTTATTCTCCAATAAACCTAATCATTTATAAATATGAATATCTTTGCTTTTAATTTACATCTCATTTCATCCCCCCCCCCACAACCCATTTTCTCTCTTGTTACTCAGATCATTTTGTTTTATGAGATTTCTAAGCTGATGGGAAAAGTTTCCTGCGTAGATTTTATCGGGTGTGTAATGCTTTCTCTATACATTAAGTGCTTGAGGAATAGTAAATTATTATGAGGTATGAGAACCACGTGGAGCAAACAGCTTCACCTTGACTGTACCATGGAATTAATTTTAAAAACATACTTTTGCATGCTTTATTCTGTGTCTTTGAGACTGATAAATCTGGCTTTTTTTTTTTTTCAAATCACTTTTTGTAAAAAAAAAAAAGGTATCTTCATTTGTGGAAATAAAGCATAGATATTCACACTCCAAATAATTATTATTTTTTTAAAATACCATCTTCTGCATGGAAATAAAACTGTGACAAGAAGTACCTTTAGATTTGTAGACAATGGGTTGCTTGTTCCTATAGTTTGTAGATTTACCAAGGCAAATACAGAATGTTGCTGTTAACCAAAGAATTGCCAACTAGGGCTGATCTGAAACAACAAACGCCATCAACAACCAGTTTTAAAGGAATGTAGGACCATATGCAAATACCTCAGGGGAAAGAGCCATGTGGGGGTTGTGTGTGTGTATGTGTGTGTGTGTGTGTTTGTGTGTTGGCACCTTCCATCATCGCCATTTAAGAAACTTATTAAGAAAAGGGGTAATGCAATCCAGGATCTCAGCTGGGTGTGTTGCTCCATTCAGTAGTTGCTGCAGGACACAAAGCTTTTCAAACATTGCTCTGAATCTCCTGCATCTTGAAAGGTTCTGTCCTTGAGGTGTCATATTAACACTCTGCTCTGGAGACAAATTATTTGTGGGTGCCCTGGACATGTGAGAGCCATTAGACAATGCGATCCACATTCTTCAAAAATGAAAAAAAATGCAAGGCAGCATTACAGTTTTATAAATGCAAGATGTTTATTATTATTATGGCACCAGCAATAAATGTTTAGAAACTAGAGAAGATTCACAATGGTCCTGACTAGGAACATATGACTACAGAGTCACTGGATTTTGGCATGGAATAAAAGTGTCTGGAAGCTATTAGGCGTTTAGCCCTCAACGAGTATTTAATTATATCAATAGAAGAACATGGTTTCTATTGCATGCTTTGTGATGAATGTCTTCATTTATTCACATTACAACAAATGAAAGATGGGTTCAGGCCCGATGTGGGAGCTCATTCATTTTGGGGACTTCACAGGCCAAACCATTGACCATCGGTGGAGCTCGCCTTGGTCAGGCGGTCTTGTTTTCCTTGCTTTGTGATATACGGTTGCGTAATGATGGATGTGGCAAGAAGGCCAAGAAGAACGATGCCATTCTCCATTGTTGGGACAATTTACGAAATTCCTCCTTTAAGAAAGAACCACATGAGTAGTTCTTCTCACCTGGGCTTGTATAAACAGGAAACAACATTTTCTTAACTTCGTTGTTACATTTTTTGCTAATTTGGCAGAAGTAGAGAAACGTCACCAATCCTAACTTTCTTCCATGTCTTTTGATGTTCATCAACTGCACAATGATTGTTGCCACACCTGCTGTTCCCTTCCTTTAAGCCTTTTCTGGAAAGCCTGTCCACAACTTCTGGATTTGGTGCAAAAGTTACTGTGGAAAAGTAAAAAGTTGAGGCTCTGGAACTATGGTCTTCTACTGTGTTAAAGAGTCAGAAGTCAATGCTTTTTTTTCCCTTTTCCCCTTCTAACTTACACTTTCTCCTTTTCCCATTTTCCTTCCTTAGTTTCCCAATGTTTTCATTTTCTTTTGCATTTTATATTCTGATGAATTAATAAAAAATTGAAAATGGGTCTTTCCATCTTCAGAGTATCGCAGAGAGAAATACTTCATTCAGTTTCTTGGTCACGATCAGCTGGCAAAGTCTTGAAATAAAACGATTAAATAAATAATATTATTTATTAAATAATATAAAATATTATCCTAAGTAAAAGAACAGATATAAATTTGTTACATTATAAAATGCAGAGACAATAGAACAAATTATTAGAACATTAAATATTTCAATTGAAATAGGTTCTTGTTGCAGTCACAATGATGACTGTAAGCCAGCTGGAGTTACCCCAGGGTAAGATGGGCAGCATTTTTACATTTTTACAAATCAATCAATCAATCAATCAGTCAGTCAGACCATACCAATCTACCACATTGGGGCTGAAAAACTCTGGATGATCACAAGAGGGCAGGAAAGAGGCACAAAGCCTTCTAACTTCCTTAAAGCTTTTAAATTTCTTTCTCTCTCTCTCTCTCTCCAGGCTTTCAATAAGCTTGAAAAAAAAAAATGTTGGCTGCCTTGAGAGATCCATTAATTTTAATAAGGAGATTCCTAAAGCCGCAGGATCTCTTTTTCAGGCTCATCTGGAAATGTGGAAAAGAGGGGATGACTCCGGGTTGCCCTCTCAGAGTGTTTTGTGCTGGTTACAGTTAATGGATGGGTGTCAAATCTGCAGAAGCCAAGCAGGGTTAGTCCTTGACTGGGGGGTTGTTGCAAAACCCCAGGGCTGTGGAGGAAAGGATGGCAATAAAACTCCATGGATAATAAGACCAAGGCAATGGCTGAGAGCCAATGCGGCCCAAGGGTGGCTTTATTTTTTAATCAGTCTTAGCGGGATTTTCCTTCAGGTCTCTTGGTGTGGGGCGGTTATGAATGAAAACAGGAGGAGGAGGGGGGCAATGAAAACGTTGAGCTCTCGGGGGCTCCCAACTACCCCCTGATAAACATTGAGCCCATAATAAACCAGGCTGTTGTTAAAAAGAAACGAGTATTGAAGACTGAAGGAACAATAAGGGGTAAAAAAATAATAATAGAAAAATGAGGAACTATAAGGCTTCTGGGGTAGCAAAGAATTTGAGATCACTTTCAGAAAAATACTATATTTCTCCCAGTTTCCACCCATACTTAAATATATTCAGTTCCTTAAACAATGGGCAATGTAATTCCCATTTCGAGAACACATTTGTATACACCTAACATGCATGTGAATTCTTCCTGGAATCAACTTGAAACTTTGAGCCACATGAACTCAATCACTTCACTTGGGACCTTTAATGCAGCATATATTTATTTTGATAGCCTGAAACAGTCCAAATTTATTCGATTTAAAGTGTCAAAACTTTGCACAGCATTAGTGCTTAGTAATATCATGCATTTAAATATTTTGCTTTCAGGAAGAGCAGCCCAGCACTGTTGCTGGTAGACCCGATTTTGCAAGCGTTGGGGAAACAGCCTAAAACAATCCAGCATTCATAGTTTTTGCCCCATAGTTGTGCTATGTCAGGAAGAGCAGAAACCGTGGCATCCCAGAACAACCCTGCATTTTTCTCTTTCCTTTCTCTCTCCAGCTTTTTAATCCGATATGCAGACCTTGGCTGGCTTCCCATTCCTGTAATCGAATGAGTTACTGACCCCATCCCCTTGTTGTCTTCGGCTGATAAACAGGCCATTATTCTGTTTTATAGACCTGTTGTTTTTAGAGACTGAAAGGTTTACCAAAGATGATTTAGGGAAGGGCGTTATTAGAAGAGTACTGCTGAAAATGACGCCAGGGACTCTTCTGGCAGAACTCCAGTCAAGTTCACAAAAGCTGCTTTCTGTCCACCAACCAAAGTGATCGGCTCTGTTGATACAAAGCAGAATCTTTGACATCAGTTGTATGAGTGACAAACGATAGCAAATCACAAATGCACCATAAAGGCACTTTAGAGCTAATTTAAAATTTGTTCTGCTTGCTCGCATGCACACACACACACACACAAACACACACACACACACACACACACAAACACACACACACACACACACACCACGCTACATCCATAGAGGAATGCTCTTGGTCTACAGGCTGTATTATAACACACTCTGAGGAAGAATAATGGTTTCACATTTAACGGTTAGAACTTCGAGGCACCAACTTTTTCTCCCTGCCTCTATCCCTGCCTTCACTTGCGGCGCTTCTGCTTTTCCCGTTTTAAGTCAAGTCAAGGTTAATACCTTTCTTTCCTTAAGGGAAATAGAGGGGAGAAGCAACAGAAGTACAGATAAGTAAGTCTGTTCATCTTTGAAAGCTGTGGGATTTTGATGGATGAAGCTGTCTTCTGCAAAAAGAATTGATCACACTAATGTAAACTTATAAAAGATAACACTTTCCTCATACATGTGTTAAGAAAGAAGCTTTATTTATCATTTTAGTAGGAAACAAAGAATGACTTTCTAACAACCTTAATGGAAGCCTTTAGTTATCCTTCCTAAACGGCCTCAGATGGCCAGGCCTTCCTCGTCTTCTGATGATCACTCCAAACACCCGGTAGTTTTTAAAAGTATGCAGTTTTTCTCATAAGCCTGTGCATCCTATGCTAAAACATGCACAAATGTCTCTAAAATATTTTAATATTTCTTTCCTAAAAAGATCTATGTGGAATCCTCTCCCTCTCTTTCATTGTTCTTCCAAATATAGAGCTGGATCACACATCCAGAAAACCCTTCTGGAGTTGAGCTTCTACTCAACGACTAGAGGTAGCTGTGGCCAGGAGAGCTGGTGTGATAGACACAATCTCATCTGGATTGTGAGGTCCTACTCCAGGTCACTTATGTAAAACCAACAATTTTTGAAATTCATAATGGAAAAAGCAACAAATTATAATTTTCCTCAGCTCCATCTTGCTGCCCTCCATTTTTTTCCTGTCTCTTTCTTTCTGATTCTTAACAAAAAAAATATAAACAATAAACCAAACAAATCCTGCAAACAATGTTAAAATAGCCATTCTTCTTTTCTTGCTGTTCTCCAGGGGAAAAAAATAAAGAAGAAAAATATTAGGAATGTTTTAGCTGGACAATATGAAATTTAAGTTAATTTTTAGTCTGAATCTGGGGTTTAGATTAGACTAATTTTTATTAAGCTGTTAAGATATTTTGTTCCATCCCTCATGACAGCAGAATTAACATTACTGTCAGTTTGTACAGTCCTTCCTTCCAAGTATTTGACTTATCATCTTCTATCTACATTTATGAGGCTATTTCAAAACTTGGACCTCAGTGAGATCGTGAACCTTTTCTGAGTGTCTAACAGTACATAGTTTATATTAATTCAAATTCTATTTTACAGTCAAATAAAGTTATTTCTTCTGAATTTGACTCTTTCTAAAAAGAATAGACAAGATCTGAAGAGGCCAGATGTTCAGGTTCAACATCACAGTGAGGGTTCTTTAGTCCAACATCTGGATGTCTTATGACATTCTCCTTACCTCGTTGCCTTAGAGTAGGAGTGAGCAAATCACAGCTGTCAGGCCAACTTTCAGCAGCGGAATTTTGTCCCCCTTTCTGGAATTTAAGCTGGGGGAAATCTCCTGTGATGTCTCTTGTTCTTAATCCTCCCCCAAATTCCATCCACCCAACCACCTACCAGTAAGATCTGACAAACCTTTTCCCACAACTTCCGACATCTTGGTCAGAAAGCGGAGCTGCTGCCTGAGTTTGCCAGTCTTCTTTCCCTGCCAAAAGACGAGGCTCAAAAATGGAAAGTTCAGGGTTCAAATGATTAGGGAACCCCAAGGGAACCCCAACTGGAAACAGATCTTCCATTGGGAGGGGAGAGGTTCAGTCAGAGGCCTAAGACCTGATCTCGATTGGTTACCTTCCATTTGGGGGAGGCAGACAGAGATGCAGAGATGAGTTTAGTTAGCTGGACTCGTGGTTTTCAATGGGCTCCAAGCTCAAATCATCTTCTCTGATTCAATCCAATGCCTTTTGCTTCTCCTAATTCAGTTCATGAGTTGACGATATGGCTGCCTCGTTAACAAGGACGTTGGCTATGGGAAACCAATTTATTCTATTCATTCCAGATTTAACTTTTGCACCTTCTCCGTGGCAATGATGGTACAGATCATGACCCCAACTGAGTTTTCCGTTCTCATCAGATATTACGACCTGTAAAATGGACATGTTTCTGAGACTGTGAAATTGGCTAAACGTTTTCATGGTAAGCAACATTTGAAGAGAATTTAAGAATGGTGCTCTTTGTCAAATAAAACACATAATCTGTCTGACAGGAAGGCAAAAATATTTTGTTAAGGTTATCAACATGTCCAAGTGGATTCCACGTACTACATCTGGATCCGCACCAGAGTTCTTTGTGAGTTCATCTTTTGAACTGATAGAAATACCAGGCAGATTCTTTGGTCAGCTTCTTTGTTGTAGGTGAACAGGAAGGAATAGCCAGAGAGTTACAAGCGAGAGTCACTTCAAGTTTTATCAGGACATCACTCCACCATCTGTAGCCCTTAGTGGAAAAGCCATCTGGGGGCCAAGAGACATGAAAATTCCCCCAAAACAAACAGAATTAGCAGTAGATGGGAAAAGCAGCATGAAGCTAAGTGGCACACTTGATCTTTATTTGAAAGTGTGTCACTAAAATTATACAGTGCCATGCAGGGTGTGCAAATGCTTTAGCAATCACACACCTAGGAGACTTCTTAAGCTTCCCATGATGGCTTTTAGGTCAGGCAGAGGGTTTTTGTTTGTTTGTTGCAAGAGCTGATGAATATAACAGCCTCTACATCTACCAGGAAATCTGGACGGAGCGTTTGAGGATGCTCCATAGATCTTGCAGCTTTCACTTCGGTCTTGGACACCTCATCAATCAGCAATTAGCAACTTAGAAGGCTTCAATGGTGGCATTTTTGTACCATATGGTCAAGTCAAGGGTAGCAATATGAAAAAAACACTGTAATATACCAGAATAACAGAGTTGGAAGGGACCTGGGGGGTCTTCTAGTCCAACCCCCTCTCAGGCAGGAAACCCTATACCATTTCAGACAAATGGTTGCCCAGCCTCTTCTTAAAAACTTCCAGTGTTCCTGATTGTTTAGAATCAAACAGACCCAACAGACCCCAGTCAATTTAACACTGCTTTTATTACACAAACATCTGCATGCCACAGAGCTGGACAAAAACGAAGCTATTAGCTGGAGTTGTTTCCAAGGATGCAAGTCACTTCACACATCTGTTACCTTTAACTTCCAACTATTTAGTATGGTTGAATGTTTCCCCTTCAAAATGGGAGCACAGGCTAAAATAAACATGGCAGAAGAATTATCCTTCTCTCGCCGAAGACGGGGTCATGTTTGAGGTTCACTACTGATGCATGAGAGTGACGTCCGTGTGGATGCCCACCTGCTAAGGATTAAACAGAGAGCTCCAGTCTTCATTGCTCTTCATGCTACTTTGTAATGGATCTTGCACTCCGCATGGAAGAATCTAAGAAACTCACCTCCCTTCATCAGTTCTCGTGTTAATGTGTGTCCCATGGAGACGTCAACTCCACAACGGAAACCCAGAAGGCTGATCTGGTCTTCTGGAGTTGTAATAGGCTTGGAGCTGCTGCAGAAAGAAAACGTAAAATTTTGCAGGGATAAATACTGAATTTAACCTCAAACGAGGCTCAACCAACATGACGTCAATAGAGAAACTCACTTTAATTATAATAGAGTTTGATTGGACCTCAGGGAGTTAAGCAGGAAAAAAAAATCCAATCATATGCAAAAACATTTTTGCTAGGTCAGGTTGTCCAAATATGATTTTGGTTAATTCAAATGGACATTGAATTGTTTCTTCTATATACTATAGAACACACACACACACACACACACACTGTATAGTGTGTATGTAATATATATACAGTATATATGATAGCATATAGAAGAAACAATACATATGCTTAATTCAAAAGGGCACATGGTGGAAAGTTGTGAGTCAAGAAAAGGAGCGTCAATCAAAAGAAGAGTGTCCTTTTAGTAGTTCTGCTTTTAGTCCAAGAGACAAGTCTTCGAGAGAGCATAAGGCTGCGTGATTGTGTATCTTCAGAGCTACTGAGGTGTCTACAGGATGACCCCAAAAAGTGTCGATCTGGAGATTGCAGATATTGCAGTCTTCAAGGTTTAGTTTAAGCCACAAAGAGTCCAGCTTTAATTAGACAGATGGATGTCACCCAATTTGAGTCAGGGCTGAATCGAAAATGGTTGTTTGATTTTTATTAGTTTCCTCAAAGAAAAATTATAAGGTTTAAAAGGTTTATATATATAAAGCAAAAGTAAACTAGTAGTAGCTGTTCTACCTTCCTCGGGGCTGCCTTTCAACCCCCTGCAAACTCCCGTTGTCTGGCTGCCATCACACTGCCTCAGTCTGGCTTTTCACTGGATAATGGATAAATTTCGGCAATTAGATTCTCCTTCAGGACAGCTTTGGAGAGTCTCCAGAAGTGGAAGAAGTCAGAGTGACTCATGCTTTGGGATATCATCTCAGGCAGAGAAAAGCAGATATTCCCTGGCCTCTCTCTCTCTCTCTCTCTCTCTCTCTCTCTCTCTGTGTGTGTGTGTGTTTAAAAAACCCCTTCATTCTCTACACATTCAGGAGGAATATGTGCATTCCTCAAGGGAAGTGCACCTTCTTTGAATGTGGCCTGAAACTACAGCGTGAGAGGAGAAGCTGGTTTATTCACCCTCGCTTATCAACTGCTTTGTTTAGGAACAGTTTGGAGTTACAATGGTGTAAACAAAATAGCTGTATGACGATCCTTGCTCAGTGGTTAAGATTCTGGGCTTGTTGGCTGGAAAGTTGGTAACCTGGGTTCAAGGCCCGAATGCCACATGATGGGGTGAGCTCCCATCCTGGCCTCAGCTCCTGCCAACCTAGCAGTTTGAAAGCATGGAAATTCGAGTAGATCAATAGGTACCACTTTGGTGGAAAGGGAACAGCATTCCACAGCTTCATGCTGGCCACATAACTGCGGAAATGTCTTCGGACAACGTTCAATGTTCTTGAAACAGACATTGTCCCCATAGAGTTGGCAATGACTAGCAGAATAAAATCCTCAGGGACTCCTTTACAGGTACACGTGAGTTTCTTTCTGCCTCTTTCATCGAAGTTGCTAACATTTGCCCTGGTCCTTCTTTTCTGCCTTTTGAAGCAGCCCAACATGCACAAACGAAACAGACGAGAGTCTCCTCTTTCTTTAGCTCAATGCCAAGATAAGCTTTGTCTGCTTCAATTTCTGGCTGCCAGCAGTTTTAAAAGTAAAAGAGAGAGAGAGAAAGAATGGTTTTCCACCAGAAATAACAATCCAAAGTTATAAATAAGACTCTTGGCTTGAGTGAGGTATACATGCTGAGCGGCAAATATCTAACCACTGAGATACAACATTGTTATCTCAAGTTATTCTTAAAGCAAAAAAGAAAAGGATGATTTCACGTATACACTTTCTTTGTTTGTGCCTTTCTCCAAATTGGCAACCATGAGTGATATTTAATTGTCCATCGGAAGCCCAAGGAAAGTCTCCACATATTTTCTGTGTAAGTCAGAGAAGAACAGACAGATAACACTGACATTAAATGATCACAGGTATGGATTAGCAGATTACAGGGAACCAAAGAAACATAATTCTTATTTTACTGATTTTGATGAAATATTCATTTTCCCCATCCATTTTTTTCAGAATCACCCTTCCATTAATAATTTTGGCAGCGCACACATCAAAAAATGATTAAGAGAAGGGATTGTGGAGATTATCTATTGTAACCTACTGCACATCATCAGTCCTTCCTAAAAAGTCCTTCCTAAAACAGGCTTTTTTGATGTGGAAAACCATTATCATTTTTTCCTGACTCCAAATTAATTCTGTATCCTTGTGATTTAAGTCCTCCTTGTTGTGTCCTTTGGAGCAACTTTGAACAAGGCTGCCCCATCTTCTGCATTAACAACACTTCAACTATTGAAGTTATTATGTCTCCTAGTCTCCTTTTCTTTGGAATAAACATACTCATTGCTTCTAATTATTCCTTGAAAGTTGTTCTTTCTCAGCTTCTTACATTTCCAGCTGTCATTTGGCCAAGCTACAGTCAATCATTGTCCTTCCTGAACTGGGACAATCAGAACTGTCCACAGGAGTCTATGTGTGGTCTGACCCATATAGAAAAGAGAGGAATTATAAACTTGCCAAAATACTTCTGATGATGCAGGCAAGGATTGCATTATGGCGCTCATCACCTCCTTCCAGTCTGATAAGAGGCAGGAGCCCTGGGTAGGCCTGCTGCTTTTTAGGTGGCCACAACAAAGATGGGATGAAAATTGAATGAATGGATGAATGAAGCCACTGATGTGCACTCATTAGGATCATTCAGTGCAATTCATCTTTATTTTGTGGTAACATAACCCAGCCCACAGTTTCCATCTTCTTTATTTGGATCTTATGGGAGACTTCTTGAAATGATTTGCCAAATGCAAGGATCACTGTCTGGACTTAATTCCTGTGGCCAATTAAACGGTTGTTTATCACTCAGTGGTTCTTTCAACAGATGGAGGGAGAGAGAGAGAGGGAGAGAGAGAGAGAGAGAGGAAGGGAGGGAGGGAGGGAGAGGGAGAGGGAGAGAGAGGGAGAGAGAGAGGGGATAACAGATGCAATCTCGGCTGTACTGTGGTGAAGCTTGAATCCTGAGTGGAACAGGTCCAGATAATGCTTTCAGAACCCTCTGGTCTCACAGCTGTCCACCTTCTCAACTTACCCTAAAAAGGAAGTTTGGAGGCTGGATGAAAATTGCCCAGATCTGTTGGATTCAGTCCTGTTTCCAGAACACTTTTAGGCTTTTTGCTAATACTGTGCTAAACTCTCACTTCCAGTTTTCTGGAAAGCTGTCCTTTCTTTGTACTTCATTCTCAGGATATGCATTTATTCAGATATATTCTTGGGGCCTTTTTAAAGTTTGCTTCTGCTTTTACGTTGTCTTACATAACTCCTCTGCAGTCTCTCTAGATGTTCACATTTCCTGATCAGGAAAGCAAACAAACAATGGGACTAGCTGCTTCGTGGAACTTCTCCCTCAGGATCTGAGTCAAATCCGAAAAGCCATGAAAGGCAGTGGACCAGTAGAAAAGGATTAAAAGAACGAAAGGCTGGACCTGCAAAGACATTCCTTGGCTGGATTGGAATGAGCCCTGCTCTCCATCTTTGAATTGCATTTCCTTCTCCTTTGAAAAAAAGATCTAGCACAGCTTTATTGGGCTTCGATGTGAAGGAAAGTAGTTGGGTGAAAAGAACAGGATGAAATAACAGAGTTTGAAGGGACCTTGGAGGTCTTCTAGTCCAATCCCTGCCCAAACAGGAGACCCTAAGCCATTCCAGACAAGTGGCTGTCCAGTCTCTTCTTAAAAGCCTCCAGTGATGGAGAAGCCACAGTTTCTGGAGGCAAGTTGTTCCACTGGTTTATTGTTCTCACTAATGAGAACTGAAAAGAAAAACCAAAATAAAATTTCAGGACAGCACTATTTTCTAACATACATTGAGCAAAAACAGTCTTTTTTTTTCTTTTTGCCTACAGGAGATTAACATCTCTTTCTTCTCTCGATCTTACTGGATTCCAGCAGAGAGAAATAATGGACTCAAGACATGCTTACTTACTTCTAATGTCCACAGAATGACACACAATCAATCCGAGCATTCATAACACCTGATGACACGATGCGTTTGTAAGTGCTGATCCCTGGGAAACAAAGGGAGAGAAACTGATGACTTCCTCCCCTTGCCATGAATGGTTTGGGCAAACCATTTTAAAGCTTCCTCTTATTTTTATTTGCTGTCATGGCCATAAACAGAAATTCAGCTGCAGAAGCAAAGAGACTTTGGAAAGGCCCGGAGGTTCTTTTGTGCTTCCAAATTACTTCATTGTCTGCCTCTCCTGTTGGAGGAGATCTTTCTAAATGTATTGAAGAACCATAAAATGAAACCAGTGGACAAAAGCACATTCAGAGGTTGTGTCAGATGATCAACAGGCTATCGACACAGAGCATTTCCTCCTCTTTCATGGCCATTTGCCATCTATCCTCCTCAATAGGTAATTTTTCATCCTTCAAATGCTGACTGTGTAAAAGTTTGTTTTAGAGCAGGTATCAGTAGTTGTCACTCAAACAAGCACCTGGTTATTACGTCCCATCTTTCTAATTTTTGCTAGGCTCGAAGGCCTGTAATCCTGAATTGTCCATGAAGAGTCAATTTGATTTAAATCATATATTCAGATCATCATATTGCTTTGATCTGATTCTTCATGCACCAAAACCCATCAAATCACCAAGTTGGTTTGAGGACATTCAACCAAATGTTTATGAAATTAATTTAACAATTAATTTAATTAATTTAACAATAATTCATCTGAATCCCCATTGAATCAGGGTTGTTGTTTTTTTCAAATTAAGTTGCACTTTTTATTGGACCAGGGCAGACATCGTATTTGTGATGAGCAGCTGAATTACAACTCTCAAATTACTTTGCTTGTAATGTAACTATGATTTCAATCTTCCTAGAAGTGTATGGTGAAATCTATATAACTCCTAACACTTGGGGTCAAGGCCATCAAACATGCCCATTAGATCCTCTCCTGAGAGGTAGGGGCTGTAATTCTTTGCTCCAATTGAACTCACAGTTCAGATAAAGGCCCCCACACGTGCAGTTTGCACAAGGAGAAAAGTTCCCATGGATAAGCTTTGCCATTTTTTCCCCAATGAATCTTGCAGATGTCCTTATCCAGACTAGTTCCTGTGAGAACAAAGACACTCAACCAGATCCATATGCAGTTTCCAGAAGCCTTCACAAGTTGTCACCAAATGGTAATTTATACAATGAGAGGAAGAATAATAAGTCTACCCATGTAATTTGCATCTAACTTAAATTAAATCGAAGTGAAAAATGTACAAGTAAAGGCTGACTTGACCCTCCCTTGACGTAGACTAATACTGTAATCGCTGTTCTATACTAGCTCAAACTCATTTCAAGGGACTAGCAAATTCCCATCCTCATGAGAATTGTTGCAAAAATAGCAAGAACTTGTTCAAACTCATACTGGACCTACAGCCACATCTCTTGGACATGCTAGTTCAGAGTTATTGTAAGACTCTTGCCCTTGACTGAATGTAAAGTTGTCAGTTATAATGTGAAATTGTTGTTTGACAGATGGGGTGTCTGGGCCAAGGAATGGAACTTGACCTGAGCTTGCAGTGGGAATCCCTCCACGACCACTTTGTGGTAACCCTTCCTTCCTTCGTATCAATTGCCACCATTAAAGGTCAAAATCAGAGAAAGGAAGCACGGTTCTCATCCTTCCATGAATTCCTTCACAGGACCAAAGGGTCACCCTGCAGAGTCCGGACAACTGTGTTTTGAATTGCTCCACATTTCTTTCACTTACCTTGCCAAAACCACTATAAATCCATCTCATATGTCCATTTCAATTTGCTGAGTCCTTTGAAAGGCCACGGGGGAGAAGTCCTGATTCTCTTGATCCTTACTGCTGCTCCTTGCACTTCATCTTCAGTGGGGAGGTGAGAGCTGAGTGGAGCAGGAGGAGATGGGAAAGCAGGAAATCAACTTTAAGAGGGAAGCCAAGTTTAATACAAACAACATGGCTTGATTTTCCACCCATTTTTCAGTAGCCAATCCATTTAGCTTAGAAAAGAACTGCTTAATACATTACTACAAGTTGTTATGTTTGAATTACATAAATGAGTATAAGTACTCATACCTATATATATATTTGGGTAAGGGTAGGAAGCTTCACAGCAAAGTTTTTAAAAAGGCAAGAGGGTGACCATGGCAATTTGATTGAAACCCCACTCATTTGTTTTATTTGGTTCATCAATCACTTACAAGATAATAGGTATAAGTAAAAACATAGTTATGAATACATGGATACATATAAGAAAAATAAAAGAAACAATAGGGCAGGGATGGTAGGCACGATTGGTGCACTTATGCATGCCCCCTACAGACATTCAACATGTTTTATGTTTGTGATTCCCCTCCTCTCTGAGTACAAGTTGGTATAAGGGTGTATAAAGGCCTCTCATGATTAGCCAATGTTCTGTTAAAGAAACACTCCTTCTCTATACCGACAACTAAGAGACTTAAATAAGAAATCGGAAAAATCCGCTTTGACATCAATAGGCAATTAAGCTGAAAATAAAACAAAATGCCAAAGGGATAATAAAGATTTCTGGACATTAAAAACTTTCTTTTTCATAAGCAGGAAGGGAGAGAAAAAGAATAAGGGCAGGATCTGGAAGAGGGAGGAGACTGCCTGGAATTAAAAAGAATTTAAAGTAAAACTTCAACAAGACTTCTAAAAGGTACATTTTAACTGAAACTTTGCAACTAAATAGTAACTGCAGGAAGAGAAAGTGGGGGAAAAAAGAGCAAAAAAGAAACAGCTTGCGTGTGTTTGGACTATTTGGTGATCTTTGGATTTTTGGTTATTATATTTGAATGACTAAAATCAATCGGGTGGTTGTTTAAAAATTTATACAATGGCACCACTTCTGGATGAATTGAAAATGGAACTTAAAAAGTACAAAGAAGATGCACAAGAAGGGAAGGGTTCTTTTGGCTTCGTCTTTCGATTCTTAGAAATGGAGATTTGGAACTATGAGAAACAACAAGAAAAGACTGCAAAACAAGAAGACTGGGACAAAGAAGAAGCCATCTTTAATGAACAAGTAACTCTATGTGGGGAAGAAAAAGGAAAGGGGGAAAGAGAATGGAGAATTTAAGACTTATAAAAACAACCAAAGAAAAGAAAAATAATTCAAAAAATAAGTATAATACTGGAAAGCAACAGAAAAGGGGAATACAGAAGAGAGAAATAGAGGTAGAGAGACAAGGGGGTAAAAAGGGGAGAGAGAAGAAGAGAGGGAAGAAGAAAAGGAAAAAAAGTTACAAAGGACCGGAGCAAGATATAGAGAAACAGGACCTATTTAGAGATAATGGGTGAAAATGTAACTGAAAAAGGGATTCTGTAAAGGTACATAAGATTGCATTGTTATATTAGTAATAGAAATAACTTTAGAAAATTGGAAACAACGTATGATTAAAATGAGGGATAAAATAGTTAGTGTAATTTAGTGAAATGTTTGTGAATAAAATAAGTGAAATAAAATAAATGAGAAAATTGAATTAGGAAGGAACGGGAACATTTTAATTAGTTAATGTTTTATAAAATATAAGTGAAGGGGGGGGGGGAATTAACTATGGAAAGCTTATAATTGTTCCCATAGAAGTATGATATTTAATTGAAAAGTAATGTTAAAGATGTTAAGACTTTAATGAATATTAATATTAATGATAGAATTGAATTGGAATGGAATGTTGTTTTAATTATATACATTTATAATTTGTTTCTTTTTTAAAGAATATAGTGTGTATTTTAAGAATGTATGAAGCAGAATCCGAATGGAAGTTATGTATTATATTGAATGTTACAACTTTAGGGAAAAGATATAAAGGCGTCATACTCCAATCAGTAACTACAGAAGAAATTTTGTTTAATGAGAAAAGATAATAGATAATTGAAACAGGACAGACAAAAATATAAATACAATGATTTGAATTGAGATGAGATAATTAAAATAAAATTGAGAAAATTAAAAGAGGGGAGAAGCTATGCAGAAAATGTAAAATAGTAATAAGATATGGAATAGAATATAAAAATGAGCATGAACCTGAATTTGTGTCTGTACGAAGAAATGTAACCCGGGATTATGCTGCTTTCAAAAAAAGATGTTTTATTTGTATTTTTTTTTCTCTTTGTGAAAACTCAAATAAAATTTACAAAAAAGAAAAAAGAAAAGAAACACGCACTACCAATAAATTAAAAAATATAAACAGAGCCAGTAGAAAAATACAGGTTATCATATATCAGATGCATTTTCTTCCTTTTGAATGAGGCAATCTGTTCCCTGTCCAGCCATGTATTTGTCAGAGAACTGCCTCTGGCTACAGCATAGCTAGAATTCTGTAGTTTATAGAGCCACAAATACAGAGGCTGGACAATCTTGGGTTGGAAAACCTTCCCATCTATTCAGTTGTGTGCATCTGCATAGGATACGCTACCAGGCAGTTGCAAGGATGCCAGGTGACAAAATAAGAGCTTGTATGTGATATTGTGGCACACAACGAATCATTTGAGAATAGCAATAGCAATCGCATTTAGGCATATACATTGCTTCACAGTGCTTTACAGCCCTCTCTGAGTGGTTTACAAAGCCAGCCTCTCACCCCCAACAATCTGGCTCCTCATTTTACAACACCTCAGAAGGATGGAAGGCTGAGTCAACCTTGAGCTGGTCAGGATCAAACTGCTGGCAGTGAGCAGTGAGTTCACCCTGCAGTACTGCTTTCTAACCACTGTACCATCATAGCAATCCTCATCATTAGCCATAGATATTGGTGCTCCCCATTTGTTAATAAAGTATATATACTTTACATAAGCACGTTTGATTTTGGCAGTGTTCAAAGGACTTTAAAAAAAATCATAGAATTGGTCTTTATGATACAATTTCCTGTTTTGGCTGACAGAAATGCCTCTACCTTGACAAAGAGTTTCATAATGGACCTGCCAATCTATCAGCAAAAGATGTTGGCATCCCATTGTCACCAAAAAAAGAAAGTCACTAAAATATCCTTTAAATATTCTGACTCAGAGATTGCAATAGAACGTGTCGTTGCATCATTTAAGTTGAGATATCTTGCTAAGAATCTTTTAATTTGTATAATATGTAAATTTTAGTTTGGGAAACTGAATTTGCCTTTCCTGTTTCATTGGATTCCTGGAAGGTGCCTTCTGTTTTTATGTTTGATTTCCACTCCGTATCTTTTCTGTTTGAATAAAAACAGTGATGAGTGTGGTTCATAAGTAATTCCAGATACCAGGATGCAGACATAAAACATTGCCTTTCCCTTATTTGCATCCTGTCTGCCTGTAAGTATTTTTAACATCAAGCCCTTTGTGTTTTCAACTCCACAGCCCCTATTTGTTAAAAAAGTTGTCTTGTTTTTAATGACCGGCTTCCTATCTTTTAGTTATAAGCCAAGATTTTTCCAGCAGCTGAAAGGATAATGATTAACCAGAGCAAATTGGCAGCCTCTTCGGTCTGGGGGAGCTGCACACATGAAGCAAATCACTTTCTAAAACTCTTCAGGATCGTTGGCTGAGATGTTTAAGGTAGCTCATCCATCCACGACTAGTCCGTTGCTTTCGCCCCCTGGAACATCTTGCTTTAATACGTGAAATTATTTTACAGAGCCCCAGAGCTCTGAGGGGCAGAGGAAGGCATCCCTCTGTAACCTCTCAGATACAGGTTCCCTCTGTAGATTAGGTGGGAAAATGTACCCCCTCGTTCTTCACCTGATTGTGACAAGACAACCTGAAGATCTAAGCTTGGGACTTCGTTTTTCCTATGTCTTTCCCTACCCCCCCTTTTGTCCACTGTATTTGGGGGTCTCTTCTTATTTATCCTCCAGAGCAGGGGTCCCCAACCACCAGTCCGGGGACCGGTGCCGGTCCGCGGAACAAGTCCTACCGGGCCGCTGGTTGCTGGGCACCGCCATCTTTTTGATGAAAAAGTGCTTCCGGTGAGCTTTTCGGGTAGAAAGCTCACCGGAAGCACTTTTTCATCAAAATAGATGGCGCCACGCTTCGGTGAGCTTTTCGGGTAAGCCATTTCTACCCGGAAAAGCTCACGAGCGCTAGCGCCCGCCTATTTGATGAAAAAGTGCTTCGGTGAGGTCACGGAAGCACTTTTTCATCAAAAAGATGGTGGCGCCCAGCTGATGCCGCACCGGGCGCGGCGCCCAGCTGATGCCGGTACCGGCGCGGCGCCCAGCTGATGCCGGTACCGGGCCGCGGCATAAAAAAGGTTGGGGATCACTGCTCCAGAGTATTGGCTGCGGCTTCAGCTGAAGGGTGAGGTGAACGTATGAGGAGGACTGCATCAATATTAGCTAGTCATCCTCTCTGTCACTTGCAATGGAGAGATCGGGCAGGTGAATGATGAACCTTGTGATCTACCTGAACTTGAGATGTCAAGAGGCCGGCCAAAACCACGCAACCACAGCCCTGCTCCTCTCCCACATGTAAGGCGTGGACTCCCGCAAGACACACCAGCTGTCACCTGCTTGCTTCTCAAGCACATTCCAGTCCAGCTGGGCCTTGGTTGAATTTGGCACCTCAGGATCATTTGCTGCTCAGTGGGAAGCCTTCAAAATGCCACGAGAATCTGGTTCTTGTTCCTGGAGATGAGTTGTGGGAATTTGATCCAAGGAAAAATCTATCTTCTTGCTTTTTCTATCTCCATCTCCAAACTTATTAGTATAGTTTTAAATGTTTTCAATAGTATCAATAGCAGTCACTTTCAATTCAATCTACAACCTTGGGCCTTGCTGCTGGTCTCCATCCATGTGCTCACCAAATGCAATGCCTGGACGCTGAACTCAACAAAACCCAGCCAGGGGCTGCTCCTTCCTGTAACTCTTTCACTATCATCATTACAAAAGCCATGGCATAAAAAAGGCAGTGCTATTTGAAGTTAAATTTAAAACTCAAATATTACATTTCTCAACACATCTAGGCAATTTCCCTCTTGGCCTGCAGCATCTGGCAAGTCTTCTAATATTCTAACAAGTTTCAGGAAAAAAATATCTTTGCAACTTGTAAAAAGCAATCCTTTGACTCCAAGGATGGAGCCTGGAGCCAATCTGCTAACTACATTATATTCAGCAAGAGGAAATTTACTTCAACAAGATTCCGTGGTGTGGCACTAATTATCCCAGTTACAATAGGAAGTGTCAAAAGTGAGCAAGGAAGTAATGTGTCTGCATTGAGTTCAGCTCATAAATATCCCGTCCTTTGATACCAGAAGTCATAATTCCTGAAGCTTTTCTACAGAGCCAAGCACCGGCACAGACTGCTAATCTCACTCATCCACCAAAGTCAGAAGAAAGGGATACAATTGATTCCACCAAGTGCTATCTGGGACCCATTCCATGGTTAAAAATACGATATGCAATTACACTGTGCATGTAAGCTCAGAGGATTTCCATAATAAATGGGCTGAGAGCTGAAGAGGTCATCTAGTAAGTTTAGTTCTTGGTGTTCTGACAAATGTAGCTCTCATTGTAAGCACTTTTCCATATAAAGCAACAGAAATGACTTAACGGGGGTGCCCATGGTCCAAAAAGTCGAGATGATAATGCCAGAAAATTAGGAACTTCATGATTATATATGTTGACAATGGTGAAAATCTTAGATACACAAAGCTGGAAAGACAGGCTAATCCCCACAGCGGACGAGTGGAATAGTAAGGTGATGGAATAGTTGACAGAGATGGCAAAATGGACCATTTTATTAAAGAGACAAATTTATCTAGTTTTGTTTCTTCTTGGAAATCACTTCTAGACTTTTTATTCCAAAGGACATGAAATGTTGTTAAATGTGAAGCAAAAAGTTGTTGTTTTGTAATCTACTACACTGTTGGAATTTTATTAAATCCATTTTCAATTTTTAAAAAAATTAAAAATTCACCCAGCATTTTTATCATAGTCTTTTTGAGTTTCCCATAAATTTTCTAAAACTGGATTGTTTCCTTTATGTTTGGTTTCTGCTTTTCAGAATTTTTATTGCCGTTTATATTTTGGTAGAATTGCCTCTGGTCTGATTGTAATACAGATATTGCTTAAAGAATAGCAGCTGTAATAACTCATACTTTCTATCTATGAAAGGATAAAGAAACCCAAACACAGGGAGAGGGGAGGTTTTCTTAAAACACATCCGTGTTTTTCTCTCTTAATTTACTGCAAAGTTTGGGTTGCTTGCAACATTTATCTATATTCAATTTGCAATATATTTTCAGGATTTTCTCAGATTTATCTGTTGAAAAAAGTGATAGTGTTCTTCTCACATTTGTGTGCATTGAATCCATCAAAATATATAATTGTTTATTTAGTGGACTCTTCACCTCCTAAAAAAGCATTACATCAGGTTCCCTTAATGCATATACATGGAATTCCACAGTTTATTTCTCTCATTGCCTTTGCCAAGTTCTGAAAATGTCAAGCATATGCCCACATTTTAACTTAAACAATAAGTCTTAACACCTGACAGTTTCTATTATGAACGTGGCATGATTAATATGGAGAACTTGCTCTTTGGACTTTTGCTGTGAATGCAGATTTATTTCTTCAATAAATAATATAAACATTTACAAAAATGATTTAAAATGACCCCATCACAACTTTCCAGAGAGGTACTGGAAATAATTGTGTTAAACAAGGTTTCCACTTTGGTTAGACTTTCCACATAAGACAAGATCTCACGTTTTCAGAGATGAAACTCACAGCCAAGTATCTCCACCTTCCCAAGTAAGTGTTGCATGAATAAAAAAGATTAAAAAAAGATGTTGAGACTCTAGAGAAAGTGCAGAGAAGAGCAACCAGGATGATTAGGGGACTGGAGGCTAAAACATACAACGAATGGTTGCAGGAACAGGGCTTGGCTAGTCTAGTAAAGAGAAGGACCAGGGGAGACAGGATAGCAGTCTTCCAATATTTGAGGGGCTGCCACAGAGAGGAGGAGGGGGTCAAACTATTTCCTAAAGCTCCAGTAAGCCAGACAAGGAATAATGGATGGAAACTGAACAAGGAGAGATTCAACCTGGAAATAAGGAGAAACTTTCTGACAGGGAGAACAATCAACCAATGGAACAGCTTTTTGCCTTGTGGGATCACTTGAGACTTCCAAGAAGAGACTGGACTGCCATTTGTCAGAAATGGTGTAGGGTCTCCTGCTTGCGCGGGGGGTTAGACTAGATGACCTACAAGGTCCCTTCCAACTCTGATTATCTAAAGTTATCTAAATGTCTGTGGAGTCATGCACTGTAATTGTGTTAATTTGCCCCTCATTTACAGAGGTAGAAAAATAATATACATGCTTCAAAATTCTTGAATAGGAAAATTATATTCAAATTAAACAAGAATTAAATTGATGGCTTCAGCATAAATAAAGTAGGAACCTCTAATAATAGAAAATATTTTTTTCCAAAGTAGAGAAAACTGGAGCTAAGTAATCAGTTTTAAATAAACCTCAATTTTCATAGACTTGGCTCACTTGGTACAAGCTTACAAATGTGGTTAACCGTGGTAACTAAAAATTAAGATCAAGCATAGCATTTCTACAGAGCAAAGATAGCAGGGAAATTCCTTCATCAAGTATGCAACCAAGCCTCTGTATTTATTATTTAGTATAATAGAATGGCCGTGAAATGCTTTTTAAAAAGCATTCTATTTTTGACATTTTCACTATAAAATACTATAAAATGATATATATATCTTCTTCTGTTCTTCTGTATTTTATTCATGTTGATAAATGAAAATAAATACAAAGAACCAAAAAAAAAAAAAAAACCAAAACAAGGCAAGTGGTAGAGATTAAGCAAAGCCACAACAAAATTGGAAGCGTAGCATCATAGCATCTAAAGAGACGTTTAGAAGATGATCCCTGCACAACTTCCTGTAAATGCCTATTTTGATCTCTCTTTCCCCTGCTCCAGTTTCTCCTGCCCACTTGACTCAAGTCTTTCAGTAACCCTGGTCTATTTTTTGCCAGCTTACAGAAAACGCTCTAATGTGACCCTCTGCTTGGCACCGATCAGCCTGCATTCCTGGTGAGTCCAAAGACTTGGAAGGTTACCGGACAAGATCAAACATGTCAAGGCTTGTGATAAAGATCCTTAGAGGAGGGGATTTTGTGACGGAAGAATCAACTACGAAGGATGAACACACTTTTCTTCGGAAGACCGTTAAATCAGAGAGTGGAGAAAAAATTGTCTTCTTCAGAAGCATCTCTGAGAAGTCAGTTATGATGTAGCTTAATCGATATTACGGTTTAAATGGGAAAAACATTATACTGAAAATCAGCTCTATAGGTGCAAATGTGTTCTTAATGAAAGCAAGATCTGCCCATCTTCATTTTCCTAATTCTCTCCTATAATTAGACATGATCTACTGTTTGGCCTACCTTGTAAGGAGCTCTGGTTATATAAAACACATGTTCCATTATAAGCTTGACTCGTAGGGACCAGTTGGATTTCGGGACAAGAGGCTAAAATATGTGAAGAACGATTACAGGAATTGGATGTGTCTAATCTTATGAAAAGAAGGACCAGGGGGTGACATGATAGAAGACTTCCAGTATTTGAGGGGCTCCTACAAAGATGAGGGTGTCAAACTATTTTCCAAAGCATCAAAAGGCAGGACAAGAAATGATGGATGGAAACTAGTCAAGGAAAGAAGCAACCTGGAATGAAGGAGAAACTTCCTAACAGAGAGGACAATCAACCAGTGGAACTGCTTGCCACCAGAAGCTGTGGCTGCTCCATCACTGGAGGTTTTTCAGAAGAGACTGGACAGCCACTTGTCTGAAATGGTATAGGGTCTCCAGCTTGAGCAGGGGTTGGACTAGAAGACCTCCAAGGTCCCTTCCAACTCTATTGTTCTACGGATATGTCCTTAGGGTGATTTCAGTAACAATATGAATTGACTTGTTGCGTTGGGGAACAAGAAGAAATAGAATCTGCAGAGCGTAGCTCTGTTTTTATGCCCTCATTTTTTTGAATAAAACTGGAATGAGATTTTTAAAAAGAAGTATAGGAATCTTTTGCTGCTGTGCCAAATGTGTGCACTAATGACAGTTCCAACTGGCTGAAATCTGACTATTGATTCATGAGCCTGAAATCACTGACAGGTTTTTCATTAAAGTTACACATTTCAGTTTAACTTCTCTTGCTAGTTTGTCTGCTAAAGATGAGAGGGAATATTTGTTCCTGGATTGAATTCAGATGCAGGTCTGAAGGGTGCACACTTATGAATATTTGTGTTGCATCTGGTATATAGCTGCTGCAGACTTTAGGTCACATTTTGTAAAGGCATGAAAAAAAAAAAGGAATGGATGGATGAATGGATGGAAGAAGGAAGGAAGGAAGGAAAAGAGGGAGGGAGGCCTTGTTGAAAGCAGCAGTGATTAGCTTAATGTGGATTTGAAAGTTTTGGAAAAGAAACTGCATGTGATTTTTAAAAAAATTAATTTATACTCCAAAACCAAATCAATAGACCTTAAAACTTGTACATAAATTAAATATGTGCATAAAATACATGCATAAAAATATCTACAAACCAAAAAATGTCCAAAATCTGCAACAAAGGCACCATTCAATTTTCATAAGCTAAAGCTACAGACAGAAACTTCACCTCTGCCTTGGATGCATTTAAAAATTGGTTGCTTACAAAAGAAAAAGCATTGATCTCTTTACCACGAGGGAGATAACTGGGCCTCTGAAATACACTGACCTTCCTTGACCTTTCTATTCTGTCTGAAGGCTTCTCTCCTGCAAAGAACATGGCCAGGATGATGGCGAAGGGGCAGCAGCTTCATTGCTCTAGAATCTTCTTGCAGCGATCTCCTGGGCACCAGGAACCCCATCAGGCCCTGTCCTGGCAAGGGATATGATGGCCATTTAATTCTATCCATAAATAACATAGACATTAAACCCAAGTTAAGGTCCTCACCTCACTGTTTGCTGCTGAGATACAGTCATATTTGGGAGAGTGAGGCGAGGACCTTAACTTGGGTTTATATTATTTCATTTTCAGCATTTCAGCACTGCCCCAATCCATCTGATTCAGGGTGGATTATTTGCCTGACAAAACTTCTGCTTCCACCTCTACCTCCTCTTTGGTGCATCATCTGTTTCTGGAAACATTGGATAACATTTTCACTACCAGTTTATCTCCCCAAGAGAGAACATCTGCCTGGAGTTACAAAATAATTGAATCAAACTGTGGATTATGTGGGTGTCATCATGATTATTTCCGCTTCTGATAGTGCTTTGAGTGAAATAAGGGTCTCTTTTGTTTTAACGTTAAGAGCTTATCCTTGGATATTTTGTCTTAAATCTTCTCTGATATCCAGCTCGGTCTGTCAGTCAAGATCCTGTTGGCCGAAGATTTTTAACATATAATTGAATTTGACTGTGGTTAACTCGGGTTACTAATGGCAGAAGAGGAGATGGCTTTGGAAGGGCTCCACCTTGGCATTTGGGGACAAGCAACCTGGTTTCATTAAAAGCAAGGGTTGTCAGAGGCACTTGCACAGAAAAAAAAATGTTTTTTCCATTAAGGTTTGCAGACTAAAGAAGGTTACACTTGCAAGGGTGTCTATGCTTCTCCCACTCATTCCTGTATTCCAGACAAGAATCTGGGAGGGTTTCATTTAAACCTTTCTTGGTCTGGAGACAGATGCACAAATAGAAGGCATCATTCTGCATGTCAATGCATGCCCACATAGAAGCATAAATTCCTTATTACTGCAAGGTCTCAGGTGACAAATGGAGTTGTCAAACGTCAGCTATTCCCTAATTCAGCCAGCTCTTTGGAAATTTCATTTATTGAGCAGCACGTCCATTGTGGAAAATCAATCAGGCCTTAGCCTTGGTCAGCATTAACTTTATCCTGCATGTCAGTATTAATCTCAGAGGTCAGTGGAAACAGAGTTCCTCTAATCCTTGTGTACTCTACACAATACTCCCAACCTACGGCTGTCAGAGATTTATAAGGCAGTTGCTGAAGCATGAAAACAAAATTGGAAACAAGGTTGAAGAGAGAGAAACTTGTAAGAAAGAAAAAAAGACGGAGCAGGAATGTGAGTGCGCAGGCACACACAAATACACACACAAATACACACACAGATGTAAGTTGAATTGTGTCTGAACACTTGACTATATTCAAACATGATCTGGAAAAGTTATTCATGAAGATTTTAATCCATGCAACTAAATGGAACTGTTGCATTTATGAGAAATCTGGGATGAAAGATACATGAAAACCTATACATTCCTCATTTCTTTCAGTTTTAGGGAAATCTTATTCTTTGCTTCCTTCTAAACATTATAAAAACCAGTGCAATCAACAATTTTAAAGAAAGTTCATAAAATGTATGTTTGGGGAGCCCATTAAAAAGTTAAAGAGTCAGTTAAGGAGATTTATTTATTCATTCAGGTTGGATTCCACCTGACCCAAACTGACTCTTGATAGCTCACAACTATAAATAACATAAAAATACAGATGAAAAGGACAAAAGATAAGCAGAACAAACTACAGGAAAAAATGATATTGGCTATTTAGTCATTTACTCTTGAGCCCCTAAGAAGTCTGGAAGACTTTTATCTGCAGTCAGGATTATTAGCCTCTAATTTTTTAAGGAATTCTTCTGTTCTCAGGACTTGACTTTGATGTCAACCATATATGGGCACCTGGAGGGGTATCTTTGTCTTCTCCCAGCAAATGAGTCACTTCATTGTTGGAGTTGGTAGAGCTGAGTAGACTCTATTCCAGGGACAATTGCAATATCTTGAGAGCACCTGGTCAACCTTCTCTGATCTCAAGATTGTGGGTTGATTTGAGTGTGTGTGTTTATGTGGCTGATCTGAATGTAGGGATTGACTAGGAATATGCTGGGCCCAAATTAAAATGGATGCTCCCTACAGTAATTTCCCAATATGACAAAGTATATTTATGAGCTGAAAGAAAAGAAGAGCCTTTAATAACAGATATAATGTTCTGCCTGGTTGGAAGGGACTTGGAAGAGGTTTGTCCATGTGAACTGGAAGAAGGAAAAACAGGGGTCCTTCTGTCTTCCACAGAGAATTGCAGGAACTGGGTATGGCCAGTCTAGAGGAAATAAGGATTAGGGGTGACATGATAGCTAGGTTCCAATATTTGAGGGGCTGCCACAAAGAAGTGGGGGTTCAAATTATTCTCCAAAGCACCAGAGGGCAGGATAAGAAGCAACAGATGGAACCTTATTGAAGATGTTCAATTCTCACCGACTCAAAGTTGACTCAGCCTTCCATCCTTCTGAAGTTGGTAAAACCCAGTGACTCTGTAAACTGCTTAGAGGGCAGTAAAGCACTATGAAGGGATATATAAGCCTAAGTCCTATTGCTATTATCAAAGAAAGATGCAACCTAGAACTAAGGAGGAATTTCCTTACAGTGAGAACAATTAACCAATTAACAATTAACCACTTGCCTCCAGAAGTTGTGGCTGCTCCAACACTGGAGGCTTTTAAGAAGAGACTGGACAACCGTTTGTCCAAAATGGTATAGGATCTCCTGCTTGTGCAGGGGGTAGGACTAGAAGACCTCCAAGGTCCCTTCCAGCTTTATTCTGATTGATTGAGATGCCCACTTCACTACCCTCTCTCCTTTTTAATGAAAATACTGGTCTGCAGTCTTTCTTTGCAAAGACCGGAATTCAATTTTGCTGAAAGAAGTATTTAGACTGGGTACAAAGTCTACTATAATAAACCAAGTAATAAATCAGTTCAGGTAGCTTTCTTGGCCTTATTTTTGAACGTTACCTTTTCCTGGTCTTTCATCAGCATGTGTGGTTAAGGCTGATCAATGATGCCACTGAAATATCTGTCTGCCAATAAATCATAGTTCCAAGGTATAATTATCTTACACAAAGGGATGTCAAAAACTATTAAATAGTCCTAAACGTTTTGGAGTATTTAAATCAGGGGCCTCCAACCTTGGCAACTTTAAGACTTGTGGACTTCAAGTTCTGGGAGTTGAAGTCCACAGGTCTTAAAGTTGCCAAGGGTGGAGGTCCCTGATTTAAATCACAAAAAGCCTTCAGAAGTCTTCTTGATCCCAGAAAGTAATAATAAAAGTGTCCAAAATGTAAATCGCCTTTGTCTCATGCTTAGAAATGAGTATTTCATTCACTGGGAATGTATTGAGGTGAGCAAATTTTGTCATTAACAGGATGTTTGTGCGGGTGTACAGAGAACTTAATAACTAACCCTAAAAGCTGACTTTCACCCCAATTTTGCAAAAGGGGGTGGAGGGAGGGGAGGGCGGAGAAGAGAAAAGGACTCTCACTTTCCCCTGTTCATATCATTTCCAGATGCCAACCTGGAAGCGGCCTTCGATAGGGCAGGGCAGGGCTGTGCATGGAGCAGTCCCTTTGAAGTCCTGCTGCTGAAGGATCATTTAACCCAGCCTGGGTCTTAGGCCTGTAAATGAATTTATGGAGTGTAAAACACGGCAATCTAAGGCTCTTCCTCTGGCTTCTCATGCTTTCTCTTATATGTCAAAAAGTGATTTAAAGCATAGTCTGAAATGCAGGAACTGCAGAGAATAGTATCTCAAGGTGGGTTTTTTTTTCCCTTTTTCCTTTTTTTGCATACACACACTCAGTCTCAGTGGAAAGCAGTTAATTTACACCTGTTGTGGGGAGAGGAACAACACCCCGATGCATTTACAATATATTGCTTTGTGCTTGCTTTTTTTTTTTTTTTTTTAAACAAAAAGAAAAATCTCATTTTGTGTTTTCTGACTTTGGATGTCCTGGAAGATGAGGTGTAGACACAACACCTAAACCATCGTATGAATGTGGTAAAGAAACCAGGTGTAGCTCATTCATTCTGCTGATTTGCATAGGAGAAAATCCACCTTCTCGATGTCAGAAATGACATAAATCAAAATGCTTGTGAGCAGAAACAGAATCCTGAATGGGAGGGGGGAGTCTGCTTTAACCATATTATTTAAAAAGTACATTTGATCAGAAAGACAAAGAAAAGGCAACAGCGAACAAAGCAAAAGTACCGACACCTCATCTAAACACAGTAGAAGAACAACGATTTAGTCTAGTAAAGTATCTACAAAGGTTACTTTCACTTCCGATCATAAATGTTAATTTTATCATAGTTCAATTGTGTGGCATTTTGACATAGGATACAGAAAATTGAGAACACTGAAAAGTATTAATCATGATAGCCAGTAAAATTTCAATGATCTGTGGACTTTTATGAAATCCTCACACATCCTCATTCATTCATTCATTCACTCATTCATTCTTTTTGTTTCATTCATGTATCTGTCACATGTATATGGCCACCCCTCTCACATAAACATGATTCTGGGTGAATAAAAAGGAAAAAGCAGTAATTACACAAACATAGTCATAAATAAAAACTATATAAATGCCACTGGCTGGAAGCACCTCATCCCTTGTTGCTAATCCTTGTATACAATCCAGAGCTCACTGCCTAACAAAACGGGCCCTCAGGATGCTGCACAAAACCCAGTTTGCCTCTTTGAAATGGTTTCTGTTTGCTGAAAAGAAAGGAACAGGCATTCAGCCAAAGCTTTGTCTCCAATTTTAATCAACACTCCTTGCAATACTTTGGATAGCAATGAGTTCCTTGACACCTAAGGCTGTAGAGCCAAGAGAACTGCAGATGGACTCCCAAAATTATAGTCTAGATTTTAAAATGCAAAAAAAAATAAATTCTTTCAACTGAAGGACTCCGACAGATGACCCCTGAGAAGGAAGGATTGTCTTTTACTCTGCAATTACTCTGTCAACGCCGTTCATTTCAATGAGCCAATGTCATAAACGCCACGATAATCAGATACAGAGCTTGGCGGCTTCCTTCTCCTGTTTCATCTCCACTGATCAGATTGATATGCAAGTGACATTTCCCTTTGCTGGGATCTCCCGGTGATGTAAAATCTAGGCGTGGCTCGGAGGTGGGATTCAGCCGGTTCGTCTTGAGTCGTTTGGAGAACTGGCCAATCCTACCTCTGACTGGCCCCGCCAACCCCATCTCTTCTCTGCCTCCCATCGAGTCCCAGCTGATCGTCTGGGTCTTCTTTGGTTGCCCTGCACAGGAGAACGGAGCTGGGAAGCAGGTTAGTGGGGAGAGGAAGGAATGGGCTTTTGAAGTAACTTTCCCCTGCCACGCCCACCAAGCCACGCCCACAGAACTGATAGTAAAAAAATTGAATACCACCACTTGCGTGGCTATTTGGGTATCCAAAAGGGGTTGCTGGCCACCAGGTACCTTCGGGACAAACAGGTTTTCTGTTCCTTCCTTTCCAGAGCATCTTTCAAAAAAGGAGTGACAAAATGGCTTGTGGGAGGCTTTCTTTGCTACCCGAAAACCAGGCCTGTGCATTGGACAAAAGAGAAGGAAAATATGCTAAAGACGACTGGGAAGAAATTCTCCCAGAGGTTCACCCATCTGTTTCTGTCTAGTTTATTAAGGGGCTAAACAATGATGTGCAAGATTGCAAAGTAGGCTTTTGTTTACATGTGACATCTGTTTATATAACGCCTACACCAGGGCTCCAGCCACTGCCAAGAGAAACTAGGTAATTTAAGGCATAATACTATCCTATGAGCTGTTTGGTTGCTTCCTTTTTTCCCCCCAACACGACTTAGCTATTCTAGTTCTCATTTTTTAAATTCTGGTCCAGATTATCAAATGGTGAAAAAGAGGAATCAGAGGGATTTTTTTTTTAAAAAAAAAAAACTTACCTTCCTAACAGTAGAAAATCAAACAGGAAAGAGGAATCTCTATAGCCAAAAGATGCAAAACTCCATATTGTTCTAAAGGAAGAAGGATAATAATAGCAGGCACATAAGTGTAACTCCTAAGGGCGCTGTCAGAATTGTCTTTTGCTTTTCTAGACAATGGTAGGAGGAGACCCATGTTAGTGGCAAAAACTTATGAGCAATCTTTTCCAATTAATGAGTTGTATTAAAAGGCATAAGCTTTGATTTATGGCACTCAGTAGCCTAAGATTATGCTCTTGAGAGTTGCTGTAAGACAGCTAAACTCCAGGGAGGCTGTGAAGGATCTTGTTCAGAATTTTAAGAGTATTTGAGAATAAGAGCAGTTTCCTTCTCAGCTCTCATTTCTGTTATTCAAACCCACAAAAAAAAAAACCAGTGTTTAAAAAATTGCACCCACATCCCTTCCATTGAGGTCATCTCACACCCAAATAGCCTCCTGCAGAGCCCCCATCGACTGAGGGGCCTGGGCTGAAGCCTTTGAGCCTGTAGGTGTTGCTCACCCTGCTCCCAAAGTTTCCTAGCACATCTATCAATGGGCTCTTGACTCTTATCTCCAGTTCCCTGTAATTCCATCAAAACTAATATATTGCAAGCAACGCTGCTCTCTCTTTTCCTTTCTGCAGAGAAAAAAGGTTTCTTTGGTGGCTCCAGTTGGCCTGGAGGGGTTGTAAAACAGACAGGAAAGTAAGATCTGTCCTTTCTCCTGGTCTGATCTTCATCTGTGCAAAACTTCATCAGTCTCCTGATTTCCCCGCTCGCCTGTCTTCCTAGCCCCTCTTGCTGAAATGGAGACAGCAAAGCTACCAGAGGGAGGCTTGGTGTGTATTACCCCCAAATCTATATTGCTATTAATATTCTCCTGTTGGTTCACCTTGGGCGGATTATTTTCCCTTTAAATTTGCTGGTGTTTCTAGAAAATAGGAAATTGCTGCTGTGCAATCTGTAAAATTGTAATAGCAAAGTTTGGAGAGATTTTTTTTCTGCCAATTGGTCTCTCTAAGGTCACCCTCTCAATTATTGAACAAGGGAGGCAGAAGTGGGAGGGCCTTTGTCCTGGGGGACCCAAAGACTGGGAAACGGCTGTCAAGGGACCTACGACCAAATAGGCAAAGCTGGAGCCCCATTTGGCCAGATGAATCCAAGGCCCCTGACTATGGGAATCACTTGGCTAAAGAGGCGGCTCCCTTAAAGCTGTTTCCAAAATCCAAAATCACTTCCGTGCCCTATTGCAGCCGAGTGGAGGGCCATTCCCCAAGAGCTGAGCCTGCACTGACTGAACCAGAGCGTGTTTCGTAGTGCCCAGAGCCCACTGTGGCATAGATGGGAGTGTGGGGCTCAAAGGCCACTGACTTTCTCAGGGTGTGCGGTTACAGCATCGCACCCAATATGCTGCACATGAAAGTCAGGGTTGGTCTCCAATGATCCGGCCCAGTGACTCAGAACCTGGGAGGACAATCTGCTGGGGCTGCCCTAAATGAGAGAGAGGAGAATTCCTCGATGCCACCCATTGTTTGGTTTATTGTCTCAGTTGTACAGTTTCTGCCCCTGTCGGTCCAAGAATTGCATGCAAGCAAACCAGAAGAAGGCCCTCTTCTCTTTCGGGTGGATGGTATTTCTGCATTTGTATTATTTTACGGAAACATCAACCGTCTGCTGTATCCACACATACTTTATTACCAACACCAATCCAGGCGAAAAACTGAGAGAGCCAGTTTGGTCTGGTGGTTTTAAGGCACCCAATTAGAAACCCAGGAGATGGTAAGTTCTAGTCTTGCCTTATCCATGAAAGTGAGCTGGGTGGCTTTGGGCCAGTCTGCCTCCCTCAGCCCAGTCCACCTCACGGGCTGTTGTTGTTCTGGGGAAAACAGGGGGAGGAAGCAGGAATAGAATAGAAGCTGGAAGGGACCTTGGAGGTCTGCTAGTCCAGCCCCCTGCTCAAGCAGGAGGCCCCTACACCATTCAAGACAAGTGGCTGTCCAGTCTTTCTTTAAAAACCTCCAGTGATGAAGCACCCACCAACCTCTGGTGGCAAGCAGTTCCACTGGTTGATTGTCCTCACTGGGAACTGGGAAGTTTCAGTTCCAGGTTGCTTCTCTCCTTGAATTAAGGAGAAACTTGATTCAATTAGTTGTGTTTGCTGAATTGTTTATAAATAAATAAATAAATAAATAAATAAATAAATAAATAAATAAATAAATAAATAAATAAATAAATAAAGTAAATAACTAAAATACAAAGGCGTGTAAGAAAACAATAACTGAGGACTGAATGTTCGATAGCCCTTTAATCCCTGATACACAGAAGAACTTGGCCATAGTCTTGGTCATCTTCGGCTTCGCTTAGGAGACACGTTTGATACATGCAGTTTTTGCCAACCTGGAGGACAAGTTCCTTGCTGAGAACCACCTACGGGCTTTGCCCAGCGTGGCCCTCAGGTTTGCCCAGCCCAGCTTCCTTTTGCGACTTAGTAAGGTCTGTTCTTATTTAGCAAAAAAGACACGACTAAACTACCTCATAGCAGGCGCCTCTATTGGGAGGCAGAAACTAACACCACACAGCTGCCTGGTGTCTGCCTGGCTCTCTGCCATTGGCCTCCAGTTAGTGGTAGCCTTCCAGAAGAGAAAATCAAATGCGCCGGTTCGAGTCTCTCCATGTTTTCCCTTGAATTGTCAAGGAAGACGTACAACTTTCATCTTCCGTTGGAGACCAAGCCCTGCCCATTCCTTGCCAATTCTTGAGGAGATTCCAGTCCTTTTATGGCTGGCACTGTGTGTCCAATTGGAGGGATTTAAGAGAGAGGCTCAGCCTTCCTCCAGAACATTGGGAGCGCGATGATGATGATGATGAATAGATCCAGGTAGAAGACTAATTTTAAAGAGCGAGAGAGAAGGAACTGCTGTTCCCCAGACTGATAAAAGCCAGAATACGGTAAGCGATTCCAAAAGGAAGCCGAAAGAGACGGGAGGGGACTTGGAGAGTTTTAACCCGTTTTCTCCCTCCTGACATCCTGACAGAATTTCCCTTCCCAAACTTCCATTTGCATTTCAAGAGAAATCTGCCTTGAAATGCAAATCGCGTCTTCTGGAAAGTGATTTATATGGAGACAGTAGTAGAAACAGAGAGCAGCTTTTGGAAGGCCAGCCACCAAGAGACAATCGGGAGTTTCATTCATTTCTCACCACCCAAAACATAAATTACTTCCTCGGGAGCTGCGGCTTCCATTTCAAGAGGAATCTCCATTGAGACGAATGTCAAACCCGGGACAGGAAGAGGAAGACTTCCTTTCCTCCTCACCACGTGATCGGGCTCCAAAAAATGGCAATTTGCACAGTGAAAAAATAAGGGACACAAATTGTACCTCATATGTATTAGCTATGTTTACACATTCACACAATCGATGCCAATGCTGGTTTGATCTCCAGCCTGCGAACTGCCTGGAAGGCCACAGAGACACTTTACCACTTTGAGGAAAACCTGTACAAATGAACAGCTGGAGGATCCAGGCTTTAAACTGGCAGCCAAAGAGACCGAAGTGATTCACACCCACTCCCCGCTTTTCCCCTCCAACTCCTCCCCTCAGTGAGGGAGGACAACTTCACCAGTGAACATGTGCAATGGCTGCTGGGATTGGCAATAAATCTCTCGCCACACAAAATGAAGGCAGGAGCTGGAAGAAGGAGAGAGGGAAGGTCCAATTGTCTGCTGCCCATAGAAATTTGCCTGGTAACTTGGTTAGAAATGGACACCCCTCCCTCAACCGAGGAATGAGACACCCCCGATCTCCAGGCTACAACTGCAGCCCTTGCAGCCCTTCCGAGAAGATTCCACACCCCTTTGCACCCTGATTCAGGTGTCTCTGGGGGTCCAGATAAACCTCCCAAGTGGCCTCAATGGCTCTCAGTGCCAAGAGCTGGATGACTGCAAAGAAATACATGCCTTTCATCCCATCAAAACCTGTCCTCCCATCCAGTCTTAACTGTCAGGACCTATCCTTCCATGCCCCAACCATCAGAACTGATGAAGCTTCTTGGATGAGAAGCAAAACAACTACTCTTCTTCTTCCTCCTCTTCTTCCTCTTCCTCATCCTCCTCCTCCTCCTCTTCTCCCCCTTCTTCTGAAAAACAAGCACCTTTGAGACAACTATGACTTGGATGGTGGGAATCTCCACAGACAAATTGCCTGGTAGTTTATACCCACCCTCAAGTCTTCACAATGTTTCCAGAAAGAACCTAGATCTTCTCATCGTCATCTTCATAATCAACACCATCACTATCATCTTATATATAACTATAATTATGCAGCATAGAAAATACAAAGATTTAACTGTAAAACAAGCAGCAGCCTCACAAAATTGTAGCATTGTAAACCTAGGATAGCTAGAACAATGAGAAGAATTATACAAGGCATCATGCAATGGTGCAGAGGGAATTTAAATGTCAGAGCCTTTATCTAATCTAATGTGCTCAGCCTGATCCTGTTCCACCCTCAACATAAATATTTCTGGAGGAGGATGTGGTCAGTCAGGTTGTTGTGAAGCTGTCAGTTAACCCAATTACGACTTCCAAAGTCCCTTTTTACAAGTTTCTGTGGTATATTTGCAACACACACACATGCACAAACACATATATTTTCTGAAACTTTAAGACAAGGAGCAAAAGCTATTACTAAGGTAAGATGGGCTGCCTTTCTGCGACTTTCAGGAACGACAACTGTGTTGGAGAATTGCAGAAGGACGTGCAAACCACTTCTCTGTGGTGGCCAAAACACCTACCGAAAATTGTCCATGAAACCATCAGGAGATGAACTCATTTTGGGCAGATTCAGTATGTTGGGGTGTTAGAGATTTCTGATCCCCCCACCCATTTTTTTAAGCAGCATTCATGGTGGGGACAAAGTGGGAGGGGGCTTGATTGACTTAAGTTGCATTGGGCTGTCATAAAGAATCACCATCTATTCTTTCTCTCTGCATCCCATTTGGATAGACAACAGCTGAGCTTCTCACCTGGATATGGAACCTGCCAAGTGGAAATTCCTGGTCTCCTTGCATTCCAGCCTCTTTCATTTCTTCCTTCAATGCTCTGTGGTTTTAAATTATCCTTCCGTTTGCACAGAATGGCTTCAAAGGACCTTGGTGTGTTCCACTTGTCTCATATAAAGAGAAAACAGGAAGGGGGCAAAGTTGCATTTGTCTTCAGCCACCTCTAAGTGAGATTTATCTGCCTTAGTCAAAAGCACCAGGAAAAAAAATCAATGGGACATAATAAGCCAGGAGGACGAGCTGCTGCCAGCTTCTCGCCTGACAAACTGCATTAGGAGATTATCTCAGCAAAGCCATCGGAAGGAGCAGTTGAGTCTAATAAACTGGACTCAACCGGACTGAAAACCCCAGCCAATCCTTGCGATGCTGCTCAGGTGCCAGCCTTGGCTTTGCAGCCCTGGAACAGGGCCTGGCCCGTTGGCCTGGCTTTTCCCAAGGCAAAATGGCTGCCAGGCACGCCCTGTTGACAAAAGCTGACTCCTGGTGAGGCATTCCTGCAGAGGAGGTCTGAGGAATGGGAAGTGACTGCAGGGGAGACCCCTCTTCCCAGGGGCCTGGAGGGGGCTACCAGAAATGGCAAGACGGAGGTCCACCCTGCAATCAGACAGAGCCGCCCCAAACAAACAGCTGTCTGGCTGCAGCCCCATGGATGGTAGTTTGCCTCTCGGTCTCTGCCCCTCCCTCTGATCGAGAGTCTTCAGGAGGGCTACTCAAGGTTTGGATTAGCAGTGATGCCAAATCACGATGGTTATGTGAGAGAGTTTCTAAGTTCCAGCTGGAGTACCATGAATTCCTTCTCATTTTCTCTGGCCTAATGAGCTGAGCGATGAGGAAAAACCATTTTAATGCATACCCGCATGGCACCCTTAAGCTACTTCCATCCTGTGCTATTTGCCAGATGGATTTAAAATGGTTTAAGAAAATTCTTTCCAGATTGGGATGACTTGGCAATGAGTTCCCACAACTCCAGTCAACCAAAAGGCCTCCAATGGACCATCCATCCATCCATTCTCTCTCTCTTTCTCTCCTCTCTCTCTCTCACACACACACACACACCACACACCCACCCACCTATCTATTATCTATCTATCTATCTATCTATCTATCTATCTATCTATCTACCTATCTATCTATCTATCTATCTATCTATCTATCTATCTATCTATCTATCTATCTATCTATCATCTATCTATCTATCATCTATCTATCTATCTATCTATCTATCTATCTATCCATCTCTCTCTCTCTCTCTCTCTCTCTCTCTCTCTCTCTCTCTCTCACACACACACACACACACCACCCACCCACCTATCTATTATCTATCTATCTATCTATCTATCTATCTATCTATCTATCTATCTATCTATCTATCTATCTATCTATCATCTATCTATCTATCTATCTATCTATCTATCTATCTATCATCTATCTATCTATCTATCCATCCTCTCTCTCTCTCTCTCTCTCACACACCCTCCCCCACCTCTCTATCTCTCTCTCTATCACACACACTATCATCCACCCACCTATCTATTTATCTATCTATCTATCTAACTATCATCTTATCTATCTATCTATCTATCTATCTATCTATCTATCTATCTATCTATCTATCTATCTATCTATCTATCTATCATCTATCTATCTATCTATCATCTATCTATCTATCTATCATCTATCTATCTATCTATCATCTATCTATCTATCTATCCATCCATTCTCTCTCTCTCTCTCTCCCTCTCTCTCTCTCTCTCTCTCTCACACACACACACACCACCCACCCACCTATCTATTATCTATCTATTATCTATCTATCTATCTATCTATCTATCTATCTATCTATCTATCTATCTATCTATCTATCTATCTATCTAATCTATTCTATTCTAATCTAATCTAATCTAATCTAATCTAATCTTATCTATCATATAATTTATATAGCTGCCCATCTCGCATGCAACAAGGTTGTTGTTGCAACAGCTGCAATTCAGTGCAACAAGGCCATTAGACAAACACATATTTTTCAGGTTCCCTTTCCAAACTGAGGGCTGCTTTTTATTCCCTTCTCTGTTTGCTGGCTGAAGTTTTGTATTTATTTTCAGCCCTTCACCCTCCCACTCCCAATGGCTGAATTCCAAGAAAGGCCCACCCACCGGAGGAAGGGGATTGGCAATCACTTTGCTGGCACAGCAGGGGCCAAATGGTCCTGCCGGTGAAGTCACAAGGGATTTTGGTGATCCTGCTGATGCCTTTTGTGCTGTTTTCCACTATAACACAAAGCGTTTCTGAGGTCCTTCCAATTTCAATAAGGTCTCTTGAGAAATAAATGGGAATATGTTTGTTAGGTTAATGGGGTGTACTGCAGAGATTTTAACCAATAAAAAATAGCACCCCACTAATAGAGATGCCATAAATATAAAATCAAGGACAGATTAGCAAATTGCACACACACACACACACACACACACACACACACACACACGTAGCTAAGCAATAACATACAAAGCACAAAAAAAGAATTAAAAAGCAAAAGAATTAAAGATAGGCAACGAAGCAAAAGACAGGAAATAAAAATCTAGTTTAGGTCATTACACATAAGGCCATGGATATCAACATAAATGCCGATCGTGGCTTTGGTCAACGAAGGCATCCATTAAACCCTTTGAGTAAGATGAAGAATGAGTAGACCAAGTTTCTGGCCTTACTTGTTCCTGTACTGCCTGTAGCAATCTATGCTAGTAGTGAGGTCAGCATGAATCGAGTTTAAGATGTTTTGGACAGTATATCACAAATGCTACTGAATCCCAGTTTCACCCTAAGGATGCGGTCTCTCTTCCAGTAAGGTTAGATGTCTAATTTAGTGGTCACCTTGCTTTTCCCCAGAGGTAGGAGCAGGAATTGACACATTTGATTGACAAACTCAATCATTTTATCAGATCAGAGGACCAAAAGATGTTTTACAAGACTTTGGAGGCCTATCACGAATTGTTCTGGGGGGTTTAAATAGGAACATCCCCATCACTGTTGTGTAAAGAGCCCCTATGGCCGAGTGGTTGGAACACAGCATTGCAGGCTGACTGTGCCTTCCCACTGCCAGCAGTTCGATCCTGACCAGCTCAAGGTTGCCTCAGCCTTCCGTCCTTCCGAGGTGGCTAAAATGAGGACCCAGATTGTTGGGGGCAAGAGGCTGACTCTGTAAACTGCTTAGAGGGGGCTGTAAAGCACTAAATGCGATGGAGCTATTGCTAATGTGTTTTAATCTGAAGCTCCACTGAATTCATTGAAGTGAAGTATGGAATTCACTCTGACCTAAAGATACATAAGAACCAATTACCTCAGTAACATGAACTCAGAGAAAGATGTCAAATCTCTGCATTACACATTGATAATTCAATGCCTCATTGTTGTGAGACTGCTGACATAACAATAGTTTTCCCAATGTTTTGAGAGGAAACAGTTATTTTACATGCTTTACATGATTTTTTTTTTAAAGAAATGAATGATTGCATTACATTTTGCTCACATGGGAAAACAAGCCACATGGCACGAGGTAGGTTACCCTTCAGCCAATTGTGATCTCACTCTAATATATCCCAGCAGATTGACGTGATGCTCAATTGCAGCTATGAAGTCCACAAAGGGCTATAATTTAATAAAGAAAGAATTAATTTACTAGTGATACAAAGAAAGTTGAAAACTCAATTGAAAGCAGGATTTCTTTTTCTTTTTGCTGGGGCTAATGGATAGAAATTAGGAAAGAGTTACGGGAGACATTTTTGCATAGGGTAACGGCTGAGGGATTATGAGTGGAAAGACTCTGAAATATCTACTTCAGAGGAATGACTGGTGAAGAAGACAGAATTAGTAGAAATAGCAAAATTAACTTGCTTGCTAAAAGAAAGATCTATGACTGTGTTTATTACTGACTAGAAACCCCTTATGGACCTTTTCCTGGAAAAAAGTGAACTTATTATTTATGGGTTTGATTATTAGAAAGAGTGGACTATAGAAAAAAGGAAATTATGTTGTAAAATATAAAGGTACTTGTAGCTGCTTTTAAATTATGGATCTTCTCTTCTCTTCTCTTCCTTCTCATTTTTCTGTCTTTTTTCACTCATTGCTTTAAGTTAGTTCCTTAGAAAATTGCTTTGCAGACAGGTCCATGTGCATGGCATGATGAACTTTTTTAAATGTTGTAATCTCACCTTAATAATAGGTAAGTACTGGAAAAAATAGTACACAAATTAGTATGTAAATGAACAAATTCTCCATTTGCTTTAAACCCTATCCCACCAACCTGAGAATCAAATAAAGGGCCTGCCTTACGTTCTGATAACCAAGGGAAGAGGCTATCCAGTTATCACTAATACAATCCCATTTTTTATTTGATCTCAAAGAATTTGTGATGGATCCTTCTTTATAGGAAGCCTGACAATTGTGTGTGTGTAATGTAATGTTTGTTATCTTTCAAATGGATTTGCGATCATCTGTCAGTCCCTGGAGAGGAAATAATCAACAGTGATCAAGACAGAAGTGAAAGGTCTCTTTTTCCTTCCATTCATCTCCTGTCCCTGGAAGGAATCAATCCATTAAGTTTGGACCCTTCTGTATTTCATTAAAGACTTCATGTAAATTAGTGCTCCGCCAAACACCTGTTTTGCCAAGCTGTGCTAAAAGAAACAGCAGAACGGAAAAGAGAGCTAGGCACATCAATCTTATCACAGCCTTCCCTGCTCCTGTTCTGATGAACGTTTTCTACCTGGCAATAATTGGGTTTCATTTATTTAGACTAGTATAACAAGGGGAATATTCCAGATTTATACCGGAGATGGCTTTTATTCCCCCCCCCTCCCCAAAGTCCAAAGTAGCTCCAAAGTAGCCTGGCCTGTGTTGTTGATTTAGATTAAGTCTGTGCATTTGTCAGCCCAAAGTGACTCTCTGAGTGTTTGCCAAATGTGTAGCTTTTCATAGTATGCACTCAAATGTAACTTCCTTTTGTGGGACAGGTGAGCTTTGCAAATCACGTGCCATGCAGATCGTTTTAGAGTTTGCATGTATTTGGTTACAGGTGCCAGTTGTGACCTCTAAAGTCACTGAATGGGTCCTTGAAAACTGTGGCACTTGTTGCCTGCAATGGCATTTCCCCCGGCTGTTCAGATGGCTTTGCCCATGCTGGCTCTCAAGGGACCATTGACCAGGCCACAGGGAGAAGCCTGATGGGTTTGAGGTTGTTTTGTCTGATCTTCTTTTGTGGCTTTTATTAGTTTTATCGGATCCTGTCCTTTTATTGGAGGTTTTGTGGTGGTGGTTGCTTTTCTTGTGAGCCACCCAGGGTTGATTGAGTTGGGTGGCTCTACAAATTTAAACGAATGCATGAATATATTTACACATTTGATTCTGTTGGGATGGTGCTAGCTGATGAGTCTGGATGTAATTTAGGAATGGTATTTAAAATTAGACCTGCTGTGAAAAAGAAATCTGATACTTTAATTTGTTTAACACTTCAGGGAAAAAATGCTTAGCATGATAATTTAACTTTTGTTGCCTTGTGCAAATGGCTTTGTACAGCAAGGATGACTGGCAAATACATCCCACAGGCCATCTGTTTGAAGTCTATTGTAGAAATATTTCTGCAAGCTACATTGAAGAGGGATTCTGTTCACTGCTAGTACTTTAGTGATAAAAGATGGTTGCAAAATAGAAAATTGGTAGAATTCATAAGTTTGGGCTTAGTAGTTGAGCAGAATTAGGCCTGCTTAGTAGTCAATATTGTTGGACTTGAAAGATAAAACAAGGCAACTATGATCTTATAGACAACGATCTCTCATCCCTTGATTGGCAATCTCTATTCACTGGATGCAATACTGTTGAAGACCATTACAACATATTTTTACTTGAAGTCAAAAGAGTCATCAAACTATATGTTCCAACAACAACTCCCAAAACAAAACAAAAAAGCAGATTACCCATATCAATAAGGAAACTTCAATCCAAAAAGAGATCACTCTGGCAGAAAAACAAATCTGTTCACGTTGCCAATTTCAAAAGCCGATACAAAAATTTATGCCACCAGATAAAGACTGAATGCACCAATTATCACATTAAACAAGAGGAAAACCCTCTATGCACCAATTCCACCTGCGCTTTTTACGATTTTGTAAACAACAAACTAAAAGACTCAAGGTCCATCCCACACCTGATAGGACCTAATGGTAAAGACTGCAACAATGACACCATTAAAGCCAACATCTTTAACACATTCTTCGGCTCAGTATTTGTAAACAGCAATGGATCATGCCCAGTATTTCCTAGCCGAACCACAGATAACTACAATGATCTAATACATATCGATTTTACAGAAGACAATGTTGAAAAAGCACTACGCAGTCTAAAACCATCTCTATATATTGGACCGGATGGAATATGTGCCTACTTCTTTAAAAAGCTACCCACTGCCATAGCCAAACCTCTAAGCATAATCTTTGAAAAATCTTTCAGGACCAGCTCCTTGCCTAACCTATGGTCACAAGCCATGGTCATCCCCATCTTCAAAAAGGGAGACCCCAGCCTAGTTGAAAATTACAGACCAATCTCCTTATGCTGCGTCACCTGTAAAGTCATGGAATCAATTATTAACCAATCCATTATCATCCACTTAGAGACAAACAACCTACTCTCCAATAAACAATTTGGTTTCAGAAAAAAACTATCCTGTAATCTGCAACTCTTACACTGCAAAAACATATGGATGACACAACTCGATCAGGGCAAAGCAATAGACGCAATCTACATAGACTTCTGTAAAGCCTTTGATTCAGTGGTACACGACAAACTACTCCTAAAAATAAAATCCTATGGTATCTCTGGACAACTGCATAACTGGATAGAAGCATTCCTGTCAAACAGACAACAAATGGTCAAAATTGGGAGTGTCCTATCAAATTCTGTACCTGTCAATAGTGGTGTCCCCCAAGGCAGTGTTCTAGGACCAACTCTCTTCATACTCTACATAAATGACCTCTGTGATCATATTAAGAGCAACTGCATTCTTTTAGCTGATGATGTAAAGCTGTTCAATACCACAGACAATACTGCTACCCTTCAAAAAGATCTTGACTATGTATCAGAATGGTCAAACAAATGGCAACTTCAAATCTCAACAAATAAATGCTCTGTCTTAAATATTGGCAAAAAAAAAAAATCAGAAAATAAAATACAAGCTGAATAGTCAAGATCTTGTTGATGATCCAAGCTCTGTAAAGGACCTTGGAATACCCATCTCTAATGATCTAAGTGCTAGAGCCCACTTAACTACATAGCCAAAAAGGCATTAAGAGTTGTTAACCTAATCCTACGTAGCTTTTTCTCTGGTAATATCACACTACTAACCAGAGCATACAAAACATTTGCTAGACCAATACTCGAATACAGTTCATCAGTCTGGAACCCACATTACGTATCTGATATTAGCACAATTGAGAAAGTCCAGAAATATTTCACAAGAAGAGTTCTCCACTCCTCTACTCGTTGTAGGATACCTTATGCCACCAGACTTGAAATTCTAGAACTAGAAAACCTTGAATTACGCCGTCTTCGGTCTGATCTAAGCATGGTATATAAAATCATACATTGCAATGTCCTACCTGTCAATGAATACTTCAGCTTCAACCATAACAACACAAGAGCACACAATAAATACAAACTCAAGGTTAACCGCACCAAACTTGATTGCAGGAAATACGACTTCAGCAACAGAGTGGTCAATGTCTGGAATACTCTACCTGACTTTGTAGTTTCTTCCCCAAACCCCAAAAACTTTAACCTTAGACTGTCTACTATTGACCTCATCCCTTTCCTAAGAGGTCTGTAGGGGGTGTGCATAAGTGCACCAATGTGCCTACCATTCCTGTCCTATTGTTTCTTTTATTTTTCTTATATGTACCCATTTCATGTATTCATAACTATGTATATACTTATACTTATTATCTTGTAAACAATTGACAAATCAAATAAATAAATAAAATAAGTTGAAAGGAAAAAAACCCCCACATCTACCTATCACTAAGATAACTTTGTGGATATGTCCACAAGGTCACCACAAGGAGATGACCTCAACCTGGAGGAGATTTTATTTTCATCACTTGCTAGAAGAAAAACATGGATTTCTTGGAATTATATTTTGCTTTTATTGCTTAAATTTTTTCATAAGATTAGGCATGTTGGGACATCCTGCTGTTCTGGAGCTCCCTCATACTGGGTCTGAATTAGCCACGTTCCTTAAAATAGCTTCCCCTCTACAAAATGTCACAGACAGAGGGACAATGGGCACTTTTTTCACCAGGTTAGATGAAATTCGTATTTTAGTGCTCAGCATTTGGAATTTTGGGCCAGGCCTTGTCCTTTGGCTCCCAGGATTGTTGTTATGGGGAAAATAGAAGGAGTCATTGTGTGTGTTTGTCGCCTTAAGCTATTTACAAAAAAATAAAGTTGAGATATAAACACCGTAAATAAATAAATAAAAGGACTATATCAAAGCACTCTAATATGGTGAATCAAAGTTCTTGTGTGTAAATGTGTGTATTTATGATTGATACACCCCTAGAATGGATCCTGACATTTGGAAATTCCAAAGAAGGGATGGAATTTTGAGGTTCAGAATATTTTTCTCACCCATAAGTCATATTGCTAAGGTTTAGCCCAAGGAAGGGTGTGAAGATACATGGTGTTCTTCTGCACCTTATTTCTTCAGCTCCCTGAACTATATGTCAGGTACGTCAGGCTGGGGCGAAGCTTCCTCATAGGCCTATCCTGTTCATTCTCCAAGGGCCAATGATGTTGAAGTTGAAGTCTTTCAAGCAGGGCACTGACATAAGGCTTGCTGGCATTTCCTCACCCGGCCATGGCAAGTCTGAGCAGAGCCACAGATGGACGGACAGACGGACACACAGGCGCTATTCCTGGAGAGGCAGATCATGGCAGCTGCCAACCACTTGGCCAGGGTCACCCTGATGCTGATTAACAGCTGAGTGAACTAAGCCCCACTGAGATTCCAGGCGAATAAAGATGTAGGCATAATATGTCAAGCTATTGAGATGTCAGCCAAATGGGAACCAGGCTGTCACCCATCAGTTATTGCAATTCTGGCCTAATAGCAATATCCGTGCTAATATTAGTGTGAGCTGAAGCAGGCGGATGAAATGCTACAGCAAAAACTCAAAGGCAATCAAAGGCACAGTAAGAACGGTTGCAGGGACTGGGTATGTCTAGTTGAATGAAAAGAAGGACTAGGAGAGACATGATAGCAGTCTTCCAATATCTCAAGGGCTGCCCCAAAGAAGAGGGAGTCAAGCCATAAAGAAGAGGGAGCCCCCGAGGGCAGGACAAGAAGCAATGGGTGGAAACTCATCCAGGAGGGGAGCAACCTAGAACTAAGGAGGAATTTCCTAACAAGTTAGAATAATTAACCAGTGGAACAACTTGCCTCCAGAAGTTGTAAATGCTCCAACACAGGAAGTTTTTAAGAAGAGGTTGGATAACCATTTGTCTGAAGTGGTGTAGGGTATCCTGCCTAGGCAGGGGGTTGGACTAGAAGACCTCCATGGTCCCTTCCAACTCTGCTATTCTATTTCTATTCTATTTCTATTTCATGTCTTGTCTCTCTGAGTCTACATTTCAAACAGTGACCTGAGGGTCTGTTTCATGCCCTTACCTGATAGCGTAAATTAAGATGGTTTATCCAGGGAATATTTCTACCCAGAATCCTGGATGGAAAAATGACAGATTTTTGGGATGGTGCAATCCATCCCCATTAAAAGTGGGAAGTTACAGCTCAGAAGCAATTTGTTTCCATTGCTTGAAACCCTCCAGGGCAGAGGTGAGTGTAATAGCCTCTTGGAATGACCTTGGGAGGCAGGGCAGAGAGAGGCAACTAGCGGGTGGACAGATGAAGGGTAGCTGAGCTCCCAGGAGGAGGAAGGATGGGACAAGAGGCCCAGAAAAGACCCTCCTCGGTCAGTTTTTTTGGTCTGTAAAGGTGGCAGGGCAGGGAGAGGTGTAATTTCAGACTTGCAAGATTCTGTTAATGTGGCTTCATAAAAAAGCAGAATGAACGGAATAATAGAATAACGGGCTTTGAAGGGACCTCGTGCCTGTGGCTGGGGGTAGATGGGAGTGTGGCCGTGTGATCACAAGGCCTTCCCTCATCAGTTGGATGCATAAACATACAATTCTTCTCATTTTAAGAACTGAATCTTCAGTGATATGGCTGCCTTCTTCCTCTTGACCAATACTCTGAATCTGTTGTCACATTAATGAAACCTCTCCTTACGAGGCCTGGGCTACCATGTCCTCACCCAGAGGGTTGGCTATGAAGGTCTGGAGCACTTCTGCCAGATCTACTAACCCAGAGTCTGACACTTGAGAAGGACACTTGGCTGCTGAAATTTAATCCCAGCCTTTTTGTAATTCCAGGGGATTTTAAGAAGTGCTGCTGAGGTAAAACAGAATGTCTTCTTCTCTGGGCACGGAAGGATGGGAGGTGATACCTCTGACCTTCCTCCTCTTTCGTTCGATCTTCACGCTTGCATCCTGGATCTTCCCTTTCCATGCTGGCCAGGAAGTGTCAGAAGAAACAAGGGGGCTTCTCCTATCCAAGAGAAACAAAGGCAGACCCGCTGAAGGAGAAGGTGTTGTATCCTTCAGACCTTGAATGGCCTTCAAAACACGGAGCCTCCCTCCCCAGAGTTATCCACCCATTGTGGCTTAGCAGTGCCTGCTCCACTGAACCAAGCAGCAGCTCTGTTCACATGGCACTCTCGACCAGGCGAGGACAGCAGCCATGGCAGGACCTATTTAGTTACCCTTCCTGTTCCTTAGTTTTGTCAGTGAGAATATTATACATGAACCTTAGCTGTTTCATGGTGTATTGTGTGAATCAGAAATCAAGTTAATTTAGCAGCCAAACAAAATGTTTTGTCTGAATATGATTGGGTTCTGGAGAAGAATTCACATTTTGTTGGAAATTTTCCTAAAGCAAGGCAAAAAGTATGAAAGTAAAAAGGTAAACTATGTTATGGTGCCAGGATTAAACACAGAGTGCTCAAGGGGAAAAAATACAGACGAAGAGAGATTGCCAGCATTTTAAATGAAGCCAAGTAAGAGATGAGATTGGAGACTGATGAAAAAGAGAAGATGTTCTGGCTTGGAAGAGAAAAATGAAACATTAATGACTGTATGGCTCAGCCAATCAACATGGAATCTCAATCACCAGATTATATAAAACATATATTTTTGTCAGAAACCCTGCATTTAGACTTGCATTTGATATTCTTTGCAAGCCTACAAAATTCAGCTACCATACGCTGTATATAATAGTTTCATTGTTGAGAGAGGTTTACCTGCCTCAACATAAGAGAGATTACTTTAATGACATACCACACTTTGTATTTTGTTTTTATGTTGTACCTTTTCACTTATTTTTAAGCACTTACGTATTTTTTATTGTGTATGTATTTTTGTGTTTGTCCCTTTTAAATATTTTCTGTTGTTATTTTAAATGCAATAAAATTTATTTTTAAAATGGGCATATTGGAGGATATTATTGAACAATGGAGCCAGCAGTTAATTTTGTCTGCCTCTAAAAATAGACTAAAAGATGTTATGGAAGAGGCAGGCATTCTGGCAAGATCGAGACTGAACTGAAGGTAGTGCCACAATTCAGAAGAGATCCTGGCACTTTGGAGCAAGTTCAGGAGGGCAGGTAGGATGAAGAGTCTGGTAACCAAGCCTTGAAAGGAACAGTTAAAGGATCTGGACAGGTTTGGTTTACAGAAAAGAGGACCAAATGGAGAAGAAGGAATAGACCTCTTTTCTAGTGATCCAGCAGGCAGAACCAGAACTTTTGAGGAAGGAGGTTCAGTCTTGACATCAGGATAAATTCAATTCTGTGAGGTAAATGGCAGATAAAGGAGGATATTTGTAGCTCAGGGTTGAACTTATTATCATTTATTTATTGAATTTATATTGCCACCTATTCGCACATAGCGACTCAAGGAATTCTGGTGACCTCTGAGTTTGTCTTTTGCAGATGTTTCATTACCAAACTAGGGAACATCATCAGTGCTAGAAAGGAGTGGGGTTTGCTCTCAGTTTATATTCTGGTGGCTTGCCCCATCGATATTGGTAGGGGTGGTTTTAAGAGATTCTTTGGTTGGGCTGTTGACAGCTTGTTTGGGGAGTAAGTAGCAGAGCTTTTCAGATGTTCTTCAGAGAAGCAGTTTACCAAGGAGAGGGAGGATTAACACCAAAGACCGTTTCACCCTACCTGAACAGGCTACAGGATATTGTCAATGTTTTCAGTCCAACTAACTGTTCCCAGTAGCCATTGGCTGTCTAATTTGGAAGATTTCCCTAAAGGTGGTGGATGGAACAAAGAAAGGTTGGAGGTCTATGGATAATGTAACAATTAAACGAATAGCACTTAGCAATGGCACTTAGACTTATATCCCACTTCACAGTGTTTTAAAGCCCTCTCTAAGTGGGTTATAGAGTCAGCACATTGGCCCCAACAACAACAATAATAATTCCACAAATAAACTAAGACTTGGAATATATCAAACACAACCCAAAGTGACTCAGCTTCTGAATTATCCCCATTTCTCCCTCTTATATTTTATTTTGCCATATATATTCTCTTTGTGGTCCTCGAAGGGCTTATTGTAAATGGTGAGATGTTGTGAATGCATCTGGAGCCAATCAGCCTCCCCTTCCCATGAAGGGGTCATGTTCTTTGTAGTTGAGGCATTGTTTGGTCCTGAATGGGTGTTTGTTTTTACATACTTTGTATGTTTTTGCACAGGATCCCATCCAAAACAAACACCGAAGCTTGTAAACTGGAGGAAAAGGTTGGAAGGTTCCTGCTGAACGGCAACAAGGAAGCACCATGTTAGAGTTAAATGTTTTGCCTTCGGGCATATTGTCAGAAGAAGAAAAATGAAATGTATTGGAAAGACACCAAGAAAACCCAGAAGTTTAGGCTCAGCTGGAGAATTGGGAGAGCTGATTTCGCTGCTCTTCTACTCCCCTTCAATCCTGGCGATAGTTCAGTAACACATATTGTTGCATCTGAGGTGAGTTGGTGTACTACAGGCTTTACACACAAAAGATCCCAGGTCCAATGCGTAGCATATGGCAAGAAAGAAGCCCTTTTCTGAATTCTCCCTCTGCCACGAGAGCCTACAGGGCAAAGAATTCGGCTGCTTTTGACCAATGGACCTTCTCTCTCTGGAGCAGAATCATTTGACTCCCTGCTACCTTCAGCGGCCAAATAACAAAGGAGAGCAACCAGCTTAATCCATGGCAGGACTTCCCTTCAACTCTCTTGGGCCCAGCGGTTGGAAGGGAGGATGCATTGGGAGGCCACCAAAACAAGACTTTCCCAATCCCTCCCGCTATTTCCCTTCCTGCAGGATAAATGCCAGCTGCCACATGTTTGTCACATTTGAACCAGGGCAAAACTGAGTATGCCAATGACAATTGGCCTCAACCTCAAGGAAGTCTGGCAGTTTATGTAGCTAACAAACACCAAATTGTCACGGACACAAAACTCACCTGATAGATAAGTTCTTTTACTCTAGAAAGGAGAGAAGTCCTACATTTGCCCATCTGCCTATGGTGTGTCAGCCTCAGGGTTTCAATCCCAGGCCTTTCAGTCAATGGACCTTTGTCCGTTCTTGTCCTGGCCCTGAGCCTCTGAACCAGACTGGAAAAAACTAATTGTAAGAATGAAAAATACTACAAAGACAGGGCCCTGTGCTTCAAATGGTTCATCTTTAGGTCATGGCGATTTCTATTTTGCCTAAGAATTGTTCCTCCCTGCATCCTCACACCTGGACTTACCAATCTAGTACAAGGATCCTGCAAATGGAAATATGAGAAGATCCACTTGATCAGGAGTGCAATAAGAACAGGTATACATTTTGCAATATGCCAAAATATGGTTATAAACAATATGCCCAATGAGGCAATCTGCCTGCTTTTGTGTGAGTTGTGTTGTGTGTAAGAAATAGGTAGAGCTTTAGTTGCACAATTGTAACCACATTCTTGACTTTTTAAACTATAACTTGTGGAACATTCCTAGATACACCAACAACAGGAGGACAAATGTGTAAGTAAGCAAAAAAACTTATTAAGGATGATTTTTTTTTATTGTACTTTTTTTTTGCATGGATCTGGGGGTGCAGTATATTTTTATTGAATCCAGTCGTGCTTACTTTTGAATTTGGGCTTATGACTACACCCAGACAAGATAATCTGATGGTGCGTGGGGTCTGTTTGAAAGGAACCAGACTGGAAAAAACTAATTGTAAGAATGAAAAATACTACAAAGACAGGGCCCTGTGCTTCAAGTGATCCTTCGTATTCACATAATATTTTGTTCTTTCTTCTTATGTCTTTTGCTTTCATATAAGGATTTGTGAAAGATGTTGCAGTATTTGAAGGATGTTGATGTCTGCTTTTAATACAGATTCGAGATATAGATACAGTAAAAAAAAAAAAAAGTAAGGAAAAGAAGAGAATGAGGAACTTTCTGAATTAATTGCAGCTCCAAAGAGAGACAGGATGTGTGCCCTGCATTTCTTCAGTCAAATAAATAGAATACATTAAATCTGTGTGATGATATTATTATTCAGATCGACTCCTGGCTACTACATGGATTTGTCAACCATAAATATGAAACTGGCTTGCCATTGCCTTATTCCAGAGTATCCTTTTTTTCTGTTTCTAGTCTACAACTCAGTGTGTAGGCTTCCTTGTAAGTACTATTCTGGTTCTGATCCTAATATTTTTGAAATAAGTAGGGGGCACCCATAAGCACACCAACATGCCTTCTGTCCCTGTCCTATGGTTTCTTTTTTTTTTTTCTTATTTGTATCCATTTCATGTATTCATAACTATGTTTATACTTATATCTGTTATCTAATAATTGCTTGACAAAATAAATAGATAGATAGATAGATAGATAGATAGATAGATAGATAGATAGATAGATAGATAGATAGATAGATAGATAGATAGATAGATAGATAGATAGATAGATAGATAGATAGATAGATAAATAAATAAGTCAAGGAGAGGTAAGTCCTGCCACCTACTGAAAGATAAAATGCATGGGGCCCTAGCGAATGTGAACATATGTAAGGTAAAAGTTACCCTCGCATATACATGCCAGTCATTTACGGCTCTAGGGGGCGCTGCTCATCTCTATTACAAAGCCAAACAAGAGACAACGCTGTCCGAAGATGTCTCTGTGGTCATGTGGCCGGCATGACTAAACGCCTTTGAAGGTGCACGGAATATCGCTGTTGCCTTCACTCCAAAGGGGTCCCTATTTTTCTACTTGCATTTTTTCATGCTTTCGAACTGCTAGGTTGGCAGGAGCTGGGACAAGGAATAGGAGCTCACTCCATTACGCAGTGCTAGGGATTCAAGCCACCAAACTGCTGACCTTTCTGATCAACAAGCTCAGCATCTTAGCCACTGAGCCACCATGTCCCTTGAAAATCTGTACCAAGGGCCAAAATGACCAAAGAAGACACTTCCATAACTTTAGCTAAGTTTTAGGGTGCCTTTTAGAAGAACTGGAAGTCATGTTTGGGAGTGGGGAGTGTCAGCCTACAGCTTGAGTCCACATCCTCCTTATATAAAAGCTCTACTGACTCAAGAGCTTCCTGGATTCATGTATGCTCATTTTATTGTTAATAATTAGTGATTATTTAACATTAAATTCCAGCCCATCACTGGAATTTAAATGAGACTGTAGCTCAGTCAGTACACACAGACATACGCAATCATTACAAGCGAACATGAATTTCTTGAAAAAAAGGTAAGCAAATGCATGCATCCACCCAAGAGAAAGAATTATTGCTTGAGGGACAGTCTAGAAATGTTCAGAAATATGCAAATATTCACTACTTAACAATAGATTGTGACAGTTATTTCAGGAAAATAACTTTAAGAAAAGTTAAAGATCAACTCAAGTTAAATTCAACTCTTGCGTCGGAATTCAACTCAAGTTAAATTCAACTCATGGGCAAAAAACAGAAGGTTTTGTTATTGTTGGAATGTTGTGGGTTCCCCCCCTTCTTTTTTTGACAATTTGGAAATGGCTTGTCATTACATTCTTCCAGAATTTTTTAAACTTCTCTTGGCCAAGCCTACATCTGGTTGATCTACATGCCCATTCAAGTATTAACTAAATTTCTGAGCTGAAATCAGGCCAGGGACATTTGAACGCTTAAGTATGAAGCCATAATTGAATAAGAATTGAGCAAATGCTAAGTATCTCTTTCCCTAACCAGGTGCTTTAAGTAATTTATGTAATCTGGGAAAAGTCTTTTCCAAGTGGCTCCCTACTTGAAAAGATTCAGAGCTGAAGCACCCCAGCTTAAGGCTACCCTATCAGGCTGCAAAAATCTGGGTGACTGTTAGATTTAAGAAAAGAGAGACTGAGATGGGGAATGTTATATCTCAGGTATGGAACCCTTAGCCTCCCATTAGACCTCAAGGGAAATGAATCATCCTCTTGTGAAGTGCTATGTAGGGTCTCACCTTTTCATGGATTGATAGACAACTTCTACCCCGTTTCATGACCCACAGATTTAGAAGAGCATTGGGCCTGACCCGAAAATATTCTTAAATGTTGAGGAAAGGAAAAATTATTTGGAAGGTAAAACACTTGTGTTCTTGTTTGCCACTCTGAACAGAGAATTCAGAGAAAGCTTTAAGTTCTCTTAAATTCTGATCAGTGATGGGATTCAAAAAAATTTTTTTACTACTGGTTCTGTGGGCATGACATGGCTTGATGGGCATGGCTTGGCTTGGTGGGTGTGGCTTGGTGGGCATGGCAGGGGAAGAATCCTGCAAAATCCCCCTTCCCTCCCCACCCCACTAACCTGCTTTCCAGCTCCATTCTCCTGTGCAGGGCAACCAAAGGAGACCCAGCCAATCAGCTGGGACTCAATGGGAGGCAGAGAAGAGATGGGGTTGGCGGGACCAGTCAGAGGTGGGATTGGCCGGTTCTCCCAACGACTCAAAATTTCCGCTACCGGTTCACTGGAACCGGTCAGAACCTGCCGAATCCCACCTCTGGTTTTGATGAAGTAGAGTTAGTAGTGAACATAACCACTATAAATAAAGTGCTTTTCACTGGAATGTCCAGTGTGTGTCATGCCAAAATCATTTTTGTGTCTTTGAAAGTTCCATCCCCCCCCCTCCCCCGCACGCAATGCACATAAAGACCATGGACCTTCAATGGTGTCACCTTGCTCTATTTTTCTTAAACAAACCCTCGAGATATTCTGGATCTGCACCTGAGTCTAAAAAGTGTGATAATTTCATTTTTGAAGAGATATGTTTAGCCTCTCCGTGACTGTAAGGGAGATCTGAGTGTTACTTAGTGTGGGAAGGTTGCCAACTGTAACAAATTGCACTTGAATATGGAATTATAAATTAGAAAGGAAGCTGATAAAAGGATATTCAAGTAATACTACAAAGTGGTCATTAATGTTATATATGCCGCACAACTTACGGTGTAGGTGAGCTTATGTGTGATTGAATTATTACATGACAAGAAAGGGAAAACAGTTGGAAATCTGCAGATATTCATCACTTTAATAAAGTGTTCTCAGAAGATTTTGATTTCCAAAGTATGTCTACTATTACCTAATCCTGGGACCACAGTGGATACACTTAATCAGAATGCATTTGGCTGACTCTGTATTTTGTTTAGTGCTCCAATCACAGCATACTTCTCCCTCACTTTAGCTTTACAAGGTAACATAAAAGAAAATGTTGCTCCAATAAGCCAAAATTGCTCTGGTAAAGCTTTACTGCCAAGTTAATTTATTAGAGAATTACCCTGCTCTGCATTTGCACAAGCTCAGCTGGTCAGGGAAACCAAGACCTTATCAAAATCAGATTGAGAAGTTAAAAAAAAAGTCCCTAATGGAATACGAAGCAAACTTCAAACAGGCAACCATATGGACTCTGTTACGAGGCAAGAACAAACCATAAACTCAAGGAAACAGATTGCAGAAATCTCAGGCCTACAAAAATGGAACTTGGCAAATGAGGCCGCATTAAGAATACATGTATCTTGTCAAAAAGTGAATTGCTGCATTGCTACCTGGGCCAGCGCTTTGAAAAAGCTTCTTTCCTCATCTATAAAACACACCCTACACATCTGTTTACTATCCAAGATGGTGGCTCTCTGTGATTTAGGAATGCTTGGGAGGAGCTGCCCAGATGGGAGAAGGTAAGCACCATGGCAAAGATCGTTTACAATCAACACCTGGCCAGCAAGCAGCTGGCCAATCTCTAGATGAGCAGCATGCAACTTTAATGGTTTTCTTTTATTAAAGGACAGGAAAGCTTTATAGAACATTTGGAATGATTAGGAAGCCATCTTTTATGTAGCCTTGTAAACGAGAACTTCTACAGCGCGATTGTAAATCTTAGCGGTTGCAAAAAGTCAGGCGAGTGTCATGTGGACAATCAGAGTACCCAGTTGTTCCTAGGTTCAGCAAGCACGGCTACTCTAGGGTAGAGCCCTGGCAGCCATCTTGCATTATGAAAATCTCTGAACGGGCTAACGTACTTTGGGGTGTTGAATCAGAACAAGCATTTCCCCAAACATAAAAGCAGAGAGCATAGAGACATCTTCCTTCGGAAAGATATGCCTCTTCACACCTACTTTATGTCTAGTAGTTGTGGTGCTGATTATTTTATGCACATTACAGGTGGAATACTTCATTCACCCTCATTCATCTCCCAATATGACATGGCGCTCAGGTACGAGTAAAGGTAACAGAAGGAAGGTTAACGGGGAATAAATGGAGACGGTGATACTATCTTCAGTTCTGACATACAATTTAATATACGTGATTAATGGCTTAATTATTCATCCAACTGCCTGTCCTGCTTGTGGCCTAAAGCTAGCAGGAAAACATTCGCAAGAAGTTAATTGCATAGTCATAAATCAGTCGAGAATCTTACAGAAAATAAATAGTTTCAGTCAAAGAGTCCAGCAAGGTTCAGACTTCAGGCAAATGGTCAGCCCACACCAGCAAGGACATTGTGGATGGCCAGGCAGAAATTGTGTGGCTTTGTGACAAGCTGGGTCAATCAGCTAGCAAGGTTAGGGTTAGGGTCAAGGAGCTCCCTCTTCAGGTTGTGGACCCTCTTATGTCCTTCTAGTCAAAAGGCCTTCATTGCTCAAGCCTCCTCTTCCTCCGATGGATGCACCTGGTCATCTCACTTAATCAGCCTTCTTTGTCTCAGCCAGAACTGCAGACCAAATCATTTGAAGAGGCTCTCTATTGCTCTGTCCTCAATAGGAACCTTTGGATTTGGAAGCAATAACCTTACCAGTGGGAGTATTTAAAGGTTTAGTCCAAGGCATTATAACAAAATGACATACCAACATAACACCAGGGAGCGATAAAAAAAAATCCAACCACATAGGGGAGGGGGGGAGAGAAAAGAAAGACATTTCAGCCCTTCCCTGAATCAGAATGGAAATGACGATGATTAATATCTGGCATCTTCCTGGTTAAGTCTGCACCCAAGTTTCATTCCATGGATACTTTGCTAATATAGTTTATAAGGACTCTAAACCATGATTAATCATACCTGTTTCCAATGATTCTCTTCTGGATTACTGGTAGTTAGAAAAAATGTAGGAAATGTATTGCAAAGCTTAAGGTTTAACACAGATTGATTTTTGAGTCATGGCATCATAGGACATAGAATAATTGAGTTGGAAGGGACCTCAGAGGTCTTCTAGTCTAACCCCCTGCTCAAGCAGGAGACCCTACACCATTTCAGACAAGTGGGTGTCCACTCCCTTCTAAAGCCAAGTTGTTCACTGGTTTTTTGTTCTCACTGTTAGGAACTTTCTCCTTAGTTCTAGGTTGCTTCTCTCCTTGGTTAGTTTCCATCCATGGTTTCTTGTCCTGCCTTTTGGTATTTTGGAAAACAATTTGATTCCCTCTTCTTTGTAGAGCCCCTCAAATGTTGGAACACTGCTATCCTGTCTTCCCTAGCCCTTCCTTTCACCAGACTAGACATACCCAATTCCTGCAATGGTCTTTCATATGTTTTAACCTTCAGCCCCCTAGTCACTCTCGTTGCTTTTCTCTGCACTCTTTCTAGAGTCTCAATATCTTTTTTATATTGGGGCAACCAGAATTGGATGCAATATTCCAAGTGTGGTCTTAGCAAGGCGCATGATTAAGACAGATTTGCTGACTGGCATCAGAAGCAGTTTTACTTCTGGTCATAAGCTGATGATGACTTGCAGCCTAATGGCAAATGTTGGGTACCTATGAAATTTTGGCATTGTTCAACAATACATTGCTCTATTAATTTTTCTCCTAACATGGGCAGGGGGCGTCTAGCTTGCTTTATTTTATTTTTTAATGTTCGAATATCAAATGCTTTTGTAGTACTAGCTACTTTCTCTAACCTGCTTCATTGGCATTGTTTTCCAAACCATAAATTTATGATCGGGTCAGCTTCCATTAGCAATTTCAAGTTTCTTTGGGATGAATTCTTGTTGTTGTTTTTTTTGCTCCATTAGAAAACCAAGCATTGGATTGTCAACTAACCTCCTTCACAGCTGAGAAATGGAGTCAGAAAATGTGATGATTAAATGCCTACATTATTTGCACGTTTATCAAAAAGCCAGCCTTGGAGGTGTTACAACGGATGCAAAAATCTATATTTCATATTTAATTAACACCTTAATTGCTCTTTACATATCTGACGGTTGACAACAGCCGGTTGGTGTGACAGATATTGATGAATAAACAACAAACTGGAAGCAACCAAGTTGTGAAGAAAAATAGGGGAGGGGAAAAGTTGTTTTGGTTTGTTTTTTAACAGCATCGTGAAAAGCCATTGGGAATTTATGTGGCTAGAGAACATGGCATAGCAAGGAATTAAGTCTCATCAGGTCTGGCGAGCTAAGACGGTCTTGTCAAAAGGTGTGCACCAATCCCTTCTAAGTCCTGGAGACGCCCTTAGCACTTTGCTTCTGAACGCAGGGAAAATCCGTAGATTACTTTTCTCTCAAGGCAGACTTTAGTTGAAAAGTAACAGATTGAGGTCACAGATACGACACCAAAGGAAATGAGAATGCTAAGTATTGAAAGTATAAGCAAATGAATATAGCTAAGTACCGTAAATATGAGAAAGGATTTACGTAATGACATGCTAGAATTGTCTGTCCACAAAACCAAAAGAGATATACCAGTGTTGGCAATCTCCAAGTCTTACTCTAATTTTGACATCCACAAAAATAAATCAGAATTTTTACAAAATTAATTTCATGTTACAACCCACATTCTGAAATACATATTCTCTTGCCATGTGGCTTTCAGAGTCAAATATCTTGCCAATCTAAACGGCACAGGCAGTTATACCTTCTTATCCAGATGTAGATAATTTACTTTTCTAGGATAGTAAATTTCTTTCCAGCTTTTCAATTACCCACTGAATGCTTCATGACTAGTTATGGGCGAACCCGTGTTCCACTGTTAGAACCGTTATTTGTGGACTGTCAGAGAACCAGAGCTAAAGAGAGTATGGATTATGTAGCAAATCGTTTGTTGGAAGAAAATGAACATTTATGTAGTTTGGTTATAGGGCAAGATGCGTAAACTACTACGAAATGTGATAAAACTTTATATAATTTGCCAAAGATATTATGTCAAAAGCAATAGCTGACATTCTGTTTAGAATAACCTCCAAAGAGCATCTGGGATACATTTGGTCAATGGTGTGTGATATTGTATTGCGATTCACGCATTGTTGTGATGACCAATGACTTGAGGCAAGAGTAAAATCACAAACTAGCCATGATTGTAATTTTAGCAGGACAGTGCTAAATCCAGGTTATATTCGGTGAGAGGAGTCCTTTTTTCTAAAGACCATAGATTTCCAACTAATCAGAAGTTGTTTCTTGGTTGATAAGTTGCATGCCAAGCTTGGCAGCTGCTGCTTGATGGCTTCCATTGTGTTAGATTAGGAAATGGTGATGGGCTATGCCAATGAATTTGCTTCTACCGCAGCCCTGAGGATTGCAACTTTTTTCAGCCTGAAACTTTCAGAGTTACCTCAGGAATAAATCCTCTCATAAGCATGCATGGTTTGCTTCAACATGTTTGTGGTTTGGAAATAAAACTTGGAAGATGAAGTTTGACAGCTTCATGCCATGCCTTGTATGGAACCCATTATTGGTCAAATAGCCCATTGTAATCAAAGGGAACTGTGGTCAGAGCTACCATATGCAGAGGTTTGACTGGATAAACCCTCAGTATTAAAATAAATTATATTTTGGCTTTTCAAGTTGAAACACCATTATGTGCTGGTATCAATCAGATCTTCTCCAATGGAGCAATGTTCGCCTTATATTAGCCAATTGGTGATTTTCACTTTCTTTGTGTTCAGGAATGTTCTGGAGTAGACTCAAAAAATATTTTCCTAGTGTTGCCCAAGTGTTTCTGCTGAGCAACTGCATTATGGGCTTAACATCAATGGAAATTCTCAGCCATCCAGATCCTGGTTGTCCCAAAGGTGCTTTTTCTTCTTCAGCTCTGACTGGATGGAGGGAATGGAAGGATTTACACTCCTTGCACATAGCTGGTCATGTGCATCCTTTTAAGAGAGTCATTGAGGCCACCTGGATGTTTACCTATGTTATCAGGGTCCCCTGAGTGGTGCAAATGGGTGTGGAGCCTTCTTGGAAGTGCTGAAAGGACCGTGTTGTAGACCGGAGATAGAGGGTGTCGTATCTCTCCCCCTCTGTTGAGAGAGGGCTGTTCAATTTTGGCATAGATGGCCTCTTGGACCCCTCTTTCAAACCAGCGGTCCTCTCTGTCCAAAATGTGGTCTTTGCTGTCTTCAAAAGAGCGGTCTGTCTGTTAAATGCAGATGGACTGCTGAATCCAGTCCTGATGGGTTTGTTCTCCTAAGTTGTGCTTATTATGGGCTTAAATTTCCTCCATGCACTTTGCAATCAAAGTCACAACCAGAGTAGGAGGAGAGGCTGCTTACAGATTTATCTTTGGAAGCGATGTTGGGTGAAGGAATTTTAAATCTGAATTTGGAGAGGTAGGGATGGGAAGTTGGCCATCCCCCATAAGGCTGGGGGAAACAAGGCCAGTTAAAAAACATTCACTCATTACCCATAATGCTACCAGCCAACCATTCAGGCTCCTTTCCAGTAAAATATTACATTACCTCCAGGGTTACAAAACCAGGCTTACAATTCTTACGGTCTATTTTCTCAACTAAACACTTCACTCAAAAACACATCCCTCCATGGATCTCCCCGATTCAAAGTCCAGAGAAAGTGAGGCAGGAATCTTCATTCGATGCGATGGCTCAACATTTGCACAATTCTCATTCATTGGATAATTTCTGACAAGTCCTGGCGAGTCCTAGCTTTGAGTCAGGGGAGGATTCAACCGGTGTAATAACCGGTTCAGTGAGCGCACGCTTTGTGTGCATGTGCAAGCATTTGAAAATCATCTTCTCGTGCAAGCCTCTCATCTTCTCCTGCCTTGCAAAGCAGCTGTAGTTGAAAAAGCAGGAAACAAAGGACAGCCTAGAGTCCGGGTGGGCAGGTGGGCCAAACCGAAGAACAGAACATCTTCAGAGCTGCCGGTTCAGCTGGACAAGGAGAACTGATAGAATCCCACCTCTGCTTTGAGTTCCTCTCATGCTTCCTGATATTTTCCCCATCTGAATGCCTTCACCTCTACCAGTTCACATGGGAACCATCTCTTGTCTTCTGAACAATTTCTGCTGTATCTTCCTAGAAATAATCATCTCTAATCACTGGTGGCAACATTTAAGAAGTGTTTTCGCTTGCATGGTGCTATGTGCATCAGCATTCCAGCAACCCTCCACTCTGCCCAATAACTCCAAGACAGGCATCTTCTCAAAGGTTCCTTTCTATTTAGATAGTAACTGGCACAACTGGGGAATCCTGAATCTGAAAGTTCCGGGCTTCCTTGCAATAAGTAAAAACTACAAATCCACCCCCTGCACCCATCATCACATCACATGGGCCAATCACCATCCGTCCCAACTTGAGACTTCCTCTTGCTTATGCACCAAATAACATGACCTTGAATTAGAAAAAGAATGTTATTATGTCTAACTAGATATACTCCAATGAATTCCCCCCTCCCACTTTCCCAGGCTCAATTATGACAGCGTGGGAGCACCGGATCTCAATATGGCTTCCAAAGCTGACAATGTGCTTCCGTCTGCATGGCAAATATGAAAAGACACCATTGATTGAAAGGCTCTGTCCTAGTGCTTCTGGAGAGGTGGAGACCGTTGGATAGATACCCCTTTGGTGCTCTTTTTATAGAGATATTCAGGAACCCTTAACTTCCCCAAAATTGAGAGGTATTATGGATGCTCCAACACTGCTTATCTCCAGTGGGTGCTTAAGGACAAACTGTGACTACAGCACAGGTGGCTGGATTCTGCACAGCAGCACTGGGGGTTCATTGGACACACATGATTAATCCATTGTAGCTATTTTACACAATTAATGCAGCGAATCCTTTTGCATTATCACTCTCTCACATTTTAGTATTGAATGACTAGTTTAAGGATTGATATTATATTATGCTGCATTTTGTTTGTGTGCAAGTGACAGATTGGATGCCAAACTGTGATTTTAATTTAGATTTTAGTTCTTATTTCTTATTTTATTCTAGAATTTTTAACTGGATATTCCTGGAGTGTTTTTAATTTGCTCTGGTCTTTGTAATAACCATTGACTTGATTTGAAGAAGGGCTGTATTTCTATAAATTAAGAGACAGTTAAAATAGGATAGTAGGAAACTCTAAAGAAAGTAAGTTCTGTGAAGGATAATATTCTCTAGATAATTGTCCAGCATATGGAATCATTGCTCCTATTATAAAAACAAAACATTCAGACATTGCCCCAAAAGACAAGAATTATCAAGACAAACAGTGATTATAAATGTTTATTTTAAACCTTTGCTCTAAAGTTGGAATTAATTTATTTGAATGTAAAAGGGAACAATATTTGCATTTATACTCTTGTGGTACATAATTTAAATGCTAAATGACAGAGTGCCAGAATAAACACTCTTTCTGCAAGACATAACGTTCTATTATACACATTTAGTTTAAATCTACAGAATTCAAATAATTAGTTTTCTGAATTTTGTTAGAAATGAACTGTTGGCTAAATCTGAACATGATTTTTAATTATCTGACAATATATTTAACATGTTCTGTTGATCTTTATAAAGAGACACATTATTTTCAGGTATTCATTTGGGCACACAACCAATAAAAGCTATCAGTTGCCTATTCTGGCTAAGAAAACACTTGAAATTCTTTTGTCTGGGTGAAAAAAGACCCAGATGGCTACAAAGGATTGTTTCATGCTTAAATAGCAGAGGATTTTAACTATCCTTTAGAAATTAACAAAAATGCAAATAAATATAAGGAAAAAAATCACAAGGTGGAATCAGCTATTAGGTAAATAAAATGCTTCAACTCCTGGGATGGAAAATCTGGGAACTCAGAACACGTGTGGAGATACCACAGATATTGCGGGAGATTTATTTTTGGGAGATCTGGGAGACCACACCCATAAAGACCAGAACGATATTGTCTTGAGGAATAGAACATTCCAGAATTCCCTGGAGCACTTGGTGTTTGGAATGTGGTCTTCTGCAGAAAACTGACCCATGTTGCATTTCACCCCAAAGGGAAAAATGGTAACTGTGGAAGATGAATGGATTTTAGATGGAAGCAAAGAAAATTTCACGAAGCTGCGTAGAGTGTGATGAGCACATAAGGAGAGAGACGGATGTTTGTTGTCCTCTAAATGAGATGGAACATGCTTAGAGAACAGAGGTTCAGAATTCGGGGAGTTGAAGTCCACAAGTCTTAAAGTTGCCAAATTTGGGGACCCCTGTTGTAGAAGTATACTTCCGCTTTTCTGAATGTTCCAGTACAATTTGCAACCAAACACATTCCTAGATTGAAAAAAACAAAACTTGGTGCATATTCAGAGTTTAAACCAGAACTGTTTCTAAGAGAACTGGAAAAATTGAAATGGGGTTGATACATGTTGCTGTTTCAGACACTTCTTCTTCAAAGGTTACCTTTATGCAATGGATTATCACCTTCTAAACTTCAGAAGACAGGATTCATTAAATCTTTTAGTCTGAATGGAGACGCCGGTGGTAGCCAAGACCATCGTCTCTGAAATTTCCTGACAGTGAGAAAAATCAACCTGTGGAACAGAAGTTGCCTTTGGAAGTTGTGGGACCTTCATCCCTGGAAGCTTTCAAGAAGAGACTGGACTCCCATCTGTTAGAAACGGTGTAGGCTCTCCTGCTTGGGCGGGAGGGGGTTTGACTAGATGACCTACAAGATCCCTTCCAACTCTGATAATCTATGTTAATGTTAATCCCACCGTCACTGCCTCCTGCACACCTGGAAGGATCACATCAATTTATGATAATTGTTAAAGGGAAGATTGAACACTGGCACTCCGACTTTAGCCTCATCTCCTTCCAGCAGCCTGCATTCATGACTTCCCTGCCTAATGAAAATTAATTGCCAGCTCTCCTTGACAATTCGGTTGTGTTCGATAGTGTTTAGAGGAGCTGCAAGGGTCACTTGATGCATTCCTTAAGCAACTCATTCAATCTGCAGCGAAAGGTAACCTTTTCCTGTAGTCTATATTAAGAAATGCTAATGATGATGCTAAATGTCATTGTTTATTCAAGAATCAATACATCAAACTGCCCCTTTTTATGAACTCTCTTCAAATGCGTTATCTCCTTTAGAATAAGAAAACACCTTTGCAGCCTACCCATGTTGCTTTTCAAAAGTCAGAAAGCATTTGTGCAGGACAGTGAGTAGCTTTATTCTTGCTGGGGTCACTCCGAGTGGACACTGACTTATCACTGGCAGTCAAAGTACTGAAATGATGTCAAGGAGTTTCAATAATGGACAATTTTGTTTTAACAAAAAATTTGTAGAGATTCTCAGGTATCCAGTCCTGGTTGTCGCAAAAGTGCTTTTTTCAGGAGGCAACTGGACTTTCTTGTTTTTTCTTTTGAAGACATTTCGCTTCTCATCCAAGAAGCTTCTTCAGCTCTGATTGGATGGTGGGGAATGGAAGGATTTATACTCCTTGCAGACAGCTGGTCATTTGTGTCCATTTAGAGGGTCATTGAGGCCACTTGGAGGTTTGTCTGTGTCCTCAGGGTCACCTGAGTGGTGCGAATGGTTCCTGTAGTCTCCAATTTTTTTTGCTCTGGAAATCCTTTCCTACTCCGACACCCTATTTCAGATCTTACTGGGTGCTCTACTAAGATTGTGTCATAAACCCAAAGATCAGCTCAAAGAGTATAGAGGCAACACAATTTGTTTTATCAAAACTCTTCACTTTGCTGCAAAACAGTGACTGACACAATTGCCAAATGATGATTCTGCGTATATGTTGTCTCTTGTTGCACCGTTCCTAAAAATAATAGATTCAAATCCGCCTTCATAAGGAAGGTGACATCCAAAGCAGCTTTTCCTCTGGAAATTCAGCAGAGGTGTAAAAAGTAGAAAACTGTGTGGAGGAGATGTGGTTGCATTAATGAGTCTGAAAACTAACTTTCTCTCGCTGTATCTATAAACCCTTTTCATTATTTTTTGTATGCACTCTTAAATGAGAAGTCGATTAATTCCTTGGAGCTGTTATGGATGGGGCAACATTTTGAGCAGACCACATCATAACCCTTGAATGAAAGGAATAGCATTTCATACATTGGAAAGTTTGAGGTCCCACGGAAGCAAATCTTCAGCTGAGGTAAAGAAGAAATGCAAACTGTGCATAATTTCCAACTTTAATGAAGTCTCACCAAAATCCAACAAAATGGAAATGGAAGTATGGAAGGACAAATCACCAGGAGTACGCACCCGTTAAAAATATCCCTTTGTGAAATTTTGAGCCTTGATTTGTTTACTGAATCAGGAATATCTAAAATAAGGATCTCCAGCTTAGGCCACATATCTTACTGAGCCTCAGTGCAGTCTGCTTACTTTAGACTTATGAGAGATAAATGAACAAATCACCATTTTAGAAATCCAGTTTCTGAATGGTACAATGAATTTGATTACAATTTGAGATCTCTTTGCGGAGGATGGACCTAGCAAATGGTGAGTTGTTTATATTTCCTGCTTAACTGCTATGCTTCGTATGTCCATTTTCCAGGGATCTTTTCTCTCACCAGAAAACAAATGCTTTTTGAGATAGATCTCCTTTAATGGAATGGAAATGGCAATCTTTTTTTCCTCCAAATAAATATTTCTCTTCATTAGCATAAGAAAATTAATAATTTCTGTTTAATAAAGACCTTTTCTAAACAATTTGAAATCAATGGATTTAGATTTTGAGCCAGAACTAAATATTTTTGAGTTCCCATATTATGCTAAACTATGATTCATTTTATTATGACTTATTAGATAAAACACACCTGGCTTGGTTCAAACAAAATGCCAGGTCACAGATTGTGGTTTATAAACTACCATGGTTGGATGCATACAATATCCTAAAACAGCACCAAGCAAACGTTATTACCAACCACAGAAATGTTGTCCCACTGTAGCTCATTCAGAGCTTTCCTATCCTCTTTAATTATGGATCAAGTCAGGGTCAAACAGTTAATAACCAATCACATAGACCAGGGGTTTCCCAACCTTGGAAACTTTAAGACTTATGGACTTCAACTCCCAGAATTCCTCAGCCAGCCATAGACTTTGGGAAGTTAAAGTCCACAAGTCTTCAAGTTGCCAAGGTTGGAGATCCCCGACATAGCCTTTCTCCGGGAAAGTCTGCCCCAAATCCCAGTGGTGCCCTCATCGGGATTGTCCATCAACCTCACTGCATGGATGTCCTCTTCCCTTCCTCCCTTCCCAGCATTAGGTACCTCTCAAGAGAGCAGTTATCTTTATGAGATTTTATTCAGACAACTGTGCACCACAATTTGAAAACAATATTCAGGGTTCCCTGATGCCTATTAAATACTTTTAATGACATACTGGAAACAAAGCTGTCAAAGAGACATTCAGGAGATTGACAGGTGCAATGGAGCCCATTTGCCCTATGAGTCATACCGGTTTAAATTTGAAGCAGGATGGCCGAAATCCATCAGCTGACGATGTAATCCACCATGAACTGTAAACTAACACACATCAGATGGTGGATCACAGGCTGGAAAGTACCTGAATTCCAAATGGGTTACCATTTCAGCCTCCAGCTTTTATTTTTTATTTTCTCACATCCCTGGAATCAGATCAGGGGATTAAAAAATTACTTCTTAAACAGGCAACATTCCTACTTTGATGGTTGTGATAAACAAAGTATCACAGTATTCGAACAATCTTCGCTCAGTCTGGAGTAGACAGTCTTGCTCAGAGTTGAGTTTGGAAGTCATCAATGTCTATTTGTTTAGATATACATACATGCTACAGTATATCCCACAAAATACAAAGCACCAGGAGAACATGGTGAGTCATTATTGTTTGATCTTTCACAGTCCAGCTGGACTCCCTTTTGTGTTCAGTAACTGGATCGGGAGGAGGTCTGCAGCAGCCTTTAAAGTCCAATTGGATGGTGCCAATCCATGCACAGAACCAGCCATATCAAACAAGGCAACGTGGATTGTTCAAACAGAGGTAGAGTTACTTTGAGTCTCTTTCTGTCCCAAACTTACTCATTCCCTTGGATTCAGAAACTTTTATGTAACAATCTAGTTGGTGTCTTCTCTGGTTTACCATCACAGTTTGATACAACTTTTAACAGTGGGACAACTAAAATGGACTTCAGCTGCCTCCTCCATGGGATGAGAGTGAGATGGAGGTGATATCATGAGGGCATGTCTCTTAAAAACAGTTTACTTGGCATTTTCACCCCTACAGATATACGAGGATAAGTTGCCAACTCATTTTGTGACCAAGACACTATTTTCTGCCTTACATTTGACCTACAATTGCTAACTTAAGCTTGCTTACTTAAGACTGTCACTGGAGGTCACAACACTTGTATGTTGTGGTCACGAATGGAGCTTAATCACCACTTATATGAAACGCTAGGAATGCCTTTTGTATTTTTAGCGCAATATAGATGTTCCTCATTTTCTCTTTGAACTTGTCAGATGCTGGTGGTGTTGATGTACTTTGACCTAATGCCCCAGACAGGCTTGGCCACAAGTCCAAAGACAGAAGGCAGCCACTGGCGATTTCATGACCTGCTGGCATTTAAACTTTGTTTTAAATGGATCTGCATTGTCATACTTACTAACACTGCAACTCACCATTAGTAATTTCCATTTGAACATTTTGCCACAGAGGGAAAATAATCCAAAGAAAGTTGAGCAACCATTGTGTTAATTTTGTTTTTCCAAAAAGGAGATCTGACCCCATACATATTTATTTAAAAGTAAGTTAGGATATTTAAGTATGTGCTTAGGAAAGAGTACATTTTTCAGAAGAACAATTTTATGGATTCAAGCTAATTTGGGTAAAACCTTTTTAAATGTTCAAGTTGTTCTTTGGTTTTCTCTGACACTAATAAAGTATTTTTAAATTAAAATTTCTGAACATCGATGGAGTTGTATTAATGGGTTTGCAGGTGAGAGATCCAAAGTTTTGCCCACAATAAAGGATACAATACCTGGTTCCATTAATCTGGATTAATAGACACAGAAAACAGGTATAGAAAATTCTTTTAGCTACCATTCCATGGTTTGTTGTGAGAACTCTCACCTCCATTTTGGTTTAGGCTGCAATTCAGACCAGATGTTTGATGGTGCAGAGCCATCCGGGGGAATTCTTCTTCTCTCTCCCTCTTCCCAACTTTCTCTCTTTGCCACAGAATTATTGATTTCCCATAGATTAACTGCCCAATGGGTCTATGGGAAACCAATTTTACATTTGACCTTGGAAGAACATAAGAAGGACCTGGGAGATGGAGTGAGAGGGAACACAGTTGAAGTGCACCATCCCAATGTAGTGCTGTTGTATTCATTGCTATTGTAATCTACAATGTGTGGGTACACACACCATTCATTTCATTCAGGCTGACTGGTGATAGAGATCTGAAGCTCTCCACCCCATTCCATCACATGCTGTGATGAAGGATTGGGGCTATTTTTGAACTGGAATGAAAAGAAGGCTCAGATTCCTGCATTAAGACTTCAAGAACAGCCCCTTAGCCATGCGGGGCCCCCACAATGTATGTTGCCGACTCAAGGATGGGAGCCTTGTGGTTTAATGTGGCCACAAGAAAGTCCCCCTTTTCCTGTTTGACTCAGCAGCTAAACAGACCCATCAATTCTGGTAAATATTTGGATACGCGACCTCAAGGGTCGATAGGATAGACTGAGGAGCTGAAATAACATCCTGAAAGAACATAATGGTGGACCTCCTGTATAGTTGCTAACAAAATGGAACTGGATGGGTCTTCAACATCACCAGGAATCGAGTGGGTGACCACACTGGGCCTCCTCAAAGCAGAGAAAAACGGGGGGGGGGAGAGATCTGGGGAGAACACTGTAGATTACTTCTCTCTACGGTTGTCAAGACAACAAGGAGCCAACTTTTCCCTCTGACAAAGTCAACGTTCACGTTTCTGTTATTGAGGCATAACAAGGACGGCAAAGAGTTTAGGATAAAGCTTTTTATTACAGATACATTATTTGGGTTTGGGACTCAGTTATAAATTGTTGTGGTATGTTTAGCAGAGAAAGCTTATCTTTTTAAAAAAATATAGATAGCACTCTTGAATTTTTCCCAATAACTTTTAGGGTATTTAAATACAGGTTTGTTATCTCATTTTTAAAGATTTTTAATTCCGCCTTTTAATTCAAGGTGGTTGGGCTGGGAGAGAATGACTGGCCCAAAGCCACCCAGTGAGTTTTTTTCATGCCTACAATGGGGACTAGAACTCACGACCTCCTGGTTCCTAGCCTGGTGCCTTAACCACTAGGCCAACTGGCTGTTATTAGGCATGAAAGCAAAATAACTACTTGTTGCATTGCTAAAGCAGGTTTGATGCCATGATCTATTTAAGAAGCAACCTGGAACAAAAATGTTTGTTTATTTGTTTATTACACTTACAGTTCTGTAGCTTGCCCTTCATTGTTGGTTCTGGCAGGTATAAAATAGCGTGATAATTATACAAACAGGGAAAAGGCACTCCTAAAATTGTAATAGAAAATATAGCCGTCTATCATGACACAAAACAGCTTGTACTAAAAGCGTGATAGAACAGAATTGATTTAACCACCTTTCAAAATGCTGGAAAGGAAGGTGACCTAATTTTTAAATATTCTCTGTCCTTTTCTCCCGTTTGCATTTTTATTCCTTGCATACAGTCTGTGGACTTGCTAGAGAGACGACGGTCATTCTAAACATGACAGCATATGGCAATGGCACTTAGACTTGTATACCGCTTCACAGTGCTTTGAAGCCCCCTCTAGGCAGTTTACAGGTCTGCCTATTGCCCCCAACAGTCTGGGTCCTCATTTTACTGACCTGGGGAGGATGGAAGGCTGAGTTGACTTGGAGCCGGTCAGGATTGAACTCCAGGAGTGAGCAGTGAGCGAGTGAGTGAGCGAATGAAGGAGAATGAGGTTTGCTTTTCCCACAGCAAACTAAATCTAAAATCTCTCTTCTTTCACTAATTGAATAAGGACATAAACCATTCATACCAAGTAAATCCACATTAATTTATTATGAAATTTCACCCTGTCTTTTGGGGTACTCGTTATTAAATTACCTCCACATGTATGAAATCTGATCTGGGGGTGTAGGTGCTTTCTTGTCATATCCATTCTTCAAAAACTAGGGATTCGGACAATCGCAACAATACTGAAACTAATGAGGAATCAATGGCACACAGCAGGTATTCTGCCATTGTCTCTACCAAATGTCATTGTTCTTGCATCCTGCCATTGTTTATACATCTCCAAACATAAGCGACATTATTCATCATGCTTTTTAATACACTGAGATCATCCCAGAGTTCTATTTTTCAGTTAATTAATAACACCATCCTCATTCCCCTTGTGAAATTATAGACAAGGTCAGAAACAATTAGAGAAAGGCTACTCGGATGGAGGAGGGCTTGGAATCTGGGTCCATCTGTCTGGAATCATCAGCCCTTAAGCCATGAAACCCAGACTATAACGTCAGACATTAAGGGATAAATAATTTACTAGGAACAAAGTGCAAGAATGTCAGTCCCTTCTTTAAGTAGCTTGAAGAGCAGAACAGATCTGAAATATGCTTTTGGAGAAAGACAAAAGAGAAAAAGAGAAATCAAGAAAAAGGATGGCCTTCTCAGTCAAGACAGGTATCAACAAGAAAAACCAATGCTGGAAAACTTTTGGGAGCATTTCAGTGACAGAAGTTAAGAATCTAACTTTCACCTGAAGCCCTGAACGTTCCTGGCCAGTATGTGATTGTTTTTATAACAGGGTTCCCTGTAGAAAATTGGTGGATAAAAGAAGCACCTGGCAAAATTATGAGGCGTACATAGCATTAAAAGTGAGTTATACCTTTCAACCTCTTAGAATTGTTAAACATAAGATGCCTTGAATGGCATGGAAACCTGATTTTTACGGTTTCAGAAATTGCCAGTAAGCATTAGTTCTGGTGCATTAAAAAGATTCCCGCCCCCCCTTCTCTTTGACAAAATCAGAGAGACACCAATTTCTGCTAACATCAGTTTAAAGGTCAGGCAATCCACAGATTGATTTCTCTACCAACCGTATCAGAATAAAGCAGTGAACATTTGCCAATTCTTGGAGGAAAAAGTTGATTCTGAGTGCTGAGACTTAAGAATCTAAGTCACACGTTCAAATTAATTACACGGATAACTTTGAGTAGAATCCAGCCATCTAGATTTTCTTTGACACAATCTCAGCAGTGATTAAGCAATGAGAACAGAAATTATTTCTTTCTTAGTCTATCTTACATCTGTATCTAATTTGTGCATAAAAGCTTGGTTGGTTTAGATCTTAATGTCTTTGTACTCGTTTTCTTGACTTAGATGCAGTGCATATCATAATTCACTCAATTCCAATTGTTTCTGGTCCCTCCCTATCCTATGAGTCTATGTCTCCTTGAATTCCATCTTGATTCAACCATCATCTCAATGAATGGACACTCAATGAATGGACATACTAGCACAAAGCAGTATTAAGCAATATTTTAGGATTCAGCATGCACGGAGAACAATGTACCATTTATATCACCTTGCAACGTATGGTGGCATAAATGATAAGGTGCTTGATTCTGGGCCAGTAGGTACTGGTTAAGGCATTGTTTCACCCAGTTAGTAAACAAAAATAAGAAAGCCCACAGTACTATGGATGAAGTAGATTCCCTACCAACCAAGCTTGGAATTCTTAGTTTTTATTGTATGAAATTTTCCAGTTGGGTTTTTGGATTTAAAAAAATCCTCTGTTGACTATTATGTTGTTTTACATTTTGATACCAATATTATTCTAAGTGGAAATGATATTCTGCTGCAGATAAAAGATCAGAGGGTGAAAGAGACCTGCTTACTATTTTTTAAAAAAGAAAATTGGTAAATTTATTTTTTAAGCTCCGTCTAAACCAGAGAAGTGCAGATGGAGAAAATTCCAGCCACAGAATTCAGTATTTTGGCACAGGGAAAAATAGTAAAGATAAAACACAATCCTTTTGTTCTTCGACATGAGTGTAGATTTCAATGTAAACAATTAAATCAGCATAACAATGTCATTGCTAATGACAAAATGTTATCCATGGAATAGATTGTCTCCTGGAGTTGTCATTGCTCCGTCCCTGGATATTTTCAAAAGCAGACTGGACAATCATTTGACTGGAGGGGGTATAAATTCACCTGCCTCGAGCAGAGGGTCAGGACCTCTGAGATCCCTTTCATTCCTATGATTTTGTGTCCCATTTTGCAGTCAAGAGCACCTGGGTAGAGTCAATCCCCATCTTCATTATAACTAGAGGAACAATCTGGAACATTTGGTTCTGAAGCCCAACATGACTAAACCAAAACTGCAGTTACTGCAGACTGAAGCAACATTTGTTTGACTGTTTCTGCACTTGAAAAAAAAAAACCCCACATAATCAAGAGACTGGGGTGAATTATTTCTTCTAGCCTTGCCCATAAAATCCAGCCAGCTTTGCCAAGAAGGTGAATTATGAGGCAAAAGGGGGAAACCAAACAGGTTTCTAGTAATGAAGTGTCACCCCCTTCAAAAAAGGTGGAAGGAAGAATGATGGAAAGCTGGAGCTCCCCGAAGCCAGGCAGAGTGTTCACCTTCCCAGATTTACAACGGCAACTGAGCCAAGCCCGTCCAAAACCACAAAATTCTTCTTTCTGCCTTTGCAAAATACAACCACGGAAAAAGAGAAAGTGTCAGTCTCCCTAAGAAGAGGTGTTTTGTTTCCCCCTTCATATTTTTTTTTCTTTTGTATTCCCATTAATCATTATTTTAACTCCCGGTGATGCAATATAATGTTTCACTTGATGAAAGAGTAGCTTAACTCTAAAGGCTTTCATCTCAGTTCTATAACCAACCTTTAGAAAAGTGTAATCAGGGGGTGGCCTCTGCACAGTGCATTTTAAAAATAAATGGTATTTCTGCATCTTCATAAATATGTGGATTGGTTTATTCCTAGATTAGCAAGATTACCTTCCCATAAAAGTAGAATGAGCTTTGATATCTCCTCTCAAACTCTGCCGGAACCCGTGTCCGAATACATTGTCAAAATATTCCGATGTGCTCAGAAGAAACCTGTCACAAGCAAACCCCCTCCAAAATATGATCTCCCAGTGAATTAATTAATGCATAATTCAACATATGAGTAAACTGGGACACCAAGCCTTCCTCCCATTTATGCTGTAGTCCAACTATCCAGTTTAGTGGATGTTAGCCCTGTAAGGTACTCCAACTATGAAGGACAGCTCTACAGTATGTTTATTGTTTAATGATAATAAGATAATTAACAGAACATTGCAACTCTGGAAGCATTTCTTCCCTCCTTTCCTTTCAATTCCAGGGAAACTAGGAACTAGGTCCCTTCTGAAAAATATTTTCCATGCTTTTCTACTTTCTGTGGGGGAAATAGTGGTCGGTGCTCCAGTGATGGAGCACCAACAACTCCAGGAGGCAAGCTATTCCATGGGCAACATTTTTGCACCCTAGTTGTCCATAATTGAGACAATTTCCAGTCTAGTTTTTACCCAGCACATTCCTAGTTAATTCATGTATCCAGATCAGAGCAAGAATATATCGCTTACCAGTCAATTCAGCTCGTAAAAAAGCAAAGCTTGTTTTTTTGTTTCTTATTAAACCTCAGCAAACCTCACCCAAACTGATAAAGGAGGATGAGGCACACAAAAGTAGGAAGAAAAGGAGACATATACAACAGGCAACAATTTATATTGTCTACATCTACCTAGTTATATTAAAAATGCCAGAGTTTTCCATGAGATCCTGGACCAAACTGATTGAAAACGGATTGCATGCTAAATAAGAGCTACCTGCGAATTATGGCTGCATAGAAAGCCAATGCGATTTTAGGCTGCATTAACAAATGTATCTCAGGAAGCAAAAATTCCATGTGGATTCGGTCAGCCCTCCACCTTGTGTAGTGGGTCCGGTTCTGGGAACCACACTTTATAAAAAAGATCCAGAGGAGCCAGAACAGATTCAAAAAGGGAAAACCATTAACTGGGTACTACGTTCTGTGATAAGTTTTTAAAAGGACTGAATTTGCTGAGTGGTAATGAGGGAGTCTTCCAATATGTGGTTGGAAGGTGATACATATGAGAAGGTTGTTCATTCAGGATATGGAACAATGCATCTGAGTTACAGGACAGCCGGTTCTGATCAAATCCAAGAAACAATTTTTCCAATGAGCCAAAACGGTTCAGCAAAGGAACCAACTAACCGGAGAGAAGCTGCCCACCTCTCTGTTCCCCTTGTTTCTCTTTAGCTGCTCGTCTGCCTTAATTTTGAGGGTTGGACTTTTAGTTGAAGGGTTTCATACACAGAATTCCCATCGTTTAATTGCTCCATGTCCTTTAAAGTTTAAAGCATTCAGAAGGACCATTCCCATGCAGTCCTATCCAGTTAAGGTTCAGCATTTACTATTTCACTGATATTAATAACAACCATCACGTTAACAGTCATCAGGGTGCAACTTCGAACTCAGTTCACAAATTGTATTAATATGTCATTAATTGTATATTTATTGTGTTAAGCATGTACACAAGTTATCTATTCATTAAAATAGATATAAATCTCCATGTTTGCTCCTTTGCTTGCAGCAAATAATGTTCAACTTTGTGAACAGAAAAAAAATGAACAGGAGCAAAATCTGGTTCTCTTTAACACCATCTGCTTTAGTGATAATGTTTTTGCTTCTTTTGTTTTTCACTTTTTCTCCAGAGTTCATAAATATTCTGATGATATACTCTATTTCACTACATTTCCAGTTTAGGCAGTCACTAATATCTGCTAATAATAGTCACTCTTATAACTTTGTGGGCCATCGTTCATTGAAAATGTTTCTGAAACTCTTGCTCCGAAGGCGTCTTTCTCCAAATAGCAGGTTCATTCCGATTTCCACTTCCCAGAACGACCCCAGCAAAGGCTGCGCTTACAAATACGGCAGGCCTCATAACTTTGATTTCTTTTCTTTCTAACAATGAATGAAATACACAGGTGGCCTCCTGGTTCCTACTCCCTGGAGTTGCGGTTTATTAAAAATGCAACCATTTTTTCCCCTCCCATTTGCACTGGTTTCCATCTAGAGGTTTATCCTCCAGTTTATAAGAAACATGCTATTCATGGAAATGGCATTATTGGAAACATAAATCATGACATAAACCCAGCTTACACACACCCTATTGTAACTCTTGTGGATGTCACTGGAGGTGGGGCAGAGAGGGTGGAAAATGCTCCCGGGCAGTGTGGTTGCCTTTGGAATTGCTAAAGAAAAGTTTCCTTCAGGTTCAGCACAATCCTGGTGAGTTGGCTGGTTTTAATTTTTTTTTTTTTTTTTTGGTCTTCTGCCTCTCATCAGCCTCTTCAGACATGGCAATAATTGGTGAATTCAGAATAAATAAAAATACAATTTTTTAAAAAAAGCATTTGATCCCTTTCTGGTCTGTTTTGAAATTGTTGCAATTTGTTGCTCAGCCAGAATGTCCCAGCATCTTTTACTTACAGCAAATGAAATTGCAGTAAAGGTTCAGGGAAAAGCACAAAGTTAGAAAGGGTTGTCATCTTGATGGTAGGGTGGCTAGACTGCAACCTCTTGGTCAAATGCTCTGTTTTCAGACCAGCTGCAACTTAAAATTTTAAATAGAAACGATCCTCAGCTCCATTTTTGTTGAGAAAGGTGTAGTTTTGTTAGAAGTTAAGTGTATTGCAGTAATGCAAAGCCAGAATTGAGAATAAAGTGCCAAAATCCCTAAGTTAAATTTGTTTCATTCCTTAACTACTTCCCATCACTGACACTCCCCCACAATGACCAATCAGGTTCAAGCCAGATGTTTCCGGAATGGTCACTTCAAGCGTAGGTGTCAACCCTGAAGTGAACCTGGCTGGGGCCACCTTTGAGTTTCCAGGGTTGCCACAAGGGAGAAAAGGGGACAGGGAGGGGGGAAATAGATGGCTGAGGTTTTGTAGCCAAAACAAAACATTTTCCTGTGGGAACCAAGGACATTCCAACAGGGGGCTGGGGAGAGGAGGAATGGGGTAACCAAGCAACCGGACAGTACCTCTATTGGACAATGTTCCTGATTACTTGGGAGAAAGGGGAAAGTTTTACTTTTAATCAGGTGAAAATTGTGGGAACCTTCAGACTTGGCTTTCACCAGTTGTGCCAATATGATGTATCCAATAAATTGTTCTTTGAGGAAATCTACCTGCCTCTGAGTTCAGCTTTCTATGGGTGCGTTACTTGGAACGCTGACAGTAGGTTGGTATGTAGCTGCCTTCTTCTCCCAGCTGGGTGACCTTGAAGCAGGGTCCCAGGGAGACACAGTACTTTCGCTTTCCCCCAAGCATCCCACAGCGTAGCACACAAGCAAGTGTGGCAGCTGACACTCTGCCATACTAGATGTTTTTCTTCCAAGAAGAAATGGACTCATAAAGGAGAAGGAAGGAAGTGGACGTCTCTGTGAGAATCAAAGGTGCAAGGGTGTCTTTCATACCATTAATTTTAGATAATATGACTGCAGGCAATTTCTCACATCTGCCCCTGGGGAAGGAAGAGCAGTTTCCATGCATATTTGGAACCCTGCAAGGGATGTGAGGCATAATCTGGTTTCACTTTGGATAATATAAATCTTGTGCATAATAAAAGGGGTATAGAATGCTTTAAAAATCAGCATGACACCGACACAGTCCCCCTTTGCTCCCCTTTCTCACTTACTCTATTTATCTTATGTCTTTTCTTTAAGTTAGTTCTTTGAAAAGGAGATTGAAACAGGAAGGAAAAGCCCATGAAGGCAATGTGCTACAATCTTTCAATGCTTTACTTCTTGGCATCGGGAGAAAGAAAAACAGGATTTTTAGGCTCTCCAACACTACCACAAAAGGCTAAGAAAAACCTCACGTTACAAGTTTGCTACATGAGCATAGGAACCATCGTGATCCAATTCTGGCCTTGTAGGATAGCGGTGGTTTCTCTTGGTGCCAACTATTGTCCTCCCCTCTACAACTCATTCTAACGGTCACTGAAAGACATTTTGGAGCTTGCAGTGAAGCTTTTTCTCTGCTCCAGTTATTGGATGCTGGTTGAACATGGGTGGAAGAGGAACTGAGCCCTGCGGAGTAAAAAGATAATGGTGACCCTCTACTGAGTTCTTTGCAAGCAGACAAATTTAGTGTGGCTGAATAACAGAGTTGGAAGGGACCTTGGAGGTCTTGTAGTCCAACCCCCTGCTCAAGCAGGAGACCTTAAACTATTTCAGATGAGTGGCTGTCCAGTCACTTCTTAAAAACAGCCAGTGATGGAGCATCCACAGCTTCTGAGTGCAAGTTGTTCCACTGATTAATTGTTCTGTCAGGAAATTCCTCCTTAGTTCTAAGTTGCTTCTCTCCTTGATTGGTTTCCACCCGTTGCTTCTTCTCCGGCCTTCAGGGGCTTTGGAAAATAATTTGAACCCCCTCTTCTTTGTGGCAGCCCTTCGAATACTGAAATGCTGCTATCATGCCACCCCTAGGCTAGGTAGAAGTAGGGGAACTATTTACAGAGAGCAAAGGTTTTCATTCCCTAACTTGGTGGAAAATGAGTGTGGGGTGCATTAGTCCTCCCTTCCTTGCATGTCCAGATTACATATTTTTGCAACATCTGAAAGTTGGCCTATGTGTGTTGCTGTGCGTAATTATACAGGTAAATATCTTGGTAATTGTATTTAGCGAGCATTCCCTGTAACAAAACCACCTTCTCTAGCTCAGATCAAAGAAAAGTTTAAAACCATCAGAAAAAGCCCATCTACTGTAAGTAAATTGACCTATTCCCTGGGGAGGTGCCATCCATTGTGAGAAACTGTCTGGAGCTATGAAACATCAAACATTTCAAACTTTCTCCACACAGGCCCCAGATTTTTCTCCTTAAATCTAATATCTCTCTTATTCCCTTAACGTTTCAGAAGAGGACTGTTATAGATTAAGGGCCATTTTAAAGGCCATATTGCCAGCTAAATAAATGTTAATAATTTTTTTAGAATGGAAGAATGACACTAAATGAACTCTGTCGGATACACAAACTATTATCTGTCTTTATAGCCCTTTTGAGTTGTAGCTTTTAACATCTGAGACATTTTCTAGGCCAGGGGAAAGGAGATGGAAGGGGAGCTTTGGTCTTGATCAACTACAGATGCCGCGGCTTAATCTTCCTGGAAAAGCAGTTCCAGGCCATTAAGTGAAGAAAGTCGAGCAATTTCTCAATTATTCATTTGTGTCCCCTCTCTTCTTTTGGGAATTGACACTTTCCTGAGGGCATCTAAGAATGGGGATGTGACTGATAATTCCCTATGAACCAGAGCTCTCCCACTCCCAGTGTCCTGCTCCCAAATGTGGTCCTCTCTTCCTGGAGGAAGATCTTTCTCCTTGTGGGGGGATGAGAGTCTCAGGGAATTGCGGTGTTGGTTGGGGCCCTCAGAGGAAGAGGAACCACTAGTTTCATGAATGCTTGTCCATGTGGTGGGAAGGTGGGAAGAGGACAAATGGAAGTCTTCCTGCTGTTTTTACAGAAGAGGAATAGGATAGGTTAAGAATTAAGTGGTCGAAGGAAAAGGGAGGATGAGAGGCAGAAGGAGAGGAAAGGGAAAATAGGAACAGAAAATGGGAGGAGAAAAGGAAGGAAAATGGTGGCAAGAACAAAAAAGAAAGAAGAGAGTTTAGTCTGTCAAAGGAGGAGAATCTGCAAGGGGATGAGAAGAGAGCAAGGGGCCTTCTATGTTCCCCCTTCTATGTTCATTGCCACACATCGAAAAGGGGTGGAGCCTTCATCAGGCAGTCATAGGGGTCACCTTGTTTCTTTTTTGGCCCTTCTCCTTGCTATGAACACCTCTGTCTTGTATTGGGTTTTCCTTCTAGAACAAAGGGAGACCACTCCCTTTACCCCAACTCTCTCATCAGCTTCTATCTCTTCTAAAATACATTCTTGGGATTTTTTTCCACCCCAAATTCATAGCTAGTTTCAAGGATCAACTACACTAATGAGTTTCTCCATGGAAAAATGCTTGGAGGACTCATCCTTCACTTCGGGCACCCGTGTCCACAGTTCTGATCAACTGCAAAGGTCAGAAGCAACTTTGCGGTGGGGTCATTTTGCCTGCACATGATGCTGTGACATATTGATCAAAGTTGGACTTCTGACCCAATTGTATCTCCAGTGAAATCATGAGTTCTACTTATGGGGGATTTTTAGGAGGTTATGGAACTACAAAGTTGGAAACTCCTTGCTTTAGGGTCTTTTTCTTGTGGGAAGGGGTACTGGGTAAGGGGACAAACATGCGTTCTGTGTGTCCCACACACACCCTTGCCAAATGCTCAAGGAGCTTCTCCTTTGGGGAGGGGTTGTGTGGATATGTTAAAGTTGATACCGGCTGGCAAAGCCACAGAAGAATCCATTCGGTCTGCAGCCCAGACAGCATTAGCCTGATGATAAATATTTTTACGAAGACAGACCACCGGGCCACTTGTCCCCCGTCCAAATCTGAGACGAGAGAGAGAGAGAGAGAGAGAGTAAAAATAATAATAATAAATCCTTCAGGAATAATGATAAGTTGATCCTCGGCTATATTGTATGTCACTGTCAACTCTCAGTTTACTAAAATATTACAGAAGCTCTTACTCCTAAAGTCTAGAAAAATAGGACTTTCTATCACTGTTATCCAGAGGCCGATTTATTCTTAGAGCCTGTCTGCACAAACCAGAATAGAGTTTTTGTTGCAGTTGTAACTTTTTAAAGCTCAGAAGGCCGAGTGTGCTTGCATTCGCTTTTTATAACAGCACAATTATTTTCTGTTTCAGTGTGTTAGTGACTGCAGTGTGGGTCTCCTGCAGGAAAGTTCCAGAAAGTTCCCTGGGCACTAGACATAACTAGGGCTAAGAATCAGAGATAGAGGCAAAAATCCAGATGCAAGCATTGAGATCAAGACCTGTCCCTCTTCGCATCTTTAACTGCATGGTTGCCACTGCCATTGTGTGTCTCCCAGTCCCATCCCTCTCTTCCAGCTGCCCCTTGGAGGGTCTACAACAGCGGCTAAATGAGTCTTCTTGAGTGAACTGTTGCAGGAACAACTCAAGAAGCACAGCTGGCTCTCAGCACAAGAGACACAAACAGCATAGAAACCATGGATGGATTTGATCCAGAATCACCATTATTTCTTCATTTACTTTTTTAACTGATCTATACTCTCATCTTTCCAGAGAGAACTCAAGGCATCTAAGAAAAATTAAAAACTAAAGCAACGTTTTTAAAAAGTAATGTTTTAACCTATGTTAGGATAAACACTATAATCAATATTATTATGTTTAATAATTAAGAGCTTGGTAAAAGTGACTAATTTTATCAAAGCGGGCCTGCAGGAATTGGCTTTGAAACCAATGTTATTATTATTATTTTGTTATTAATGACCCAGACAATAAGGGGTTTGTGGGTTGCTTATGAAATCTTGAATGACGCTCACTGGGAATAAGAGCAATGTTAAATATTAGCATCCCTTCGTTGTTCTGGAACATCTTCAGGAGGACCAGGACTGAAAACCAGAGAACTACCAATTCATTTTTATCTAACCCAAGGAATCTTAAATACACTAATTAACTTCTGGACTGGCTGTCCAGATTTTATTGGTAAATTGGTAAAAAAAAAAGATAGAATACAAAAACTGAAAGTAAAAACAGAAACAACACACACACACCCTTGTGCTTTCACCTAAAACTAGTGGCTGTTTTCAATATCATAAATAAATTCACCCATTTACTAGCCTTGGTGAAAAAAGGGATGACAAAAATCCAACTTTCCCAATAATTCAATTTGCTCTCTTCTAAACTGGAGTATGCACATAAAGGTGGGATGAAAACATGGGAACTGTCCTGTTTCAAGGAATACCATTGCTATGCTGAATGAGAAAGGATTTGCATCTGCTTTTAGAGAATAGGAAAAAGATTGCCTATTGTTCACAACAGGGTGTTTATGCAAAGACTAACACAATTCTGCTCCTATAAACACTCCGAATGTTACAAAGTAATCCAGCTCTTACCATGTTCTTTGATGGATCTCTTGAACTTCTTGATTGTAAAGGAAGGAGCCCAAGTATTCGAAGACAGGCTTTCCACAAAACGACAAGATGGGCTCAGCTTTGTTTGATGGACACTCAGCAGGCAAGACTTTAAGGACCAAATTAGCCTTTGCCTGACAAGCCAGTTCTTGCTTTGCAAAACCTGTTATCTGCAGTGGGCAGAATGAGGCGAATTGACTGCAGGCTCCATGCCTTCTCAGACACTCCACCACATTTCGGCGGATTCAGGAGGCCTCTTCATGACTACAGTGAACTTACCACGGAGCAAAAGATTCCTGTTCTCTCTCTCTTGCAGGACCTACCAATAATAGTATGCATTACCACTTGCATAGGGGCACAGGCTAATGTTTGTCATTTCCAAAATGTTAGGTTATCAGGATCAGTACACTGAAATCCCAGGAATTAAGCCCTACTTAGTTACTTATTAATTAATTACCACAGTCTGTACAGTGGTTCGCAGTTCAGACAAGGTATGCTATTAATTTATGTACCTTAGAAAATATCCCTTCTCCCATAAATGCAATTCCAGAAGCCCCTGTGTGCATCGTAAGAATGGAAAGCCAGAAATACTTTAACTGCCTTCCACGATGGAGTTGCCAGGACAAATCCCAACACAACGGTGCCATCTATTCAACCACAACCTGATTCCCTGGCCCAGTTTCTGAATTCTGTTTCTGCCTCTCTCTGTCTTCCCATCCACATTCATTAAACCATCAGCATCTCACATTTCACTCCAAAGGAATCGCCCAGCAGCTGAACTGAAGAAGTTGCAAATGCTTGAGAGAGCCGAGGCCTGCAAAGAATGCCTGTTATTATATGGAAGGCATGTAAACGCTGTTTTCTTAAGCATTAGGAACAACTCTGGAGATGCATGTAGGTGTAAGATAAAATATAGATTATGATGCTTGGATTTTCAAGAGTCTATCTATAGTTCTGTCAGTCTTCCATCCTTCTTAATAGTCTTCTGGCTACAGATAAAAAAATAAGCTGTTTCTACAGAAATCTGCTCTGACATGTTTTCTCTTTCTTTACATTATTTTTTTGAATCTTTCTACATGCTGCATAGCATGATTTATACCCTGTGTTTTTATTTATTTTTATTTATTTATTTTATTTTGTCAAGCGATTATTAGATAACAGGTATAAGTATAAACATGTTTATGAATACATGAAATGGATCCAAATAAGAAAAAAGAAAGAAACAATAGGACAGGGACAGTAGGCACGTTGGTGCGCTTATGCACGCCCCCTTTTACCTTGAAAGACATGGTGAGGAATGTTCACAGACAACTTAAAGACTGTAGCCATCCCATGGAGAGATGCTGGGTGTTCCCTGAACCCAAAATACTGCAGACCCCTTGCTGCCCCATAGGCTACAAAGCCTGGGAGGATCTCAGGCTAATGTTAATGCCAATTTTTATCTCTGTAATGATTCATTCAATCATATGATTATATAAGGTGACTTTTCATTTTTAAAATGAACTAAATTCTCTTTTTCCTTTCTTTGTCTATTCCAAATTCCAGCTCCCTTTTTCACTTGCATAATGATGACGATCTAAGATTTCATTTCCCTTCACAGGGGAGAGAGATGCAAAGTAAGGATGCCTTCTCACCATCATCCACCCGCAATTTCCTTTCTCCTCTCGGCAAAGCTACAGGAGATCACTTTCCTTGTTGTTTTTGGTCTTTCTCAAAGGGTTCAGCTACTTTTGAGGTTGAGTCTTTCTGCTACGATGTCTACAGTTTTTCAATACTACCTTATAGTCTCCTTTGATCTACAGATAGGAGGTTATTTCACCACAAAAGGATGATCTCAAGACCTTTCAAGGGATGGAAGGAGATTGTTGAACAACCTTCCTCATCCTGGCGCAACCCAGGAGTCCTTATTCTAATTGAATGGCCATAAAAGGGGATTGCAGAATCTTCTTGTGGCTGCATATGTTTTAGGGATCTAGCTGGTAGTGCTGGAGAAACACAAGAGTATTCAACGCTGTGAAAACCTTTTCAAGTCATAGAATGTAAAACCGATGCCAAAGGCCATAAACAACCAGGTCTTGCTTCTGGACTGAAACAATGCCGCTATTTATACAAAGTACGATTAGACAGGGGTCCCCAACCCCTCCGGGACGGGGCCCCGGCTGGGCTGGGCGCGAGGGGGGGGGGGGGGGGAGTCAGTGGTACCATGAAAAGGAAAGTGGGGTATAGACTGCAATATAAACAATTTAATAAATACTGGCTGTATTACGAGGGTTTTTAAAAAGACCATATGCAGATCAGATGGATTCCTGTATCTGGAGAAAGCAAAGATCTAAGACAAAATTCACTGACGTATTTTGGTTAAAAAGTTTACAAATTCAGTGGGGGGGGAAAGCGTAGATAGATTTCCCCCCCCCAAGCTCCAGAAACAAAATGACAGTCTTCTCAGTGGTAAAAAAAACCTATACATCCTGTCATCAGCAAGTTTCATAAGTACCTTTTGCTTTTTGCTGGGTAGATCCCCTTTAGGTCTGTGGAAGGCTTCCTTGCCTGTTATTCATTGGATTTTGATTGGAGATAAATTGAGCTGTGAACAATTTTGCACGATGGTTATTTATCCATATAAACGTAATTTAGCCAGGAATGGCCCTAGCTAACCAGGGACAAACCCAATGTGAAATTTTTATTGAATATTAAATCTTTATGGGAAGTATTTTTTTTACTTCTTTATGCAGCAAAATCACTGATTTCCATCAAGTGCTAAGTTTGTTTCCAAAATAACCTTGTTTCCTTTGCAGCAAATAATCTTAGCAATCTTCATGAGAATTGATACCGAAGCAGGACAAATGAGATTGAATTAGTTGCTGAAGATTCTCCATGGAGGAACAATTTGTTCAACCACTCGAATTAAACAATTTCCTGAACTGTATTTCCAGTATGGCTGATAAGTATCATACTCACAGCATAGAATCTGGTGTTTGCAAATAGAAGAACGATCTATGCATATTTAAAATAAAATATATTGTATTAAAAAAGCTTCCTCAAACTCTGCTCACATAAAGTTGCTTCCATAATCTGGAATTTGGCACAGACTGGATTAAGCTATTATTTCTGCTGTATCTGAAGTTCCATTGTCATCGTTTTGAGTATTTTGAGATTCAGATTTTGAGTTTCCCTTTCAACTTAATTACAGAATAGCAGAGTTAGAAGGGACCTTGGAGGTTTTCTAGTCCAACCTCTTGTTTAAGCAGGAGATCCTACACCATTTCAGACAAATGGTTGTCCAATCTCTTCTTAAAAACTTCTTTCTTTCATTCGTTTCCTTAGTTCTCAATAAGATTTCCTAGTTCTTTGAGAAACTCAGGAGAATGATAACGAGGGCTCCAAACTCCCCATGGGGGTGGATTACCACATTTCAAAGTAAATACATATTATGATCTAAAGATCTGAGGAGAGAGAAGAACGAGGTTTTTCTAACTGCATTGCTATTCCACACAATGCTCACTAACATACACAGTTAATTTGAAAGAAATAAGAACAATATGTTGGCAACCACACAAATGTTTATAAAACAAGCAAAGTTATGTTTAGCTTTACTTATTTATTTTCATGTGCAAAACACTGAATGCCTCTGATTCAAGAAACTTAGTTATTGATCAATCATGGTTGGGAACAAAAGGCAATAGATCTTTCTGCATTTGTCAAGCAAGCAAGCAAGGAAGCCATTTTTCTTGTTCTAAAAGCCTCCCTTTTCTGTAACGTTGAAAGGCTAAAGCTCTTCTTGCTTAGCCAGAGAAATTATATTCTGATGTCTTTCCTGATGCAAAATGTTAACCTTTATCAAGTGCGTTATACACTAATCAAAAGCAGGCCCCGATCTTTTACCAATCAAGTTGTTAAAAGATATTGTGGAGGACGGACGCTATTCCAAGCTAAGACGAAAGCATCACAAGGTACATTCTCAAAGGTCCTATGAGCAGAATTAAACTCAAGAGTTTTTTCTTAAGCAAAATTGTTTGAAAAGAGAAAACTTGCTCCCTGCTTGCAATTAGTAGGTGAAAAGCCAGCCAAAAGATCACACCAGTATCCGTGTCTTTGAGAAGAAACCTTCAGCTGCCCATCAGTTGCTGGAAAATCCAAAGAGGACAAGGAAGAGAAGCCACTGGACAACCATCATTATTTCTCCAGGGATCAAATCCCTCTTAAAAGTGATTTAAACATTGAATGACAAATAGGAAGCAGCAGTCAGAAATCTAGGTTGCAGAGGGAAAACAAACAACAATTCAGATTACATGACCTTTTAATTTAAACCCCAAAATAGAGGAAGGATACAAGACTATTTTCCAACTACAGAATGCAATAAAAACAAACTTTGGGGAAAGGATTCCATCAAACGGAATGTTCTCTAAGCAATTTATTTGCTATGTGCAATAATTTAAAAAATGTTGGTTATTATTCTTATTATGTTGTGGATATGTTGTGAGACGGTTAGAACAAAGCCTAGTTTCACCTCCAGACAGAAAGTTCATGATATTTTAAGATGTTTTTTTAAACCTATCTTTGAGTGTTGGGAGTTTGGAGTCCTTTCTTCCTGTGAATGAAAATATCCTACGGACGACTATTAGGATTTCTTAATGGCTGCTCATCCACAAAACTGTGAAGAATAGACTTCTGGAAACTTTGTGGGAACTGGTCAATAGAGACCATGAGGGCTGGGGAATTCTGGGAGTTGAAGTCCATACAGCTTAAAATCTCTGAGGTTGAGAAACTCTGGTTTAATCTGTTCTAGCTGACCAATGTCTTAAGCTTAAGAAGGTGCTAAGAACAGCACTTCGCTTGCCAGCTCTTATAATGCTGGCCTTCAGGGATAACATGATTGATTTTATTTAAAAAAGCACAGTAAGAAAATATGCTTGAAATGCCACTGATTGCAGCCCAATATAGAGTAACAAAAATGAACCATTTTTGTGTGTGACTGATGTAGAAATTCTTCTATTTTATTTCCCTGAAATAATAACAATAATACTGTATGAAATAATTATTTTAATCATGATTAATAAGCTACCCCTAGGGGTCACTTCACTGGGAGTAATCAGACTGTATAATGTGTGTATTCCAGGAAACCTAAGCTATTGTAACAGTGTGTTAAAGATGGTGATTAAACTCTTCCATGCAGGTTAAGAACCGAATGACAATCTGTAGTTGAATTGTGATTTTCCTTAACAGGAATTTTTCCTTTAGATCATAATCTTCTATCTCTTTCAAAGCAGCTACTAGTGAAATCGCCTCTTTCAAATGGAGCCATGCTCTGTTAAGGGCAGTTATCCTTTGTGCTTCGGGGAGCTTGCAAATGTCTGAATTAAACTCTTCTCATTTTTTTAAAGAAAGGTTAAAAATTTCCCCTGTTTCATTTCACCATAAGCCTTTGATTATAAACAATCTATCAAGGGCCTTCTTTATCCATCTACCATTCTCCCCCATGGATCAATCTAGACAGCTCAGATTTCAGGGTGTCACAAACTTTGGGAAAGTAGTTTGAGATCAAATAGCTTTGGAGAACTCACCCTGGTGGCTATTATCCTAATGTCCAAGGCCCCCATCACTTAAGGGCCCTTTCTTGACAGTTCCCCCTTGTGAGGGATAGAAGCGTCATTATCTCCATTTTTCCAACCAGTTGAAGTCATAAGTGGTTTTGCAAAAGGTCATTCAAGAAGATTGCTAGCAAAGCGGATAATTGGAAATTTGTTCCTCATCTCCCCAGGCTGAAAACTTAGCGATTAGTCTTTTCCTTTACCTGTCAGCTTACTCTACCCGTAGGGTTGGATGAAACCTAGGCCTTATTTCCCCAGGCATGTGTTGGCAAGGAATGTTTGGGATACCAAAGGGGCAAAACCTTAGTCAATTGCTATTTTAAATATCTACGCGGGTCCAACCGATTGTGGAACTTCTTCTCCGACAAATGAAATACTTTGATTATTTGAACAAATAAATTTTTAAAAAGCTGCTTTAAATCATATCTGATCACGAAACCTGCTTGTATTGGTAGATTTTCTTTTAGTATGTGTGAAAAGTATATCCTTATTTTAACGCACAGTTTCCTGTGTGATTGCTTAGAAGTGGTTGAGTCCAAAAGTACAGTGACCAGGGAAGTATCAACAAAAATGGTTAAGTGATCACAGCAGATCCACAATTTTCAAGATGGCTGTCTCTGGATCCCATACTTATCTCAAGATGGATCCTACATAGATTTAGGGCTGAATCCATGTGTAATATTGTTTATGTATAACACTGAGTGCAGAATTACAAATAAATTGTGAAGAGACAGAGATTTGACTACCTCCAAAGAGAAATTCCTACACAAATCTTTCTCACTCAAACTGGGTATGGTTACTTCCTCCATCTACCACCCATAAGATTTTACAAGAATGTTAACAACACAAGAATAAAATAGTAGCATATGAGAAACAACATGATGGGGATGGCATCAACTGTACTGAGTTTAGCACAACACTTCTTGTTTACCTGAAAAAATAAAGACAATTATTTGACTCCCTCTTCCTCTCCCCTCTCTCTCTTGTTGACAGCGAATGAAATGTGGGCATATTCCAAATAACTGTACTTGGAGAGAATTTATTTTTTTCCCCTTTCTATCATGCACAGCCAAATGCTTGACCTAGGCATCACACTCCAACACTGAGGGGATCCAACGTGCCACAAGTAAAATCATTTGTAAGAGTCTTGTTTGTCAGAAGGAAAAGGAAAAAAGAAAGAATGAATGAATGAAAAAAAAAAACAGCCCAAAACCAGCTAGGAAAACTCTCAGTGCTTTTACGAGGCTTCAGGTGTGCACAACAGCTGCTTGAGCAAGATAAAATGCTACTTTAATGACCTATGAAGACAACTTTAATGGAAATGGGATATAAACACGTTTCAGATCATTTGGGCACACTTAAAACTCAAGTGTGAAATCTGCTAAGGAGGACCCACTCTAATGGCTTTTATCTGCTATTACCAGACTCTCACGGAAGTTCTTCTCTGACAGCTGTTCCTATTGTCTCTGGTAAACACTCAGCCAAGTCAAAAGACGAAAAAGGATGGTGTAAAATTTCTCATATATCGAGCATGGAATAAACTCTAGCACTGTTACGTGCACACCGACAGGAACACAACCGTCAGTCAATGCTTTGCATTCAAACCATGCTTTGATTTGCTCACCTGACACAAGCCCTTGGTAACCTCACATGTCCAGATTTAAGATATGGACTAACCACGAATCAGGGACTACTTTTCACATTAGGGATTTTATAATCTCTTTCCTTGTCGCCAGAAAGTATGATAATTTGGGCTTTTATTTCTCTGACCGAGATTGGAGCCCTATTTGGTTCCAACAGGAGCTATGTATATTTCTATGTTTCTACAATGCCTATAATCCTATTGTTCTAATTCTCTACTAATTACAGTATCTATAATAATTATAATTCTATAACCTCTATATTTGAATCCTATTGTTTTCATCCTATTTCTGGTCGTGCTTAGGATGTGAACAAGAACCTCCCAGAGAATAGCCAGGTGGAACTTTCTTAGTGCTGCCAAGAAAACAGCATACATTTTCCATAAAGACACGAGGGTCAGTTTACCATTATTTTTACAATTATGGCTATTAACCCTCATTATTGTCTTCATCGTTACTTCTCTTATCACTGCTACAGGAACTCTTACTTGTAATACTGTAATTTTCACCATTATTACAATCACCAGCATAATTGCATACTTTTATTATGGTAGTCATCGTGATCATCGTCAAGATGAGTCAGAGTCAAATTCATGTCAGGCAGTTTCCTGACTGCATCCCAAGCCATCTGAGCTCATCTTTTGGCACTACAGACACCCCAAATCCATGCTGCTCTAATCAGGAGACCCTTCTTCATTGGCAAGGCTGAGAAGGTCCCTGATCATTTGTCTTCGGGGGTGGTGGTGGTTGTAGGGCCACGCCTCATCAACACTTTTTACAGTTTCTCTTCAAACTCTCTGCTGGACATTTGTTGCTAAACCTTGAAGCAGGACACAACTTTGCCAACAATTCACGTGCAGACGAATGATTAGGGAAGCCCAACAATTTCAGAAGGAATTTGGAGAACTGAGCAGACATCTCTGGAGAACTGTTTGCCCTTGACTGAAGGAAGGAACCATTAATAAAATAAAATAAAATGAAGTGGAAGTGGAAAGTTTAAAAGAGGAAAAGTATAGCACGTGAATTGTTGAAACAAAATTTCCTCCGTTAAAAAAAGTTTAAAACAACATATGAAGAAAATCTGGCTGGAAACTTTTCAAGTAATACTCAGTTATAAATAGATTTTCCCATAATTTCCAATGTTTCAATTATGCTAATTTATGCCCTCCTCAGTTTTTTATGTTTCTGATATTACCAAACTTTGTATGTTGACATGCAGCATAGGAATGCTATTTCTGAGTCCACATTCTTGTTTATTGCTTGTTTATTGAATCAGCACTTTAAATCATTTTCTGCTATTTTACCCAAAAGACTGAGTCTCATTGTCATCTCCTTTGCTCATTTAATTTTACGGAATGTAATATTGTAGAGATGATGAATTGCTGCAGAATATTAGATGATAAGATGTAGATGAAGTCAGGGACCGAAAAAAGGAAAAGTCATTAAAAATGATCTACTCAAAAGGGCATTTATTTAAAATTCCTCACAGCACATCCGTTACTTTTACTATACTTTATGAAGTAAAGTTTTGACAGTTTTATTATTTCTATATTATTCTACTTTTCTGTTACAATCACTTTGGTTTTTTTTTTAAACTGTATACTGCCACCAGTATATGAGAAAGTAAGCAAGAAATAAATTAAAAACTACATGGTGGAAAATTGCATCATCAAGATATGATGGTGATCATCCATGCAGAAGACCTGGAGAAGGAATTAAGCACAAGATCAACTGGCTTTGTAGTATCTTCAGGGTCGGAGAGGACAAATTTCTGCACACCACTGAGGAGTGAAGTTTTGGTGTCTCTGCTCAAACTCTTCTCTGGGAAGCTTAACTCCATCTGTGCTTCGTTCCCTCTTTAATTTGAAACCACTTCTTCAGCTCCACCTGGTTTAATTCGAACCATGCATCTTTCTGTCATCTCAAGCAGAAATTCTGTTTGATGAACCGTTTCCTTTGAGAAGAGTAGATTTCATTGTCTCATCAGCGATGTGTTCTATGTTTCTTCCACTCATCATCATCATCATCATCATCATCATCATCATCAGCTGAATGGATCATTAGGCTAATTCCGGGCAATCTCAAGAAAATGGGAGACTGAGGGGGTTTCAGAGAGCTGTGTGGGAGGTAGATATGATCGGTGCAGTATCAGATGAGCAACTGAGGATTAGCCTCCTTATTAAATGATCTTGTGTTCTCAATCACAATGAAACAAACTGATATCCCAGTGCTGTTTCTGAAATCGGTATGTCTGCGTGTGTGTCTGTGTTTTGATGAACACCGTGCTTTCCAATTAATCAGGAATTGGCTTTTTGATCTAATTTGCCTTCCCTTCAGCACAGCTAATAACAAAACTGTCATATAAATACTTGGCGTGATGAGTAAGCTACAGGAGCCTACTGTAAATTTCTGGAGAGCCTTTAAGATAGAAGCAAAAAATGGTTTTTTGCTGCATTATTGAAGCCAGGTTACATTTTTTTTACATCCATTGCTGACATTATTTTATTCAGTTGTATGGGCGATCTCAATTTATGGCCTTGTATCCTGAATCCTCTGTCGTTTTATCAGAACTCTGCATTTTTCAAGTAGCTCTTGCAGACTGTGAGATCAGACTTACGTTTCTCGTGTACCAATAATCAAAACAAACCTTGCATAGTTATTCCTGTCTTCCTATACACTCCAAAAGACTTTCTCCTTCAAGGTCCTACTGCAATTCTCCCAGTGGAGAAAACAGAGGAAAAAGGCAAATAAACGCCCTCACACCTGCACTGCTGAATGGAGCTGTCTCTTGTGAAGACAAAGGGGAGGGCAGACAGCAGCTGTAAAGCTGGATGCTTTCCCTTCAATTGCACAATAAATTAAGGGAAACGACACAAGAGGGGAGGGGACCAAACACGATTCAGGAGCTGCACGTAAGACAAGATGATCCGGGAATAAAGACATTAACGTGACATCTAAAGCAGAGGGAGGAGTTAACACCTAGGGAGAGGGAAGGACGTTTCTTTCCAATTCATTCCACCCACTTTCCTCGTTCCTTCAAATGGCAAGGTTGGAATCTGAAGGCGTTTCCTTTAGTTCATCTCAGATGAGGAGGCTGCAATTGCAGGAGCTAAAGAACTGATAAAGGGAGCATCAGGCATTCTGAAACTGGGTTTAGGCATAGAAATAAAGCCGTTATCTGACTTACGCTGGATTGGGTTTAAGTCTGCCTCTTCCGCTGTATCGCTTCCTAAATGCTTGCAGTGTTTGGAGATCGTGTGACCAGGGAGCCACGCATGAACTTTTATTTTTCAAACAATACATTTGTCAGACGGGCATTAGAAATCTCGAATGGCTCCCTCAGAGAAGAAGAGTCTGGACAGACATCCGTCCAGAATGGTATAGGTTCTCTTGCTTGAACAGGGGGTTGGACTAGATGACCTCCAGGGTCCCTTCCAAACCCTGCTATTCTGTCATGTGTGCCTTGAGCCCACATGTTTGAGGAAACATCTCAGACAGGCCTCACCCTAGGATAAGGTGAAGGAGGCATATCTGAACTTGCAAGTTCCTGTTACTAAAGCTTTACCACAGGAGTAGCCTGGCCTCCATGACATTGTGTCTTAATCTGCTCTGTCCTATAAGAGAATAACAGAGCAGGAAAGCCTGGACCACTCCAGACAAACGTTTTGTCCAATCTTTTCTTAAAAGCCTCCAATGATGGAGCAGCCACAAGCTCTGGAGCCAAGCCAGACTCCCCATCAGGACCTTCCTCCTCCGTTCTAGGTTCTTAGTTCTACGGGATAGGTGGGGGGGAGGGGAATGGGGGCCACTAATGAATATCATTCCCAGCAACAGGTATGGCTTCCGGTTTATACAAACCCTTGAGAACTTGCTCCTCCTCAACAGGTCCCACTCCCCTTTCACAAACATCCAGTTGGTGGCAGAGAATCCTGGTTTTATTTCACAAGAAAACATTCGCTTCTGTTGGTCCTGCATTTTCCCCCCATTTAGCACTAAGCTGAAGCTGGGCAATCCCATGTGGTATTTATTGTTGGTGCACATGGTCTTAGGTAAGCGGAGGCTCTGGTTTGAATTGGGACTCCTGCTCCCCGCCCAGGAGCAGGGAAAACCCAGTCCCCATATAATCGCTTCAACGAGACATGAAGCGGGTGATGTTGAAACTTAAATGGGGCTCAGGGTAAGGATCACGTTGGAAATGGAATGGCGGGGGGTGGGGTGCTGGCTGAGTCCCCATGTGGTAGACATTTGAATGGTGGACTTGCCATTCATTATTCCATTGCTAAGAGGCTTCTGAGGATTGGAAAAAAAGAAATCAAACGTCAGAAATGCTGTATAATTTATGGGCAGACCCCACCAGGAAGTAGAACAATTGGAAAATTAAAAAATACCCAGACTTTCTAATGATTCTGCTGAACTTTATTATTCTCTTCTCCAGAAGTGCGGTGGAATGAAGCATGACCAATGCCGGCTATTTATAAAAACAAATGTATTTGGAATACACGAAAGAAAGAAATACTCCCAAAGGGAGGTTCAACAACTCCCAGTCACAACCCAGCAAATAGCATTTACTCAATTCAGAAGCCAAACCAAATAAATCAGAAGTCAGATCGTTATAAATCTGTAATGGCTTAATCCCATGTTAATGCTGCTCTTGATAGTTAATTTTTTTCTTCTTCTATGCGTAGATAGTTCCATTCTTCCTTGCAAACCTTCTAGGCGTTTCTGTTCCTGGCAACACAGATGTTGTATTTAACTAACCATAGTTTAATTTAGATTCTGGAAGTTATTGATATTTTCTTACTATTTTGTGCTGTTACCTTACTTGCTTTTTAATCGAGTTTTCCAAGAAAAGTGATGATTATTTTGCTACTTCTGAGTGAAAGAAACTACTGTGTTGTAATATTTGACCCTTCCTTCAAGATCTGTCCACCTATAGATATATTTGAAGCATTTACCCTTACAAAGTACATTCTTTTAACACAAAGGGAATAGTATCACAACAAAAACCACCATCAGAATATTCAGCCGAGTTATAATTAATTACAATTAGTATTATTATAATAAATGGTTCCATCGTTTCCCTGCACACCTGGGGTTCTTAACTTAGGCAGATTCCAGATGTGTGGACTTAAACCTCCCAGAATTCTCCCAGGGTTCCTTCCCATGGCTGGCAAAGGAATTCTGGGAATTGGAGACCACACATCTGGAAGTTGCTTAATTTAGAAAGAATTCCCCTCTGCCCGTCAAATTGTCCTTGAAATGAGGATGTTTCTTTAAAATTAGTATTTATCTGCACTCAATTGTTCCATTTTTTAAAAAAAGTCCTTATGTATCCTAATACCCTGCATTGTGCTAGGATTGTAGGATTGCCTGGTGTCCTGGGTCATGGATTTTGGACCCATTCTGTTAGTTAATTCATTTGAGCTATGTTGATTCTAAAAGTGTTGCCCTATGACAAGGGTCTTCAAACTTGGCAAGTTTAAGACTGGTGGACTTCCAACTCCCAGAATTCCTCAACTAGCATAACTGGAGGAGGAATTCTGGGAGTTGAAGTCCACAAGGCTTAAAGCTGTCAAGTTTGGAGACCCCTGTTCTAACCCATCCATCTATCCATCTATCATCCATCCATCTCCCTTCTATCATCTATCTCATCCATCATCCATCTACCCACCCATCCCTATCTATTATCTGTCTGTATCTCTATGATCTCTTTCTATCTTCTCTCCTTCTCTCCTATCTATCATCCATCCATCTCTTTGTCTTCTAACATCTATTTGTCCATCTAATCCAAGGCTCTTCAAACTTGGCAAGTTTAAGACGCGTGGACTTCAACTCCCAGAATTCCTGAACTAACATGACTGAAGGGGGAATTCTGGGAGTTGAAGTCCACCAGTCTCAAAGCTGTCAAGTTTGAAGACCCCTGCCCTGTGAGGTGCTGTTTTACCCAATTGACCAAACAGACAAACAGACAGGAGACTTTGGTTTTAGTCACACAGAGTTGCTTCTCCCAACAGTGCTTTCTCCAAAAGGACACTGGGCTTTGTTTTCCCTTGAAGACATTGGGCTTCTCATCCAATAAGAAGAAGCTAAACTGAAGAAGCTTCTTGGATGAGAAGCAAAACATCTTCAAAAACAAAGTCCAGTTGCCTTTGGGGGAAAAAGGACCTTTGGGACAACCATGACCTGGATGACTGAGGATCTCCATGGACTTACAGTTGCTTCATTTTTCACTTCCTTTTTGCATTTCTCTGAAATTTATCTTCTACCTTTCACATTTTCTTTAAAATTAGCCATTGCATTTTAAAATCCTAACTCATTCTAAAACAAAAAATTGGCAACGTCAAAGGACACTGGAGGGAATTGCCCTGATTTGTGATTAATTTCGCCAAGGTTTCTCAAGGGCTTCTATTTACTGAACACTGAACGAGCTCCTCCAGATCACCTCATTAATTTTAATGTCAGGATTGGATTTCTCCAGGTGATCCATCATGTTTCATTTAATGGATTACCTGAGAAAGAAAAGGAGATGTGACCATCTAAAGGCACAATGGTGCATCTCATCAACGAGGAGTTCCCCTTCCTGGTAAAGGTGTGGGTTGGATGTAAAACTATTACAATGGGGAAAAGGGGTGGTTTTTTTCCTCCTTTCACCCCCACAGTAAGGCTCTTTATCAGCAGTTTAAAGTAAAAAGCCCAAGTAGGTCTATGACGTCAGTGACACAAATTCTATGCCGACTGGTTTCTCTCCTGCCTCGCCTCTCTGTGTATTTTCATTCTGGAGTATATCACAAATAAGAAAAACTAAAAGGCAGTTGGAGTAACAACCACCTACTATAACAACCTTAAAAGGCCAACCAACTACCAATCATTTTTGGTATTTTGATTTTAATATATTGTAAGCTTCTCAGAGTCATTAACTGAGATGGAGACTCTTTGCTCTTTCACTCTTTGAAATTCATCAACAATACGCCAATATTGTGTGGCCAGGAAGATAAAGGCTCCGTCCTTTGGAGCTCAACTCCCGGCATTCACATGGATAGGGAAATGTTGTTTTCTATGCAAGGATAGGGGAGGTCCGGAATCTCCTTGGTCACCCACTTTGGTTACTTCCACTAAACCCCCCTCTCTCTCCTCCCTCCCCCAAAGGCTGCAACTCCCTGTAATCCTAGAAACTGGGGCGAGGGGATTTAAATGTATGTTCCGGGCAGCTAAAAAGGTTGCCCATTCTTGAGCCAAAGTCTGCAAATGTTTTTTTTTTACTAAAGAGGCCAAAACAGCAGGGGGTTGGACTAGAAGACCTCTGAGGTCCCTTCCAACTCCGTTATTCTGTTATACCGTAAGGTTGATAACTGACGACTAAACTCTTCATGGTTATTATTATTATTATTATTATTATTATTATTATTATTATTATTATTATTATTATTATTGTTGCTGCTGTTGTTATTATTATTTTAAGATATAGGTAGGCTTTTATTCTTCTCACATGGAGGGTGGATTGCCAGGAGTGGCGCTATGCTGCCTGCATTACCTCTAACCATAACACTTGCAGAGGGTGGAGCATAATTTCTCAAATCCGCCATACAGTGGCTCTCCAAACATGATAGGTATCGCTTACTTTTATTAACAAAAACCAGGTGAGGAATTAGGTGTTTCTGATAAATGACACTGCCCTCCAGTTCTCAAAACATGAGAGAGAGAGGGTGGGGGAGAAGAAATTTCAATCAGACATATGTTTTGTATAAAATAAAGACATCCCTAACTCGGATTTTATATGGCTAATGATTTAGAACATGTGAAAGAGAAAAATAGTAACTTCATGCCATATTTACAGGACTGCCTGTCATATTTTATCACTCACGGACTCTTCAATCTCTGCCTTGAGAATGAGAGAGGTAAGACAGGAGTGTTGCAATTATGACTTTAATTTTTGCCACCTCAAGAATTAACTATTTATTGTACAAACTTGGACAAAGTAACTTAAACCAGTATTCTTCAGAGGACCCAGGAAATGTGTGGATAAGCATATGATGAAGGCCACAAATCAGTGTAGCAATACTAGGGACTCTCTCAGAGTTTCTCAACCTTCGCAACTTTAAGAAATGTGGACTGCAATTCCTAAAATTCCCCAGACAGCAAACCACTTCTACGTTATTGCCCAGAAAATTATGTAGAGAGTCCACAAAGCCAGCCACTGCTGAGTTGAACTCAAAGGCACCCATAGAATTCAACTTGGAGTGACTGGCTAAGTCTTCATGCTTTGTTTTGTTTAGATGGGAGCGTCTAGTTTCCACCACAGTTGACCATCTACTACTGCATGCCTCTCCCGTTCTTCGATTTCATACCAGGGCAAAGATGTTAAAATAATTGTGGACTAATTACCAAAATTTAGTGTCTGGCCTAAATTAGCAGATGATGAAGTGAAATTTTATCTGCACATGAATAATGTTTGAGTCTCAGGTGGAACTTTAAGGCAGCCATGAATCTCGAACAGAAAACAACTCTAAAGAATCTTTTCCCCTGCCCCCATTGGGGGAAAGATCAAAGGTCTGTATTTCACATACTCTGCACCTGTCCAATAAATGTGCCATGATATATTTTTCATGGTGAGTTTCCCAAGAAAAAGAGACGATGCTAGGGTTCTTGTGGCTATCAAGATATGTTTCCCAGATAGCAACATATGTTCTTTTGCAAATGTGAATGACAGACGTGAAAAAGTATTTTCCTACTCCTGAGGGCCAGGTGAGGGTTGAAATTCCTTTCTTTAATCAGGTGTAAGATCACAAAAATAATTCTGTTTGCCAGATTTTGGAAACTGCAACCTTAAAGTGAAGTCATCAGTTACATATATCCAGAATAATATCTGAACACGCAGCTTAATCCTTATTTCATAAACCACAGGAGACATTTGCCATCTGGTCAGGATGGACTGCTGGCGATTGGCTGGAAAAACCCCTGCAGTTTTCAAGATTTCAGAAGTGGCTTGCCATTGCCTGCTTCCTAAGGTTGAGAGGGAATGACTGGCTCAAGGCCACCCAGCTGGGTCCATGCGTAAGGTGGGACTTGAACTCATGGCCTCCTGATTTCCACCTTGGTGCCTTCATCACTGCACCAAACTGGCTTTGGAGGGGAGGATGCAGAGGGATGTTATTAATATGGTTGGCTTTATATTCTTTATATTCTTTATTCAGCCGGTGTCAGGCAGGTGCTCCTTCATCCTACCTATAAGGAACACCCTTACAGACAGAAGACCCTGCCTGAGATAACCAGAAGTTCAGAAGGAGGGAGTTCTTGCAAATCATCCCTCAGGGGGTCCTGCTACCCATGTGTTTCTTCAAATCCTACAAGGTGGCCTGCAGACTAGGACTAGAAAAACCAAAGGGACCACTGTGATAAAACTGTAATGTAAACTCTGAGCAGGCGCCTCACCAAACTGGATCCTTGGAGGGCTCCATCTCCCAATTTCAGCCATCCGCCCTTCCAAAAGAATCCACGGGCCCTTTGCTCAACCCAAGCTTGTCTCCTCTGCTGTTCAAGAAGAGTTGGGGAGACCCAACAAGCCTTGTAAGCAGAGGCAGGGACCAACCGGGGGGGAAAAAAAATAAGCGAAAGGGTATTGGAGCAGTGAGGCTCTTGGCTGGCTCTCTGCGGCATCTGGCGCCTCAAGTGCCTCCCGAGCCGCTTTGGCTCTGGAAGTGAAAGAATTGGGAAATGCATTCAGGACCTCTGCGGTGTAAATCTCTTGTTCATTTCTACTAAGGCAACTAATCCTTTTATGATCCTAAATGTCCCTTTGTGCTTAAGGGTTGCTCGCTTTGCTTCCTTTGGTCGGGAGCCCAGAAGCTCATTTGGTTCATTTGGTTTTGGCATTGGGCTGCCTTTCCTAGTGGCTGCAGAGAGGACAACGCCGAGAGACCAAGATCTTGTCAGGTAGCGGGACTTTCTGAGAAAGGATTTATTTCAGATCTCCAAGATTCGGCTTTCCCGCTTTTCTTTGAGCCTGTATTTTAAGACTCCCTTTGTCAGCAAGAAGGCTCGGTCTGCATTGGGGGATGATTTGTTAATAAGTTCATTTAGAGTGAGACCACGAGCAACTCTCCATCAACGATAGAAATTGGGAGAAGGGGCAGCCTTAGCCAAACCTTTACTCTTGGACTCAAAGACAGGGCTCGTTTTATGAAAGAAGGATGGGATCTTAGGAACAGGCAGCTGAATTTCCCCCACAGATTCTGCAACTGCTAAATGCTAAAGGATTATCTCTAATGTAAGTGTTTATTTTTTGAAGTTTTGAGGGGTGTGTGTGTAAATGAACTAAAACCACCCAGCCAGGTGACTCCGTTTGTGAGTGCCGACTTTGTTCTTACTCACTGCAGTGGTTTTGTTCACAGCCCCAGCAGACTTCCAGATCAGAGGCTTTCCTGGCAACAAGGACGCCATCCCACTTGAAGGCCTGCCCAAGGCCACATGGGAAGCGGGGCAGCTGAGCGAACCTGGATTTCCTACATCTAAGCCCCTTTGAGAGCAATCAAACATCACACAAACCTTGATTTCTTTGGCCTGAGGTTCCACAGAAGCGGAGATTTTCCAAAAGACCATCAGCCTGTTTGAGAAGGGCATAAATTCCTCATTATTCTATCATTTCATCAAGTGACAAAGGTTTTAAATAAACTTTATAGCTAATAGAAAAAAATGTTTGATGGTTGAGAATGGCACCCAGGGACGAGCGTGTTGGACTGTGGATATCGAAGCTCAACCAGTGCCATGAAGCTCCCTCTCCTCAGTCATTATTCTTCAGGTCAGTCTCCTCCCAATGGCCTCCTCCTACAGGTAAAAATCAAGGTGATTCAATTATACCTTTCAAGCTAATTAGTGTGAAAACGTCATGCAGTTCACAAAGTCTTGAAATCTGTGTCCTTTGGAAAGTGGCATGCAGAAATAAGACATTTTATGTTCATTAGTGTTCATTCAATCCATGCCAATCCATTTTTTTAAAATCCAGGGAACATTTCTCTTTGGAAAAAGGGCTTACAAAGTGCTCATACTTGAAAAAGTATGCTTATTTGTAATACTTACCAAAATGCCTATATTAAAAAAATTGTGGGTGCAGTATGTAAGGAAAGGGACTATAAGTACTCAGGGTGCACAGGACAATTTTATAGCACCCTGTTGTTCTCAGATACTACTAACCCTGCTACAACATGCAGTTTTTGCCAGCTTTCGTACAACAGCATTCAAAAGACATCAGAAAATGACCTGTGGCACTATTACTTCTAATGAGTATTTACATTATAGACCGTTATGTACAATGACTTGGTTTATGATTTTGTAATTACCACTCATTGCTTTTAAAAGACTTTTAAAATATGATTAGATCTTGTTTTAGCTTTTATGTAATTTTTTTGTATTTTTCATTTTTTTTTTGTTAAGCCTCATTCCTTATTGTGGTCATTTTTTTGAAGGAAAGGTTGATTAATTGGTTGAATGTTTAGAAACATTTAATATATTTAAAGCACTATTCACCAAAATGTATAAGGGAGAGTTACTTACAGGAATGGAAAAAAATGTGGACATATTTCCCCAAATTATAGAGTGATTGGAGCTTGGATTGAATGAGATAACAATTTATGTATCATGCCATTCCATGATCATGGATCAGATGAAAACTGAGCCATATCCTCTCTTATTACAAGACAAGATTATACCAAGCTGGGGGCAGAGCTTATCTGTCTCCCCACAGGGCAGTGTGAGCGATGCTCTTTTGAAGCAGGCCAAATAAACCTGAAGTAGGTATCTGAGACAGTCCAGATGAATCATGTATCGTTATGAGAGAGGTTGTACGTCTACCTATGGGGCAGCTTTGAAAATTCAGGGCTCTGATAACATTAGCTACACAAAGAGGCTCCAGCAAACCTAGATTACAGATACAGACTCTTTCAAAAGATGAACGGTTAAAAAAGCACATTTTAAAGCCTCTGTTTGAACACTTCCGTTGGGAGACATGGGTAATGGATACCAGAGAAGAGAGGGCTGATCAGGGATGCCTTCAAAAGGAGCACCTATTAAGGTTTCACTTTAGAGTTACCTTTAAGCTATTTTGTTTGGTTCATGCACAGTGGGAAATGAGGAGTGAATCACAAGGATAACTGACAGATTGTGTGCGATAATCAGCCACTCCTCTTCCAAAGTAAACCAGCCAATATACATAATACAGTTAAATCCTTTTGTCAACTTTCCTTCTTTTTGAGGCACAGCCACCCTTGAGAGAGCCAAATAGATCTAATTATGATTGGGCTTGGATCTAAGTTCAACACAACTTTATTCTCTTGAATTTCCTTGGAAAACATCATGAAGCTGTCATGTTTGATTCTCAATAATATGATGATAGGATGACTAATTTAACTTGCCTTCCGTTCTTTCTCTTTCTTTGCTTTCCTCATAACAAAGAGGTGATTCTCCGGCATTTCATCTGATGTGCCAAATGGAATAAAGTTTTAGGCCTTTGTGGAATTTTTATAGTTGACGGGAGATTCAGAGATTCTGATTTCCAGACTGAGATTTTGATTCGGTCCCATGTAGAATCACAGGAATTTTCTGAATTTGCATTTTCTCCTATTAATCAAAATAGGGTATATCCATCCTCAATATCTCCGTTATCTGGATAAATATTAGGAAGCAGAAAAAGCTATTACAGTTCAAGTACATTTGGTATATCACTTCAGAAAATCTGCAAGGCTTTCAAAACCCTGTTATTGTGCCTTATAACAATAAAGTAGAATTCCAGTCCTTCCTGGGGTGTCTGTTGCTGGTCCACCTTGAAGGACTTACACGAATACACACACACATCGATGATCCTTTTATTTTTAAAATATATCCCTCTTCTCAAGGCCTTGTCTTTCCTTGAAGCACACACCTCATCATTTCCCACCTACAAAGATGGAATTCCACGTGTTCAGACTTACATTTAAGCACTTTCACATTCATCAAGTTGAAAACCTTTGAGGTGACTTTGTTATTTTCATCAGCTCCGGTACTGCTGAAGGTGTGCTTCTGTTTCCTGCACCCATGAGCATGCCAGCTGGCAGGCCAAAAGGCATCAGTAAAATTACGAAATTGCCACGAAGCCCCGTAAATGGATCTCTTCCACCCACCTTTCTGCACTAATCCATCTATGTTTAGGGCTGGGTACAGTTTCAGCTCTTTCCCCTTTTGCTCTCAGAAGGCATTACAAGCAACGCACCTCTGCTTTTCACTGGCAACCAACAGATATCTTATGGGAAAGTAAAGAAAACCTTCTTGTGCCTCAGAGAAGCTTCTTATATGCAAACCGCTCTGCTGCTTCTTTGGCTTTCTCTCTGGAACTTCCTCCTCCGTTCCTAGATGCCAGCAGGAGGCACTGAGAGAGTGAAAACAGTGACCAGTAAACCCCTCTGCCAGTGTGAACTCGAGAGCAAAATAATCTTCCTCCTTTCCACGGAAGACTCACAAAATACACACTTTGTGCCAAAGGAACGCCCCTTCTTCTTTTGTGGGAAGGATAGCCCCCAGACTTCCAATGTAAAAGCGGTTGAAACCAGATTCCAGGGACTTCGATTCCCACAGCCTTTTGACTGCCCCATAAAGCTGGGCATGCTTTAAAGACCTTTAAATTTCCTTTAAAGACCCTCCTTTACTTTCCTCTGTTTAATTTAGATAGAAAAGATTTAAAAAAATTATTCCAAGAAGGTGTAACAGGACAACTTTCAGATCAGTTCTCAACTGTATTAAGAAAGGCCTTTCTTTCCTTCCTTCCTTCCTTCCTTCCTTCCTTCCTTCCTTCCTCCCTCCCTCCCTCCCTCCCTCCCTTCCTTCCTCCCTCCCTCCCTCCCTTCCTTCCTTCCTTCCTTCCTTCCTTCCTTCCTTCTTTCCTTCCTTTTCTTCCTTCCTTCCTGCCTTCCTTTCCTTCCTTCCTTCCTTCCTTCCTTCCTTCCTTCCTTCCTTCCTTTTCTTTGTCCATAATTCTTACATTCCAACTTCTATTTGACAAGATGATAAAGTAAAAAAAAAAGAACAGCATTTGAGTTGAATCTGCCACAGGGATGAAAGCAGAAGTGGGCTTGTAAATGGTCATTTGTGAGAAATAAGGATCTCGGAGCCATCAAAGCTAGATCAAGTTAAACATTTAATCCAAATACATTTCTCTCCCAGTTGAAATTGGCACGGTCTAAAAGCAATGTGAACTTTGCAGAGTGGGAGGTCTCATCTACCCCTTCAGTTGAAATCCATCAAGTGTTCTTTCCAGCTAATCGGTTTTCAGCTTGCAATGCTGGTAGGGACCTAAATTGTTCCTGCAAATTGACCATGATGAGGCATTGAGATGCATCATTAAATGCTTGTTTGTTTGTTGCTTTTCTATCACGAGTTTATTCTTAGGAATTCAGGTCAGTGTACACGGAAACTGCTCCTTTTCTCTCCCTCACAGTAGGTCTGGTCCAGAATCACCCCATAAGTTTTGTCCCTCAGAGGGGTTTGGAACTTTGTTCTCCTGATGCAAATTCAGCATTTTCAGAAGTTTAATTGGAGCTTTAGGTGTGGATCTGGCCTTTTGCACCTGACAACTGGGGAGCCTTTTGTCTGTTTCTCTGGATGAGGGAGAGGCTTGACTCTTCTTCCCTCCAGATGACACCATCTTTGGGTTTTTAATTGTTGGACTTTTGTCTGTTTTTATGTGTTAAGCCACCCAGAGTCATGGCCCAGCCTAGAAATGGATTTCCTGTCATTTGGAGGGGAAAGCGAGTGAAAACAATGACATAACCCAGCATTGAAGCTTAACATTGTCCCCACCCTGGCTGGAAATCTAACACCTAAAACAAACCTTTGGAAATTCCCTCCCTGCCCATCTTAGTGTTATCGACATAGTAAATCTGACAGCCCCTAATTAGCTAAAACAAACATAATTATGAGGTCCCAGGTGAAAAGACCACCTCTCCACATTGATGAGAGAGACTCATTCGAAGTGAAGCCTTTTCCAACAGATATCTGAAGCTCAGATCCCTGAATTGTCAGCTATGGCCACGATGCCTGGGGGATTCTGGGAGGTTACACTCAGGATCAAGAGGGGGGCCAGGCAGGGGTGGGATTCTACAGGTTCACACCTATTCGCTAGAACCGGTTGTTAACATTCTAAGCAGTTCAGAGAACGGTTGTTAGAAGAAATTACTGGCCTAATCCTGTAAGGAAGGCAGGAAGGAAACATTCTGGTGTTGCTTACAGAAACTGCCTCTCTACATTCTTGGCAGGACTAGACTCCCTGTCTCAGGAACTTCTCTGGAGGTTTTTCCCCCCTCCTTTGCTGGTACTTTGCTTGTGTGGAGTGACCATTCAGTTACAATGACACTGAAAAAAGTGACTTATGACCATTTTTCACACTTACAACTATTGCAGCATCACCATAGTCATGAGAGGCCAGGCGAGGAAATGCGTGCCTTGATGTGAGTGATATTGAGTTGGCCACACCCAGCCAATAACATGACCACCAAGCCATGTCCACCCAGCCACATGACCACCAAGCCATGCCCACCCACCCCTGGGGCCAGGCTGGATCAGTAGCACAGAATTGTATGCTTTGAAAAGGACTGAAGAAGGCAGGGTCAAGGAGCAGGCTTTTCCCCCTGTCCATTTTGGATCATACCATTTGAACCTTGCTTTTACTATGGCAATAACTGACTAATAAGTTGATTTAATGCTCATTTGGTGCTGAGGGAGAGGCTTGGAAAGCAGAGCAGATTTCAGAGAGAAATAACTGCTCTACTGAATACGCCATCTGTGGTTTGCAGCCGGCTCCTACTCTTAGTTCTGGCCATGTTCAAAGAGTAGCCTCAGGGTGGTAGTTTCTGGTCAGTTGGAGGGTCAGTGGACTGGGATACCAGTTCAGAGGCTGTAGTAGAGGCAAGCAAGATGCACTGGAAAGAAATGCAGTTGTGGACAATACCAGGAGAAATCAGAGAGGAAGCTTAAGCCTCCCGAGGCTGAGCATCTCCATCAAGGGCTGCCCGCTTATTCTGCTGGAATGGGTCCGTTATCAGTCTTGGCTCTGCTGTCTGAGACTCTGGTGGTAGAGACTCATAGCTTTTCTCTAGCCTTCTTATCTTTCTATAATGCTTTGCACAGGTCCTTCCTTCCTCCCGCCCTCTCTCCCTCTTTCTCTCCCTTTCTGTCCTTCCTTCCTTCCTTCCCTCCCTCCCTCTTTCCTTCTTTCTCCTTCCCTCCCTCTCTCCTTTTCTGTCCTTCCTTCCTTCCTTCCTTCCTTCCTTCCTTCCTTCCTTCCTTCCTTCCTTCCTTCCTTCCTTCCTTCCTCCTTCCTCTCTTCTCTCTCTCCCTCACTTTCCTAACCCTGCTTCCCTCCCTCTTTCCCTCCCTCTCTGGCTTCTTGCCTTCTGAAAAGAAAAAAAATCTATTTTATCTTTTATACTGTACATTGGTCGGTCAATGAATTGACTACTATGCAAACAATGTAAGATGCTATTGTAAAATATCATAGAAACTATGGCAGAGATTGCTGTATCCTTTGATTAGTAGAAAATATTGCCTGGTCAGTCAGCTCTTATGTTTCTTACACCTCCAGCATTAAAAAAAATCAGATGTCCATCCGTTTAGATACATTCTTTGGTGAAATACACTTTCTGATGAATCAACCTTAATCTCAGATCTATAACTACTGCCATGCGCAAGTTCCTTCCTCCTGACTTCTTCCTGATTAGAAGCCATGACACCAAGTCCAACACCTGCTTCTTTGGTTGTTTTCAACAGGGCCAAAGCAATCCACACCTCCCACCTCTAAGTCACCCACCATGTCTTCTCCAGGGAAGGTGATGGATGAGCTCTCAAACCCGAAAGCTTTGGAAAAAACTACAGAGAACTGAGATCAAACCTCACTGAGCATAAATCAAATACAAACCCTCTGACTTCTCCCCCCGCCCCTTTATTTTGAGATTCCTTGGCATTCAATTTGGTTGACTGATATATTAACTTTCCATCCTGGTGGAAAGATAATTCCAGAGGGGAAAAGAGATATTTTCCCCCAATTTATTAAAAGTCTGGTCTAAGACCATTAAAGCAGTTTGCCAAGGGGGGTTTGGTGATGTTCAATATATATTTATGTTTCATTTATACACAAGTGCACACATGAAAAATTCAGCCCAAACTCAATTTCTAGTTATTATTTTAACTTACCCTCTAATATGGGCTTCTTGTAGTCTACATACATCTCATGCACACTTCTCAAAATAAACCTATTGTAAGCCTTCGTTTGTACACATAGGAATTCTAACAATAAACTATATTACTCACAGGATTTGTTGTGAATAGGTACGTTTATTTTCGCTCGTTTTCCTTCAAACACAGCAACAACGGATATACCTTGATAAAATCAGCGCTGAGATCATTCGTCTCTCAGCGCAATTTATCATGCACCCCACCCTATGCAGCTAACTAACATCCACCCTCCCCATTAGTCCTACATGCCTCCACCCCGCAATTCTACACGGAACTAATTACCAAACAGAATGTGGTTTCAATTCCCAGGTTGTGCCGTAACTTCCCCAATGATTGTTTGTGTTTCGTTTCGGGTAATGGGAGGAGTTGGAGTGATAAACCTTCTCCCACCCCATCCATGTTGCATGTTCGTGCTGATATGAGATAAGTTGAACCGGGATGGGATCTTCAAAAGTAAGAGACGTTTTCCGATCAAGTTGATATATTGTAAATGGCAGGATCGGACTTTCATTCCCCAATCAAGATAATGTGTCGGGATTCACTTCAGGAGATAAACTGGTCAACTCTTTGAAGCCCGACAGGCGACCCCCTCTACCATTGTTCTTTCTGTAACAGAAAGGTTATTATTAGTTACATGTATACATCGTATTTCATCCCTCCCACCTGGCTTGGTAGGGTTTTTTATATGGAACTGTCCTCTCAAACGAGACGCCAATATATCTGTATATGGTATCCATGATGCATCAGCTAATGGGTAACCTGTCCACCGGACTAAATATTGCAATATTTCACATCTATGACATGAATCGAGTATTTCAATTTCATAATGGTCATCATGGACTGGTTTTGGGGTATGCAATATAGGCTCTTGTCGTGTCATATTTGCAGGTTTTAACAGACTGATATGAAATATGGGGTGAATTCTTTTGAACCGAGGGAAGTCGAAGACCAACTGTCACAGGATTGATTACTCATATAACTTGAAATGGTCCAATGTATTTTGGACCTAGTTTTTTTACTAGTTAAACTGAGGTGTAGGTATTTAGTCAATAGATATACCCAATCTCCAATATTATATTGTGTTTGTGCTGATCTTTTTTTATCTGCTTGGACTTTATACATTTCCTGTGCTTTTTTCAAAGTGAGACAAACTGAGTTCCATTGCTTACGTATTTTATCTGCCCAAGTATTTGTGTTCTTTACATTGAGTTCTTGTTCATTATAGGGCCATTCAGGTATGGGTACAAATTCCATACCACTTAGTATTTGGAAAGGGGAATGACCAGTATTGCTATGTACCGTACTGTGATATGCTATTTCAGCATACGGTATCAGATCTGCCCAATCACTTTGTTGATAGTTAACGTAACAACGAAGATATTGTTCGATGGTGGCATTTGCTCTTTCAGCCGCTCCATTGGTAGCTGGGTGATACGCTGTACTTAGTCCTTGTGTTGAGCCAATCAAATGAATAAACTCCCGCCAGAATTTTGAGGTGAACTGTACTCCCCTATCGGATATTATTTTTCGAGGTACTCCACGTAAGTGATATACATGTTTAATAAATAATTCGGCTAACTTCTTAGCGGATGGTATTCCTTTACATGGGACAAAATGTGCTTGTTTGGAGAACAGATCAATAACCATCCATATCACTGTGTAGCCATGGCTATCTGGTAGATCAAGTATAAAGTCCATTCCAATGTCTTGCCAGGGTTTCATCAGTTCAGACACTGTTTGTAATAATTCTGCTGGCTTTCCAATTTTATTTTTATTTATTATACATACAGGACAGGATTTCACATAATTCTCTATATGTGATCTCATGCCTGGCCACCAAAACTGTCGTTTTGCTAAATGTAACGTTTTTAGGAACCCATAATGTCCTGCCTGTTTAATGTCATGACATTTTTTAATACTATTGATCTTAATGTGTTCGGTACATATATTTTAGTTCCCCGCCAAGCGATCCCATCTTTCATGTCTATTTGATTTTTATTATTTATTAACCATTCATCTTCTGCTAATATTGTAGGTAAGTCAGTTGTAAGTATTGTGGATCATAAAGATTCTATTCTATTAGTAGTTGGTATCAATGGTTGGATTATATTCTCTCATACACTATTATACTGAGGAAGCCTTGACAAAGCATCCACCATAAAGTTTCTCCCTGATGGGATGTATTTTAGTGTGAAGTTAAACCTTTAAAAAAAAATTGCCCAGCAAACTTGCTTTGGTGACAACCTTCGTGGATTTTGGGGTGCTTCTAAATTTTTATCATCGGTCCACACCTCAAACGGTTGTGAACTTCCTTCTAGTAAATGTCTCCTGTTCAGTAATGCCCAGTGGACTGCAAAGGCTTCCTTCTCCCAAATCGCCCAATTTCGTTCAGCTGGACTAAATTTCCTAGATGTATACGCACATGGTTGTAAATTACTTTCTTTATTTCTTTGCAATAAAACAGCTCCTACCGCTACATCACTGGCATCCACTTGAATGATAAATGGTAGAGTTGTATCTGGGTTTTTCAATACTGGCTCTTTTGTGAACAGATTTTTTAGGTTATCAAACGCTGTTTGACATTCCACTTTAACATAGCACTTGGTTTTGGATTTTCAATACCAATGGATTTAGTTCATAATAAATCCGTTAGTGGTATAGCGACATCAGCAAAACACGAAATAAATTGCCTGTAAAAGTTTGCAAATCCCAAGAAACTTTGCAGTTGTTTCCTGGTTTTTGGAGCTTGCCATTTTAATACCGCTTCCACTTTTTTGGGGTCCATTTCCACTCCTCATTATGAAATACGATACTCCAAATAATCTAATTGTTTAGTGTGAAATTCACATTTCGATAAAGCTGGGCATCCAATAATTTTTAAAGCACCTGTCTGACTAATTTAATATGTTCTTGCTTAGAATTAGAATAAATTAAAATATCTCCCAAATAAACTAAAACACCTTTATACAAATGTTCATGTAACAGTTCATTTATCAATTGCATGAATACTGCTGGAGCTCCTTGCAATCCGAATGGCATAACATTATAGTAGTAACTACCAAGAGGGCAATTAAACATGGTTTTCCATTCATCCCCTTCTCAAATTCTTACTCTATAATAGGCTTCTCTTAAGTCTAGTTTCGTGAATATACGTCCTTTGGCTAGTGTGCCTACTAAGTCCTTCATTAATGGCAATGGATACAATGGTTCTACACAGATGGCATTCAACCTTCAATAGTCCACACATAAACGCAACCCTCCATCTTTTTTTTCCTGGAATAACACGGGCACTGCCATATGGGATCTTCCTGGAGCGATAAATCCTCTTTTTAAATTTTTATCGATGTATTTTCTCATTTCCTCCAATTCCTTTTGGGTCATTGAGTACATTTGTGGTTTGGGTAACACCACTCCTGGGATCAATTCGATGCCACAATCTGTAGGTCGATGGGGTGGTAAACAATCAGTCCCATCTTCCTTGAATACATCTGCTAAGTCTTCACACTCAATTGGATAGGTTTTTTTGGTAAGTGTTCCCTCTCTTACTTGATTTGTATTATTTGAAAGGTGAGGTGGGCCATCATCATGGCATGGTGGATTAGGACCGATAGCTAGATGTAATTTACGATAACCCCCTTCCCAGTGTATAGTGGGTTCCCATTTATCAAGCCAAGCTAGTCCCAGAATTAATGCTTCACTCATGTGAGGAACCATCACAAAAGAAATCCACTCCCGGTGCTCCCCCATCACCATTTTAATATATTCGGTTCTATGAGTTGCTGGAGCTCCACCCAATATGGATCCAGCCACCTGTTCAAATTTAATAGGAACACCTAATTTAATAACTCTTAAATTTAATTTATCAACTACTGCTTGAGTTATTAAACATCTTGTGCACCCTGAATCTATCAATGCCCCCACCTTAATTCCCTGATCAGTCCATTTATTCCATAAGCCCGCAGGTAAAATAAAAGGATGAATGGGTTTACTTACCATTGGGTCATCTGGCATCGCATTACCCATATCCGCTTCTCCCAACGTAGTGGATTGCATAACAGATCTTTCATCTTCAACTGGAATATCTGATGAATTCACCATTATTCCCCTCGCCTTGTCTTGGTCATGCCAATCTCGTCTACTTGGTTTAGTCCTATTCAATTCTGAAGCAGATCGCGGATCCTTCACTGCCATAGGTTGAATTGGACAATCCATAGCCCGATGCCCTGGTCTATCACAGCGAAAACATTTAAATATTCTCCTATTATTTTGTGTTGATATTATTCTGGGTTGTGGTTTTGTACTTGCGTTTATAAACTTTTGTGGTTGTATTAATCCTTCCAGCCTCGGCTTCAAACGATGCAAACCATCATCTAATTCAATCGCCACACGATGCCAATCAGTCAATGTAGTATACGAACCTCTATATAAACAAGCCTGATGTAATTTAGGGTCCATTCCTTCTTTAAATATATGAATTAATAAACTCTCCAATAACGATGGGAGTTTACTAGCCACTCGTCGAAAATCATTTACATATTCCCGTGCTGTTTTCCCTTTTTGTTTTATCATTAACAAATCCTCTTCTGCTTTCTTGTCTGCAGATGTATCTTCAAATCGATTTCTTAATGCATCCAAAAATTGTCCTATATCCCCCAATTCCTCCGCTCTATGGCAATATAGATCATATGCCCATTCGTATGCTTCTTCCACTAACATCCAGTAATGACCACTACCATTGACTAATTTGAGAGATAACAATGGGAGTATAAATCAAAATGGTTTAATGGCTTAAGAAAATGGCTTAAGAAAATAGCCACTTTATTTGCATTCCCATCAAACATGGTTGTTAGAGGAGGGAGCCCCCACCTCCCTGGTACTTGACCTCCCCAACGTGCTCCATAATCCAGGTCCTGTGGTTCTACTGACCGAGGTCTCATGGAATATCCATCTTCCCCTATGTTTCTATCCTCCATTCTCTTAGAACGTAAGTCCTATCTGTCCAATCCACTTCCAACTTCAGACTCCTGAAACCCTAATGGACTGGATGCATATAAAGGGTCCTTTTCAGACTGTAATACTTGTTTCCGAATCGAGGTCCCCCTCTCCTTTGTTCCTTTTAAAATCACCTCTCCGAATTGTATCCTTAACATTTCTAATGTGTCACTTCCTGGAAATGCCCATTGACTTTCATCGGACCCAGATCAATGTTTCACTTTCCAATCCATTGGACATTCCCTTTGCCTATATTCTTTCCCCTTTCCCTCTCTTAAACCAGAGTCTGGGTCACTTAATCGCACCTTAGTTGTTTTAGGTTTTACTACAGGTGGTACTGTCAATGGCACATCCTCTCTCTCCATTTCCCCCGTTCGTTTTCCATTGGCCTCTCCACTATTATCTTCAGCCACTTCAGCCTTCCTCCACCGTCCATTCGGGATCTATGCCTTCTGCCATTATCCACAGTGAAGTAGGTTTGTTTGTTTGAGAAAAAGGGTCAGCGCTGACTTTCTGTAAGCCTTTGTTTGTACACGTAGGAATTCTAGCAATAAACTATATTACTCACAGGATTTGTTGTGAATAGGTATGTTTATTTTCGCTCGTTTTCCTTCAAACACAGCAACAATGGATTTACCGGATAAAGTCAGTGCTGAGATCATTCGTCTCTCAGCGCAATTTATCATGCAGCCTCACCCTATGCAGCTAACTAACATCCGCCCTCCCCATTAGTCCTACACGCCTCCACCCCACAATTCTAAACGCAACTAATTACCAAACAGAATGTGGTTTCAATTCCCAGGTTGTGCTGTAACTTCCCTAATGATTGTTTGTGTTTCGTTTCGGGTAATGGGAGGAGTTGGAGCGATAAACCTTCTCCCACCCCATCCATGTTGCATGTTCGTGCTGATACGAGATAAGTTGAATCAGGATGGGATCTTCAAAAGTAAGAGATATTTTCTGATCAAGTTGATATATTGTAAATGACAGGATCGGACTTTCATTCCCCAATCAAGGTAATGTGTCGGGATTCACTTCAGGAGATAAACCGGTCAACTCTTTGAAGCCCGACACCTATCTTCAGTGCTATTATCCAGATGTTTAGATATCCTGGAATGGGGTTTCCATATTATCTGTCCCTTTTCACAGACTTTTTATGAGGTACATGAAGAATGGTTTGCAATGTATGTGTTTCTGTAAAAAGACACGGTGCAACCAATTTTTAATAGGTTTAATCAACACAGGTGTGACTGTGGATCAAGGAGGTGTTGCTTATTGTTCCAGAACTTCAGCAACTTCAAAGACTGTCTGGGAAAAAAGGACTTACAGTAATCCTGACTAGTTATCCTCAGATGAAATGAATAATGTAGAAAATATCACCTGGAAGGATTCACCCACCCATCCTGCTTGGCCCAGCATGAAGACAACCCACCAATCATTGATTAAGGACATGAACGTCCATCATTCTTAACCTGCCCCAGATCAAAGTCTTCCCTTAATTTGTTTCTAAAATGACACTTTCCAACTTTGGCCTGCACATGCTGTGCTGAGTGTCCACTTCAAGGCAAGTTTTTCAAAGTAAGCTTATTGGGCAGTTCCTGTGCTGCTGTTTTTGGCCACCTACCATGTACCCTTGGACCTTGGACAGTGGTGGTTGATAGGCTGATTCTAACATGTCCACCATGTTTTGTAGGTGGGAAGCACTGCACACAAATCTCTCTCCAAAATTCCTTTGCCTCCACCTTCCCCTTCTAGGGGAATTGTCTCAGACCGATGTCTTTTTCTATTAACACCAGGGTGTCTCTAGTTGTGAATCCCTCCCCTTCTTTCACAGGAGTTGGATCAAAAGCACAATATGTGATTTCCAAATCAAAGTAACCAAAAATAAGAAAAAGGAAATAAATTGTCCCTTTCGTTGTTATGTACGCAGGTGCTAAACCAATTACAGGTAGCTGAAAGAAAGACTACGGTCTCGATAAAATCATAACCACCGTCTTAAAAATCAATCTCCAATAAAATACTATTCAGGATACTGATGAGCAATTGATTGTGGTCAGGGCATGTAGCTGAAAGAGCCAAGGTGGAACAAAGGCACAAGAACTGAGTTTGCATCGAGTACCATAAACTCCCGATACAAAACACCAGAAACAATTACCAGATACGCATTCCAGCTATCAGCATTGATCAAGTCGATTAAAGCTCACATCTTTAAAAAGATTGACTGCAAAATGCTTTATTCTTTAGCAACAAAGAATGTATTCTCCCAGCATGCTTTTTCCCTTTTGCTTCTCCTGGGCTCCAGTATCTGATGTGGGCATTGATTGGCTCATCTCTAACTGTGGGTTAATTTGTATGATTGAAACCACGATGAGTTTCATTTAACTTTTGATGGGTTCAGAAGATTTCTCTAAAAGGAAAAGCAGGCCTGACTTAATTAAGGTTAAAGGAACAGCTTCCTGTTTCAGTCTAATTTCACACTACAATGAACAATGTTGAGGTGTTAACTTCTTTGTTAAAAGTACCTTGTGTTGCACTGGCAAACCGCTCTTTGGTGTATAATTTGGCAAAAATTCAGGAGATCCTGTCAACTGATATTTTCTGATTTATTTAGTTAATTCATCTGGGAAATGAATTGTGAATAGCACAATGTACTAAAAAGTGAACAAAAGTATGAATAAAGAGAAAGGTTAGACCTGTTTGTGCCTATTCCCAAAGCCTCTTAGATTTCATGAGTGAAAGGTTGGCATTCTTGTAGTCAGATCCACTTTTGATATTCAGTTGCTCACTTGGGTCTCTTTTATTGCTGCCAGAAGACCATGACTCCGCACCCCCTGGTCTCCCTTTCACACACATCTTGCAAGCCACCTCCAAATCATCATTTGCTTCCTTTATCTATTAGATGCGTACCTTACCTTTTTGGTCAGGAACTCAGAGCAGTGAGCCCAGAATTCTCTCTTCTCATTTTGCACCATAACCACAAACCCTGTGAGATGGGTGGATTTTGAGACAGGATGATGGCTCTTGTTGCTGCAGAGGATTTGAACGTACGTCTTGGCCTATCCTTCCATCCCCCCCCCCCTCCTCCATCAGAACTGATGAAGCTTCCTGGTGAGAAGACGGTTGCGGTTGGGGTCCCAGAGTAGATATAAATCTCCCGGCGAAAGGAATTAATTTTGTTCCATTCTATAATTCCGTCCTTCCCAAATGTCAGTGAATTTGCTCAATCTTAAATAAGAGAAGCAGAGAAAAGGACAGGCCTGGAGCAGCGGAACAGATAACAAATTTGGAGGACCTGAGGATGAATTCATTGTTCCCTCCTGTCAGGCTGGGAATAATCAGCCCAAATAATCACTTGGCACCCAGGGCAAAGAGCCCATCGCACTTGAATCCTCAAGTCATTTAAATAGGTGCCAAATAGAGCAGGACAATGCCCCACGTTTAGGGGGAGGGAGGAAAACAAATAAGAACCAAGAGCTAAGCAACAGTTGCAGAAACGAAGCCACTATTGAATTATTATTACCTTGCAGGTTTTTTTCCTCTGGTATGCAAAGAGAAAATTATATTTGTGACAATCCCGCAATAGTGCTTCCATCTAGATCAGGGGTCTCCAACCTTGGCAACTTTAAGCCTGGAGGACTTCAACTCCCAGAATTCCCCAGCCAGCAAAGCTGGCTGGGGAATTCTGGGAGTTGAAGTCCTCCAGGCTTAAAGTTGCCAAGGTTGGAGACCCCTGATCTAGATGATGTTCTTTGTGATATGTGACGATACATACCATGGGCATCTTCAGGGCAGGTTAAAAAAAATCAACATGATGGCCATGGCTGTGTAATAATTGACCCACTCATGTGGTGTGCTGTACCCCTTCCTGTGGACCCTCCTGAGATATGTAGAATTGTTCTACATTCTTTCTTCTCTCCTTTCCCCCACCCCCTCTTCTAAACCCTCTGAGAACACTTTGTCAGTTCCATGTTTAATCATCATTTGAATCTAAGAGCCCAGGACTGAAGGCAAAGCCAGGGTTTCTGTGATCCCTCCAATTGGGATCCCCACTGGGGATATAAAAAGAGATCATCTATGGATCTTCCTTACGCCTGAACATTTAACCTCCACGTCCATTCAAGACTATTTCTCTGTACCAGCATCGGTTGATCCTGGATGACCAGCCAATCTCAGGTCATCTGAAGAGGAGACATTGAGGGCCTCCACTCCCAAGGAGGAGAAATAGGCCTGAAAAGGCTTAAACTATGGAGAATGTTTCTCCTCAGATACAGGAGATACCATCCTGCTTGCCTTTTGCAAAGCATTATCCATCCTTCTATTCAGGATTGGTTTTCTGGTGGATGATGGACTGAGCAGTAGTTATTTTATTAATTGTTTTGTGTTCTTTCAGTTTTAACCAGCACAAGTCTTTGTAAGCAAGGCAGATACAGAAGCATCTATATAAATCAAATACACCAAACAATAAAGCAAAATAATGCATGAAAAGGGCTAAGGATCGAGTAGCCGGTTCCCAACTCAGTATGTGTCAGCACCAATAAATGTCTGTGAAAAAGCAACCACAATTTCAGATTCCATCAACAAGCATATATTTTCTATATATCGAAAGTAATTGTTCCACTTAATTCTATATTGGTCAGGCTTCACTTCAAGCACTGAAGCCTTTTGTGGCCTCACACTTCAAAAGAGATCTCAGAGAAACTGGAAGAGTTTATTTTTAATGGTTCTGTACATCATTTTATAAAAGTTCCTTTTAAAGGTTATAACAGGGTAAATTTCAACCACTTATTTTCCCATCCTTCCATCTGTATATTATAACTAACGTTTTTAGCTCACTTTATCATTCATTCTTCTGCTTGTTCTTCTTCTGTTTTATATTTTAATAAAAGCTTATACTTTAGCAATCACATGTGCATTGTCTGTATATAGTTCTGTTTCAAATTCAAATTAAGTCTTAAATGGTTCAAAACCATAAAATCTTTTATCTACTTTCAGATAACTGTAAACAGTAAAACATAGATATTCATCCCTATAAAGATGGATTGAAGGAATAGAATGTTTTTAGCTTTGAAGGAAGAAAAAGACTGATGGGACCTAATAGCATTTTTAAAAGTCTTTGAAAGTTCATCAGACAAAAGAAGATTGAGACTAATCTCACTTTATTCCAGCTTGCAAAAACATGGAATTGTGGATTAAAGTTACAGGAAGTTTCAGTTTCCTGCTCTGAAAGCCATGATTTTAGGAATTCTGGTTTATTTATGGAGCTTAACTCTTGGTTTTTATTTTATATATTTATTTTACAAACAGTTCATTTCCTAATGATGTGATTCCACTCCCCTTTAACTAGAAATAACTTTTGCAGAAAGCATAAATTCGCTCTGCTTAGAGCTCGACCGTTCTGGTGCAGAAACTAAAGCAAAGGTTTGTCATTTGTGATAGAGATTCGGACTGGATTTGGAATTCTGATACTAGAACATTATTATTAGAAATTAGAATGTTCTAAATATTCTATTTTCTATAATAGAGAATATTATATATTATACAATCTTATTATTAGATATTAAAATATTATTTCTTTTAGAGATTTAGATTGGATTCGGAGTTCAAAATATTAATTCTTACATTTTGACATTCTAATATTTATGGGTAGTTATAATTCCAAACAGGACTGAACCAGAATTATTTGACGCCGGGACTTCCTTCCTCTTCCTCACCACAGACTCAAGCTTCGAAAGATATACATAACTCAATGTCCTAACATTGCACATGTTCACCCAGAGGATGTGATCTAACCCAGTGACAGTTGGACATAATCTTTATTAGTTTTACCTTTGGAAAGGTTAAACGTAGGAATGAAACCCACATGAGAAGGCTTAACTCAGGGGCTGCTGGGGGATCAGAAGAGGATGGCAGAAGGAAGGTTCCAGAAGCCAAGGAGGGGCCCTCCTGTGATCCCATGCCTGGTGTGATTTAACACAGAAGCCCATGTGGCTCTTTTAAGACCTCACTTCTGTTTTCCTAAGGAGCCGCTGCTGAAGATACACACACAAATTACGATAATACAGAACAGTTGGCAAAAAAGGCCAGCCATGATATCTAATAAAAAAAACGCTGAATATTCTGTAGGCCATGAGGCTCTTCGGTTACCACAAACCATCTGTTTCTACAAGACGCCTGAACCTCATTGGCATCTTGTAGCTGGGCTTTGAGGGGAAGGAGAGGGAAGAAATATCTTCAAACCTTCCTTTCCATACTTAGAATTTTCATTTATTAACAAATCTGTTAATAAGCAACATTTTGGACGATCACCTGTTATTAACCTGGATCTGTAGATGTGCTAAATGCATAGTATCTGCTTTGGAATTGGTCCAGTGTGTTGGCCCTTGGAAAAAAGAAAGACAACGTCCATCAGTTTCTAATTGTCTTTTTTCTAATGTTAAAACCAGAAGAAGTTTAGAATGGCTTGGTCTAAAATGAGGGATTTAAAATAGAAACACATGGGGAAAATATTTGAAGGCTCAACTTATCTTTGATTGGCAGATGGAAGGATTTGGTCACTCCATGCCACAAGCCAGAGGAAAGGCATGGGTCACAGTTGTCTAATGGGAATATATCTGGGAGAGGGACTTGCCGGTGTTTGTACTGTGACAGAAATGTGGGGAATCCAAAATCAGAGTTTAAAAGTTAATGTTTGGATAGGTTGTAAAAATCCAGCTGCTCACTGGATTCTGTTGTGCAATCATTCATTTCTCTCTCTCATCTCTCTCTCTCCCTCTCTCCCTCCCTCTCATCTCGCTCTTTCTCTCTCTCTCTCACTCTCTCTCTGCATGACTTCAAATATCACTTGAAAATTGCTTTAGTAATCATCACTGGGGACATCTTGATACCAGGGGTTGGGTGCAAATATTTGGTTCTGTGGGCATAGCTAGGTGGGAGTGGCTAGGTGGGTATGGCCATGTGACTGGGTGGGCGTGGCTTCTTTTTGTGTGCAGCACCCCACCCCGCTTTTTTTTTTTTTTGGCCTCCTGGGCCTCAGGGGAGCTTCCTGGGGAGGCATTTTTGCTCCCGGGAGGCTTCCCTGAGGCCCAGGAGGGCAAAAAACAGAGTGCGGGAGGGAGGGGACAGCACACACACACACACACAGACCAGTGCTCCTTTTGGCCTCCTGAGCGAAGCTGCAAGACAGCGAGGGGGATCCTGGCACAGCTGATCGTTGAGAGGAAAAAAAGAAAAGATACACTAGTTTGGCAGAACGGTAGCATTTTTTTACTACCGGATCGTTCAAACCATGTCAAACTGGTAGAATCCCACTACTGCTTGTACTTGGTGTGACCAGTATCTGGTCAAAGCCCCAAAGTCACCTACATCTTGTCTTTTCTTCCTTTCTGATATCACAATTTGTGAAGGGAAGTCTGATTACTAACCCTTTTCATAATAATTTATGACTGCTGCATTTTACCCGACATGATAAATGTCATAAATCAAACATTTTAATTTGCATATCTTATCCAAATGTCAGAAACTTAATTTTGTTGCCACAAATGTGTTTCCTCTTTGTACAATACTTTGCTTTTAGGGTGAACGCTCTCTGCATTTCTGGACTGCACGCAAAGATTTCCATTACAAGGAATCTAAAGAAAAAGATCCTCTTTTGGGGCAGCTGGTTACTATATACCGGTTGAAAATAATCCTACGAGCAACAGGGATCCAGATATTGATGTAATTTGCCATATATAGGTTTTCTCTCTCTGGGTGTCTCTCTGTTTGTGTCTGTCTGTGTGTAAGACCATATGCCCAATTAAAAAACCCCCACTGTATGTAACTTAATATCAATAGACTGTATATTTGAGAAACATCTTTGAAGTGCTAAATCTGATGATCCAAAACATACGTCTATGGTAAAGGTATTTATTCTCTCTGCTGCTGGAATGGTAGCCTTTGGGCAATTGATGGGAGTTTTGTTTTATAATCTGACAAAACAGATATCAAGTTCTCTAATATATTGAACTGGGGGCATCAATATTATCTTGACTATAGTTTAAAGATCTGGAACTGGTTGTTTTTTTTTGTTGTTGTTGCAAGAAGTGCTTCCCCCCCACTTCAATTTATTTCTGTGATATTCAAAACTGCTCCTGAAAGTTATTTTTTTGTTACACTTTTCATGTCCATAAGAACCTTTTCCAGGTTTTATTTAATTGCTGCAACCTCTTAGCCTTGTGAAAATCAGTCTAATTATTTCCACAACCTTTCCTTTCCAAACAAAACATCAGTCACACCCAGAGAGTGTACTTCAATGTTGCTTTTAAAACTCCATTTGCAACAGTTCCAGTCGATTGATCCATCTGTAAAAGTGTGGCCTTTGTAGGATTGTGTAAACATTTTCCTAATTTAAAAGGAAAAATGACAGCAGGTGGACAGAAACATGGCTTTTCCCTTCTCTGTGCAGTTGTGGTGATCTGGACTTGTATTTCAGCTAAATTTTTTGACTGAATCTGTGTTTCTAGCAGCTCCAAGATAAACACCAAGGCCTCCCATCCCACTGTACACTTATAAAATGCAACAAGGCAGAAAAATAACCATTGAAAAATTACCTGTGTTTCTGACAAGGCTATTTTTATGCTGTCATATTGTCGTATACATTTAATAATGAAAACACCTGGTAACAATCTCCCTACCTCTTACCTAAACCAGGAGGAGAATGCCAGTCTCCCTTTGCATTCCCCTTATTGCTTATCCTTGTCCATAATTCCATCTTTTTTTTAAAAAAAAGAAAAAAGCCCCACTATATTCTTCATGCCAAATTAAACACCCCCATACATTCCGCCTTCTTGCTCTAGAGCTGCACTCTTGGATAATGGCGGATAATTACAGCCCAGCCCAGCCCCTCAGTTCCCCATCAGGAGAACCGGCTCCTCACTGGGCCGCTTCCTCTACAGCCTGGCTCTCCCCCTGGCACCTTGTGGTGGCAGAGGCACCTTGGCTTACTCTGGAGCAGAGGACACCCCAGGTAATGCTGAGGTTTCCCCCTGCTGTGGACTTTATCCCAATGCTGGGTTTGGTGGGAACGCTGGCTCCATTGCCTCTGACGCCTTAGCACCCCTGACCCACTGCCAAAGGGGAGGCTGTGGGGGGCAGCTAGAGAGCTAAGCATTTCTTCTCCCCCGCTTTTCATCTTGTTTAGTCGCCAAGTTGTGTCTGACTCTTTGCAATCCCATGGACTACAGCATGATCAGCCTCCCCCACATCCTCCATCATCTCTGAGAATTTGCCCAAACGATGAAGTTCATTTGCGTTGATGACCCTGCCTAACTGTCTTGTCCTCTGCGTCCCCTTCTCCTTTGGCCTTCCCTCTTTCCCAACATCGGGGTCGAAGAGATGGCCAATCTGAAGTCGATGCCTTTGGTTCTTCTACCTAAGCTTAGAGTAGATGCTCTTGAGCATTTCTTCTGGTTGAGCATTTCTTCTGCTCTTCTGGCAGAAGAGCATTTCTTCTACTATAGTTACATAGATGGCTGTTTTGCTCATCCCCACAACACATTTCAAGAAATAAGTCTCATTTCTGTTGTAGCTGTAAAACCTGATTTGCTAATGATTGCTTGGGTAAGATTCCTGAGTTCAAGGATTCTGGAGTACCCCCCCCAGAAAATATACACCTTCAACAAGCTTGTGGTAATGATTATATTTTGTAAGCAACTTTGGGGGAAAGTATGTGTGTATGGGGGCCAGCCATTGAAACTTTGATACTGGGTCATAAGTAGCTCTTGGGAAGTCTGTCGTAACATTGAACAGTTGCTAAGCAACTGGTTGTAAATTAAGGACCAGGTAAAGCTTCCCATCGCACATACATGCTAGTCGTTTCTGGCTCTAGGGGGCAGTGCTCTTCTCCGTTAAAAAGCCGAAGAGCCAGCGCAGTCCGAAGACATCTCTGTGGTCATGTGGCTGGCAGGACTAAATGCCGTAGGTGCACAGAACGCTGTTCCCTTCCCACCAAAGGGGTCCCTCTTTTTTGACTTGCATTTTTTTCATGCTTTCGAATTGCTAGGTTGGCAGAAGCTGGGACAAGTAAGGGGAGCTCCCTTCATGACGCGACGCTAGGGATTCGAACCGCCGAACTGTGGGCCTTTCTGATCGACAAGCTCAGTGTCTTTGCCATTGAAACACGGTGTCCCTTTAAATTAAGGACTACTTGTAAACAAATTGTAGTCAGAAGACAAAAGGTTTATTATATATTAATGTGGTATACCACCTGAGTTAACAACAGCTGTGAAGCCTCATGAAATCTGGAGGCCAATTCATCCCCAGCTGACCAGGGACATAGTGGTTAGTCCAGGGGATGAAATTCTCGTCTTGCCTTTTTCTGGAAACCATTGGTTTTTTTAAAAAAAAAGCCCTGCATTTTTTCTTTTCTCTTGGTCCCCCCCCCACCTTTTTTTTTGGTGCTGCTGTTCAAGTTTCTTGCGTTCCATCTACGCCAAGAATACAGTCAACTTTATAGGATTTTCTTAATATAGAATTTATTTAGTTCTGCAGAAAGGCTGATAATTAGAAACAACCCAGAGCATCAGATATTTCACTAATTGTCTATAATGTTTGACCCCTTTAAACCTTTCGAGACAGAATGAAAAACTTCAGCTTAATTGGCTCCTCCCTCAGTGTAGGTTTGTGAAAAATATTGCAGAACTGGTGCCAGAAAGCAATTTGAAATCTCTCTGTTTATTTCTCTTAGATTTTTTTCCCCTTTCTCTCAGAGTTTTTCACTTTTCAAACTTCATTCCTTCCACGCTCAGCTGGTGAAACTTGGGGAAACTGATGAAGCAATAGGCACGCTTTTCCAGATGATTGGTTGCAAAATTAGTTGTTTTTAAGATGGGATTGTGGCTTCTTTTCATTCATGAAGTCCTTGATTAATTCCAAAATTATTCTTGTTTGAATTCAATAGTTTTTGGCCCGTCTGCTGTAGTATCCACCTGCAGCTTCAAGGCTGACTCTTGCATTCTTCAGTTTCTCAATAAAACTTTTATTACTCTTTGTCCTTAACAGAATACCAGAATACCAGAGTTGGAAGGATCCTTGGAGGTCTTCTAGTCCAACCCTCTGCTCAGTCAGGAGTCCCTATACCAGATGTCTCTAAACTGGCTGAGGAATTCTGGGAGTTGAAGTCCACAAGTCTTAAAGTTGCTAAGTTTGAGGGCTCCTGTCCTATACCACTCCAGACAAATGGCTGTCCAGCCTCTTCATAAAAGCCTCCAGTGTTGGAGATTTCCACAACCTCTGGAGGCAAACTGCTCCGTTGGGGAATTGTTCTCACTGTTAGGAAATTTCTCTTTCATTCTAGGTTGCTTCTCTCCTTGATTAGTTTCCATCCGTTGCTTCTTGACCTCCACTCCCAAAGTTGCAACTTGGTGAAGGACACGTTTTGGCATTCATGGGCCAATTATCTCTCTTGTCCATCTATAAAGGATGAGAAGCAATTGGCTGTGCCTGAGCTTTTTGAAAATCTTCATCTCCATGGAACATCTGGCCCAAGTTTAACTGTTTTTTTTTTTGAGAACTTTTCTATAAATAGCATTGCATTATTTTTTCTCCCACTTTTAATCTGTTCTTAAAAGTGGGAGAATCCACTTTGCTTGCTCTCGTTTCAATGACAGCTATTTTACATATTCATTTTTGCTACAATCATTCTTGTATTTTTCTTTATCTACAGGTCAGCATTCCAGAAATCACCCTTTTCATTTTTCCCAGAATGATAAACTCTTTTCACTTTGTTTCAAAGCAACCTTTTTTGCTTTTGTTCGAGTTCCAGTTATTCCATTGAAGGATTAACTTACAAACAGGTCTCATGTTTTCTTTTCTTCCTTCTTTTCTTTTTCCTCTTCATCCATTCATTTTCTTAACTTCACTTTGGATACAGACTCTTCCCATATTTGGAGCCTCCTTCACTAATCCTTGCAGGCTTTGTCAAAAACGGTCATATCAAACACGCTTCTAGATTCATTCCTTGCCCTGGTGTGCATATGAAGACGCTCAAAGCATGCACTTGAAGCAAAACTAATGACTTGTGAACCGAAACACACCAGTCATCCATTCATTCTTGGGTTTCCAAATGGTCCAAAGGCTTTTTGTACTCTCTCGTTTCCTCTGAGCCTTTGTCTCCTAACAGATTATTTTCCACCCTGGGCTGTGTTCAATCTGACAACACATCATGTCAACACTTCCACTATTTTATAACTTCAACGTGCTTTAAAGTTTTTTTTTTTTTAAAAAAAAAAATCCTGCGTCATTTCAGGCAACAAAATGCCCTTTGTTGTATTTTTACTTCTTTTCATGCCCGTCTAGCTGGGAGGCCCTGGCTCGCTTTGGCTCACCTCAAGGAGTTTAAGCAGGTGTTGTCCTTGTAACCGAAGCCATGAAAGGGACATGAAAGTACCACCTGTGATGTCATAAACGTACTTTGTAATTTTGTGCTTGGGGAGGGATGCCTATGGACTGCCAGTATCCAAGCACAAGTGGGACTCACAGAAGAGTGGATTTTCTGTGCAGAAAAATAGGAAGGTTTGTTTGTAGGCCAGTCCAGTTTTAGGAAGAAGGCTAGGATGATCTAGTCTAAAAAACAGAGAAATTAAGTCATCTCTGTGATACATCAATTTCACGCACATTTTCATTGTCTTTCAAAATCCACTCTTTGTAAAATGACACATACAATTTGCGTCAAATAATCCCAGCTCTACTGCATATACTATTAATCTCAGTTTCATCCCACTGAAATAAAATCACGCTATTTTTTTAAAAATTTATACTACCAAGCTAAAGCAATGAAGGGAGCCCATAATGACCCCCAGAGTTACTTGCGGTTTTATTTCATTCATGGATGTTTTTTTACCCAGTAACCTGGACCACAACATACAAACATAGCTGAAATAGTTAACTTCCACTTAGTTTTTAAAATAGGAGTTGCATGGGAGTTTCACTGTGTTACGCAGGAGCCACTGAGCTATTTGGATGCCCTGATTTCATCCTATCCACCTGCAACATATTTTAATTAAATCCCCATCTGACCTCAATGCTTTTTCTGTTCTGTTTTATAAAAATCTCTTGTTTTACAAAAAAAAAAAAAAAATAAAAAATCATCCCCCCTGTTCCAAATTGCATTGGGTTGGACAGTTGACCTTCATGATAGGGATGTTTAGCAGTATTTTATTCCAGTAACACTTTTTAGTCAATTTGGATTTGGGCTCCAGCAATGCTTAAATATTAGATATTTGAATGCAAGGTCAAATGCAAGGCCAAATGGCTCACGAGCGCATATATTCCCCTCCCTCCAAAAGAGGCAGCCCTTTACCCAACTTCCAAGGCAGAATATGATCACACAATTATTAATAAAAAAACTTTACACACACAAATATAGGAAGTATATAAGGAAGCATCTATTTTTTCCCCAAAGCTGGGAGCCAATACCAGTCTCCGTTTCATTGCCACGCCAATTACATGGATTTCCCACAAAATTTACTCCCAAGATGAAAGAGAACACATGAGAAATAAGAAAAACCTGTCATTTTTGGTATCAATCAAAACCTTCCTCCGTGTAAGGAAAATGGCTAATTTGTCATTTCACACTAACAAAAGGCATGAAAAGCAGGACGTTAGGTGAGGTAAGGGCAACAGATGGAGAATTGGCGTCAAGAAGACAACGCTTGTGCAAAAACAGCCTGAAAAATCAGCAAACCAGGTTCTCCTTGGTCTCACTCCTGATGCTACAAACCAGTTTCCGTGAAACCAGGTTTGTAACTTTGGCTGGCCTGTTCCATTTGTCTGCTTGAGAGTAACGGCCCACTGAAAATAAGGCGTCCTTTTGCAAAAACATGCCAATCATTTAAGCAGCGAAAAGTTACAAAGTTTTTTTTTTTTTAAAAAAGAGAATATTTTACAAAATTGTTGAAGCTGCCCGTCTCTTTTGTGCGCATTATTTGCACATGGACTTTGTTGTCATTTTATTTTAATAAAAATATAAAACACAATTTCCACCAATGTGCTACCGCTTCTAACATACTGGGGGAAAAGCTGTTTTCCCCACATCTTCTCAACAATGCTGCTTCCCTCCTTTTGCCGGTAGATTTAATCAGACTAGATTTCATGTCAAAGAGACATTTGAAAAGCAGCCAAAGAGTCAACACGTCAGGGCGAGAGAGACGCAGAGAAGAGGGAGAAAAAAATATCTTCCAAAGAAAACAGGTGTTGCCAGAAATCCTGTCCTTACTAAAAGGAATCCTGCGTTGGCCACCCACTTGCCTCCTGGTTATGAGAACATAGAGTAATAGGTTGGAAGGGACCTTGGAGGTCTTCTAGTCCAACCTTTTGCTCAATTGTCTTCCCTGTTAGCAGTTCCAATCTGCATCAGTGTATCTTTTCAACAGACAGCTGTCAAACTGGTTGCCAGTCATGTCCACCTTCTTTCTATGAAGCTAAGATTACACTGGTTTTACATATGAAGCCTTGCTCTTCTTCCCCAATTCAAGGCATTTCTTGCCTGTCCATTCCAGCCAGGACATTTGTGGGTGCAGCTGAGTGGACCCAAAGTGTGGTCTGGATAAGGCTACATGGATGGCTAGAAGAAATCTAGCCACAGCCTGACAGCCACACATATACTTTTAGTTTCCTTGAGCCTAATAGTTCAATCCTCAGGCCTTTCGTTCAACCATGTGGAAGCAAGCAAGCCACTGGATCTCCTTTTTCAAGGAACTTTATAGAACATTGTTTTATCTCAGTTCAGAACTGAAGAACATACAAATCCCGAAGGCTTTCCTCCATTAATGGCGTATTTGTCCAAAGATCTCAAATACCTTAGTGATGATGATGTGCTCTTTGAGAAGCAACATTGCTGGAAAAAAGCCCACAACAACAACAACAACAAAAGCATGGCACAACAGTCTCTTAAATAAGACCTAGGAGCTATGTGGATGAGGGCTGGTGGTGCCTTCGGTTCCGTTTCTTCTTAATCTCTTGAGCGTGCTTCCATTTTGGGCCGCCTTTGTTACGCTGCCGTTTCTTTTCCCGGTGCCACATCTGCTCACAGTACTCGTCCAAGCTGAAGCTGGGACTGCTAAGCAGCTGGAGATAATCTTTGTATCTCAGCCGGGACTCGGCCTGCAGATCTCGCGTCCGGCTTGGATCTTCTTCCACTCTGTGACTGTTCTCCATCTGTCCATTCTCGATGACATTCAAGTTCAACTTCACGATGGTGTGGACAAACGTGTGTTCCTGTGCCTTGCAGTAATATGTCCCAGTGTCCTTCTTCTGCAAGCTACGGATTAGCAGCCCGTATTCTGTCTTGAAGACCCTTTCGTCTGGTTTCAGCTGTTGGGCAGAAGAAGAAAAAACACTATAACTTTTTATTTTATAAAGAAGAGTATATGTTATATGAAAATTGAACCCAGAAAAAGGAAAAGATTGTTCAACAAAATCTAACACAAGACCTTTTTGTGAAGCTCTTTTCTACTAGACTTAGTCCATATTGTTTTGTAGCTTCCATGTGTTATTTGTGATTATTTCACAAACGAAGTTTGTTATTATTATGATTCTGCATCCCTTAAAGCTTTCCCTCATCTGTCCAGTTTCAAGTTCAAGTAAGATAGACATAAACATGACATGATCCTAAAAAAACACATCTGGATGTTCCAGTATGACTCCTGGGATATAAAGTCTGCATTTATTCACATGTAATTGCTAGATACCTATAAATGGTGGACATATAAAGTTCATGGTATATTCTTGGACTATAATAAAAAGTTATTCTGGAACATCTTACATGTTCCATGTAAATGCATATAATCTTTTTTAGGTTCTTTATTTCTAGACATCTCATTTCATGCAGGAATGCCATCGGCCATTGTGGTATTCCAGATGTTTCTGAACCCACCATCCCTCATAATTGGCCATGTGGATTATGGCTGCTCAGAGTTGTAGGCAAGCAACATCTGGAGGAGGACAGTTTTTACACTTGTACATTTCCTAAGAACAGGAATGTAACAAGATGGTTAGTATGCCTAGAACTAAAATGGATGGGTTAAAAGTAGTCAAAAATGCCAATCAGTGCAGGGCATAGTGCTTGGAAGCAGTAATTCCAAAACAGATTGAGTATGGTTTTGATCTTGGAAGCTTGAAAAAAATAGATGGTAGAAAATTCAGATGGCAGAAAAATTAGATAACTCTTAACGCCTGCAGTGGTAGAACTGACAAAAACCTCAATTTGATTCGACGTATGGATGAAACTCCTAGGCCGCACCAAGAGTGCTTTTGTTCAGGGCTACCAAGAGGTTGGATCATTGATTTCCAAGGAAGACCCTGTTGGTGCCATGGAGCTGAGACAGCAGAAATGCTTTCTAATAACACGGATTCTTGGAAGGGGCAGTCTATGAAGACAGGCATTTACTTCCAACTTCCAGAGTGGCATTCTAGGCTTTTTGTAGTCGTTCTTTTGTTCAATGCAACATTTTAAAAGCCTGCTTTGGACGTATATTCCAATATTGCACAGGTCAGAATGCAATTTTTTTCTTTCTTTTTTTTCCCCTGAAGAAAAACGGGCTGAGTTTTCTGAGCTACTCTGGGCGTGTGCTTGGTTGTATGCCATCGAGTGGGTTGTATCCTCCGGCCTGTTGGTAACAGAGTCTATGTGGCATTGAAGGATAAACCGCAGCCATCTTTTACAGATCTTGCAATCAATGTAGTACAATAAACATTTCCTGATGCTGAAGCCAGTATTGGTTTTCACGCATTTTTACATGCAATTAATAATTATAGGATCTATTACAAATAACAACTGTTTGCATTAGTCCTTCGCTGCTGATGAAAGGAACAATGGAGCCCTGTGGTCTAATATTATCGGACTGGTTCATTTGCACAACCCAATTCCAATCTTTGGCTCTGACCCAAGAGAAACATAATGGATGGCATCAATCATCCCTAGCAATTCATTCCACAGTGACTAAATACAAATCCAAGAGAATCCTACTTCCTTTTAAGGCAAGGCCGCTGCATTGTGGCTCATCCCTTTATTGTGCAATATGAATTTCATCGTTGACTTTTGCATTTTTGGTTATTCTCAACCACTTTACCTTTCAGCTTCCCTGAGTGAGTCCGATTCCAGTTTTATAAGTGAGAAAGAAAATGGTTTCCCTGTTTATTTCTCTGCCCCCTTTTTTATGGGGTGGTGGTTAACTTTTCCCTGCTTCTGACTTCATGCCATTTTATTCCTTACTCCCATAAAAAAAATATCTTTCCTCTTTGCTCATTCTGAATTGAATGAGATTATCTCCCAAAAATGTTTTTCTCTTTGCTCAGAAAAATTATTTCAGTGCACTGAAAAAGGACTTTAATTACTTTACTTAAAAAAAAAAAAAAACCCAGAAAGCTTAAGAATTTCAAATGCATTTTAACCTAACAGTTGGTCCAACCATTTCCCCACAAATAAGTATAAATTTTATCCTCCTGCTCCTCCTCCTCCTCCAATGAGGGCAGATGGGAAGGGCGTGTTCCTTTTTCTGCCTTCATCTCCGGATGTGAGAGATTGCTAATGGGGTCAGAAATATCCTATGGAAATATTCCTGGAGCTTCTGTTATTCCAGAGCAACAGTTGGAGGAAGCCCCAGTCCAGGAGTTCTTACACTTATGAAATGTAATGGCTGACCCTGAATTTCCCCTCAGCAGAGCAGAACATATCTTAATATCTGATAATCTCATCTTTGGGACATGCTTGTGTTTTCCTTAAATGCTCCAACAGGTTGCTACATGCAACCTGCCTCAGAAGATTCAAAAGTTGTTCTGGCCACTGCTGACTGCAGACAAAGAGCTAAGTGTGAGGTGTAGACCTCTCAGGCAGGACCTCCTGATCGTTGGGATCTCAACTTGGGATTTCCTGGCTCACAGTTCATGCATTCAGCCATTATATCCCAGGCAGGCTTTCTAAAACAGGTTTTCACTGAAGTGGAGATAAATCTGAAATGCATTCCCTTGCCTGACCAAGTCACATCTTGTTCTTCTACTGCCACACTGAGGCCTGCAGAATGAAAAGCAGAAATGGTGGAAGACAGCTTGACCCAACAGCATGTAGCATGAATAATGGGAAATCTCAGCAATATGCTAATGATACAAAATAAATTTTGTTAAAATATTAGTTTTCAAAAAATTCTGGTGCTGTCTCCAGCAGGGTAAGAAGAGGGATCCAATGAGCAAAGCAGAAGTGAAAATGGAACGCTGCCCACTTGATTTGTGTGCCTTTCTAGCAAACCTCTGAAGGAATAGATTCACAAAGCAAGGAGAATGACTGAATTGAATGTATTCCCAGTGGACAGATCATGGGCTGTTCCTTTACATGAAAAATATGTGGACAAAATTCCCTCTTTCCCTCATCATTCATTCTCTCTCTCTCACATTCCCTGAAAACTGAATAGCAAGGCAGATGCATGCATCTGAACCTCTGATCGCATCATAGATTTTAATACAGATGTTTTAAGAAAGGGAGATTATAACCAAATACCAAGCTAGACATAAGTAGCAAGGAAGACTTCAGGATTTTGATTTCTCCTCCTTCTCATTTGTAATATGCTTTTGTACCGTGAAGTCCAGATCTGTAAAACTACCAACAAATAGCCATCAATATCATCCAGTCATTTAGCAAATTTGCAACGTCCATGTGTTCCTTCTGGGAAAAAAATGAATGACAGCTGGTCTTGGACCATAATGACAAGTTATTTTAGAATAAACTTCTGTATTATCAATTAGATGACTTTAAAATAACCAGCTTATTTAGAATTGTGACTTGTTTTAAATTAAGAAGTTACACCTATTTGTTGCTAAAGAAGTTATATCTTTTTCCTCCCACAATAAGGATGGTTTTATTTCCAAAGTGCTCATTGTGACATAGGCATGCATTATCTTCCAGAGAACATTCTCCCCTTTCAGCCTAATCATTCCATTCAAAGAAAGAAAACATGCTGTGTTTTCATTGATTAACAGCCCTACAATTATTTGACCAAAACATATTTGACTGACAACTGCAAAGAAAATGCCATGAATGTCAAGATTAAGTGGAACTACAGTGTTATCTCAGCCAATATTTGCAAGTACTTAGCTAAGAAAAACAGATTCCAGGGATACGGTGTGGAAGGGGAGGTTTTAAAGAAGCATCTGGAGGGGGTAAGGGAATGTCTTCTTTACATCTGGAGTGGAAGGCATTTGCCAAGGGTCTGTAGGATGGAAAGTGAGAAACAGCTGACACGAGAACCTGGACTGCCACCCATTGAACCTTGCATTCTTTTTTCTGCATCGATTAGGTTCACTTCATCATTAGGTCCTACAGGTTGCTCCAAACAGATTCTTCTAAATTCGTTCTAACTGGTTGATCTAACAGATAATCAGAGTTGGAAGGGATCTTATAGGCCATCTAGTCCAACCCCCTGCCCAAGCAGGAGACCCTACACCATTTCTGACAAATGGCAGTCCAATCTCTTCTTGAAAGTCTCAAGTGATCTTCTGCCACTGGCCATCACTGAGACCTGATCCTTCTCGCATCAGTAAAAAATCCCCTGCAAATAACCGCACCAATTGAAAAGTTCAATTTTGACTTTTCATCAAATCATCTTGGAACTGAATTTCCCAATGGAATCCTTGCAAACTTTACATGAAAGAAAAACAGGCCAGATTAAGGTAGTAAAAACTGTGATTATCTCAAACTTTGACTTCCGATTCTTTCTCTCTGGTTCTAAAACTTTCCAGGTGGACTGAGCTCCTTACCATTAATTTTCTTTTCCAACATTAGCTGGGAATTGTGAGCATTGAGATTCATTCTGAGATAACAAGATGCCAAGATGGTCCGTTTATCATTGAAGTGATTTTTTTTAACTCCAGAATTTATTTACCCCAAGTCACCGTGATGAGAAATATTTATAATTGATAAAGTAAACACTGTATTGATACAGACTGTATCTGTATTGTATCTGTGTTCCTTATAAGGAAACCGTTGTATTCAAATTTGAGGTTTTCAAAAATACATAACAAGAATAGAAGGGAACCCAGATTTTGTGTCTGTCTATCACCTATCATTTTCAATAAAACGGAGAAAAAATGACCCCTCTACCCCATCACACTTTGAACAGAAGTTCAATACTCCTGACTTCCTTTGGTATTTTTGTTTGCCCATAAGTTTAGAATTTTTTCTTCCTTTCTTTGCTGTCCTCAGGCCTCTGGAGTTTCATAAACAGCAGGCTTTTCATTCTTGCTACCAGCTCTTCAATCTTTCATTCAGATGCTTAATTTGTAACAGGTTTGGTGGAACTAGATATACTAAAAAAAACTTTGATTAAATTCCAAACGGGGGGAAAAAAACAAGGCACACAGACAAACTCTACAAAGTTGTAAATTAAACAAACATTGTGGCTGGTAGATCAGATTCAGGAATATGTAGGGCTGTGCAAACTTTTGAGGAGATGCAGCCTTAACAAAATCCACTGCTCTCACCCAAAACCTTCACCATTAGTGAAGTAAAACAGAGGTATGATGAATACCTCCCACGGTTCCAACCATGGCAAGAGGCTTTGCCTATGCCAAGAAATCTCTGCCAGTCTTCTGTCCGGTCAAAAGAAGCAGATGTTCAAAGCCTCTTCCAGGGGCAGAAATTCCTGGGAAAGGCCTTGAGCAACCTAATCTTCAGTCAAACTGTGCTGCTGCTTCCGTCTTTAGGAGAGAATTGCATCACTTCTGTGGCATACAATGTTGCTCCAAAACAAAGCCAAACCACCTTGCGCTGGCCAAAAATAGAGAGAGAGAGAGAGAGAGAGAGAGAGAGAGAGAGAGCTGCAGGAGGACAATCACTTAAGAGTATCTATATTTCATAGAGTTGTCGACTATTTTGAAGTCTACATAATCTATGCCTAACGAACGCAGTGGTTTTGTTGATCTTGGCTCTACAAAGTGAAAATGTAAAGCATGTTTAGGCCTGAGTTCAGTCCTAGACATGAGCCAATGTGGTAGCATGGTTAGTGTTGGATGAAGATGGGGCCAACCTAGGTCAAGGCCACCCTTATCTATGGAAAACCACTGGGGAAACTCAACCCAAACACCTTAAGGTACCAGACGTATGACTGAAGGCAATCATTATGGAAATTATGGAGGTGAAGATGCCCATGCTTAAAATTAGAATCCTCCCCATGTAGCTGCAAGAGAAATTATCTTGTACAAAACAGAAGATCTGGGGATGCAAGTATTTTGGGTGGGGGTCACCACTGCCTTCAGGAAAATCACCATGGAGAAGTGTCAATTGGAACAGTGATGTATCAGCTTCCTACAAATTATAGAATCCTTGGGGAATCCTTGTCTCCACGGAGACAAGACAATGCATTAAATAACTCCCACCATTTCTGCTGAAACAGACTTTTAAACTGAAAAATGCCATACATTTTCAGTGAGACTTAATTATAGCTAACTGTGGGTGAAACAAGCTGCAGATCTCTCTCACTCATTCTTGCATACAGGACTGAATCCTAACTAAAACTTGGTCCTACTGAAACCAATGGGAAAAAGTCGGCCATGATCTGGCGCCTTCCATTCTGGTGATGGAGTTCCATCAATAAATCAGCTCTAAAAAAAACCCATTTCCTGACCCCACCCCAATCCTCTGTTATGGGCACCATGATATTCTGATGTTCCATCTGTGTGTGGCCCTTCATTGATGGAGGATGACATTGTGTATTTTTGCCCTTGACAAATGTCCTGTGGTCTATACTGGTGCTGACAATCTCTTGACTTTAAATTCCACTGACGTCAATCAATCACCTTCATTTTCTTCATCTTCATAGCAATGACATTGGGAACCTTGTCCTTTTCCAAGCTTGGACTCATATTAATGACTGGCAATGAGAGCCATTCCTTCTTTCACTGCAAATCAAAAAACTATTCAAGGGGATTGCATGTTAGGAAGAAAGTGTTAAGAGAGTATTAACAAAAAGACAGAAAGCAACACATTAAAAGTGAACTAAAGGCTGCGGCAACATCGCTTGCCTTTGTGAATGGTTTATTTGGAAATGGCTTCTGTCGTTCTACTGCCAGAACATGGAACCTCTTTGATCTCCCATGATTGGAAGAACTTCAGGATTCCATTTATTGTCTAACCATTTATGTTCACTTTTTGGACAAATCTGAGAATTAGAATGCAACTGTTATTATCTCTTACTTTTTTCATTTTTCTCTGCTGAACGTTATACAGAAAGAAATCAGAGTATTAACTCCCTTCTCATATCTATTTTGGGGTAAAATGCTAAAAAGGTTATATTGTGTGGAAATGTCAAAACAGGATATACATGTTTCCCTTTTATTTCATTTTCTGAATTTCATAAACTGATGAAAAATGAGCCAGAATGAAATTATATATAAATATTTGTCCTAAGTCAAAATAACCCAAACAACAGATAAATATTTCCTTTCCTAATGCTAATATAAATAGGTAACATTTATACAGCAACTTATGTAACTAAAACATTGTTGGTTTAGGACTCAAGAAAGCAAACTTTCCACGCCCAACCTCAAATCTCATGGGGGAACTACTGATAACCTCAGCCTATTTTAGCCATAGAGGGTGGGGGGAAATGCAGAAATAATACTTATGTCACTTTGTGTTCCTTGGAGGAAAAGAGAAAATAGAATCTCAGTAAGTAATAAAAAAAGCCTGGAATGTAGTTTAGTATCATCATTCACACATTTTAAATGAAATATAGAAAGATTTTGAAATGGAGAGTTGTTGACAGAAATGACACCTGAATAAGGGAGTTCTTAGTTCGTAGCCTGAGCTTCCAAACCATTAAGAGACTTCCTTATTTTTTACATTATATCTTCTTATCACCATTAATTCATAAAACTGTCTAGTAAACCACGACTTAAATGTGGTTGGTGTCCAGGTTATTAAGTCAAGGTATCTTTTCCACATTCTGCATATTTATCCAAAGAACTAAAGGGAGGAAAATATTAATATTTGCTTTTTAAGGAATCCTTTTTCTATTCATTATTTGTACAATCTAATTGCTAGTCTTCCTACACACCTTTCACCTGTGAGTCCAGCTATTTCTATGCTCTGAGTACATACCGATGTTCATCTTGACTTGACTATGGAGATTCTCAGCCACCGAGGTGGTCCCAAAGGTGCTTTTCAAAAGGCAGCTGGACTTTGTTCTTTCCTTGAAGACATTTTGCTTCTCATCCAAGAAGCTTCTTCAGTTCTGACTGAGTCTCAGTGACTCTCAGAAGGAGTGCTAACAACCAGATGACTGCAAGGAATATAAATCTTTCCACCCGCCACTATTCAGTCAGAAATGAAGAGGCTTCTTGGATGAGAAGCAAAAGGAAAAACCAAGAAAGTACTGTTGCCTTTTGGAACAAAAAGCACCTGTGGGACATATTGATTGGGGTCTCTCGTAAGTGCTTTTAATTGAGTTGTTTTGTTCAAACTCTGTAGAAGTGTCCTTCGTTAACCACCACAACTCATCTGTTGACCAATTGTCATTATGTTTTCAACCACAGGGCTTGTTCCGCTCATGATGGTGATGAGGAGGAGGAGAACTTATTACTGCTACAGAAGCCTAAGCCATGTGCAACTCTGACACGAGCAAAGTTACCTCTGCCAGCGTCTAGCCTGCCTCTCCTTGTGGTTGCATCCACCACGGCAGGGAACCAATTCATGGGAGTGCAAATTACACGCTCTCCATATTCTAAAATATTCAGTGACCCCCAAACATCACGGGATCCTAAATGATATTGTAACTCTGGGCTAAGAGAATTTTATCACTTTTACCATTTTCCTGTGGCATTTCACTCCTTCTTATTCCTGCGAGCTCCTTTTCTTGAATTTTGTCTATTTCTGAACTGTTTCCATAAGTTTTTTTCATCACCTCCGAAAGGCAGCTTTGAAGTTCAACAGAACAACAACTGACAGATATCAAATTGCACACAATGGAAACACCGTCTGACTCTCAGGAAACTCGATATTGGTTGGATGGAGGGGTGTAAGAAGACTTAACTGATTACTGAGGCAACCACCCGGAGGGGGAAAAAGTCATCAAAGTAAGAAAAAACAAGAAAAGACAAGTTGCCATTTTAGGTGCAGGGCCTGTTCGATTTCTATGAAAGTACACATTTTATTTTATTAACAAATTTTATATGGCCGCCCATCTCATGGCAAGTGGCTCTGGGCAGGATACAACAATCCAATAAAAACAATAAATATAAAACAATGGTTTTACATTTATAGCACACATGGCAGTTCGGTACAGCTGAATCTTGGGGGCAAATTGGACTTGGAGCTGTAGCTTAATGTAATTAAATTAAATTAAGTCAATGAATGTAACTTAAACCACATCTAATATTTCTTAAAAGTGGCAAACGGCCTTTTCCAAGAACTGAGTCGAACTTGGTTCTCACGCTTACGTGCCTTTGTATTTCACTGCGGAAAGGAACCTTATGATGACTAAATAATTGGGTGAGGGTCCCAGATAGCTCAGCCTGATTCCAGCTTCATGAGTGAATGACATAAGGAAGATACCCTAATTCCTTTTCCCTCCCCTCCTCCGTGACTCTAGTACAAGCAGGATAACATCCTTAAAACCAAGAGACAAAATTTTTCCTTGGCTTGAGCATCACTGAGATCAAAGTGAATTCTCACTGCAGGGAGATGCCCTACACACACACACACACACACACACACACACACACACACTGACGAACCAAATGACATGGTGGAAGCGACTGACTCACCGGAGATCCTGTTTACTTCCCCGCCCAGCTCTACCTGGAAATGACCCTCCAAAGCCCGACCTTACGGATGAAGAGGAGGAAAGAGCCTGCAGGGCCAAAGGGCCGATCTGGAAGCTGCCCTCTCCTTCCTCGGATGAAAGCAGATTTTGCCCCCTGATGAGATACACTGAGCCCTCTATTGCTGGAGGGAGGCACGGAAGGCCTGGGAAAAGGGTTCCGCTCTGGAATTCCAGGAACAACACGTCCCTTGCTTCTCATGGGATTCACCCAGAGTTACCCAAAAGTTCTGGGATCGAGGATTCTGGGAGTAGGGGGCAAGCGGAAAAGCTACACTCCCTACTCTTTGGAAGAAGAGGAAAAAGTTCAAAAGAGACACAGAGAAAAGTTTAATACAATGAAAGGTGTTTGGCTGTGGCCAACATATTTCTGACCAAATAAGCAACATCTATCTATTTCTATAATACAATATATTCATCTATCTATCTATCTATCTATCTATCTATCTATCTATCTATCTATCTATCTATCTATCTATCTATGTATCTATCTATCTATCATCTATCTATCTATCTATCTATCTATCTATCTATCTATCTATCTATCTATCTATCTATCTATCTATCTATCATCCATCATCTATCTATCTATCTATCTATCTATCTATCTATCTATCTATCTATCATCTATCTATCCATCTATCTATCTATCTATCTACCATCTATCTATCTATCATCTATCTATCTATCTATCTATCTATCTATCTATCTATCTATCTATCTATCTATTATCTATCTATCTATCTATCTATCTATCTATCTATCTATCTATCTATCTATCTACTATCTAGCCACCCATCCACCCACTCACCCACCCATCCATCCATCCATCCATCCATCTCTATTTCATGAGCGCCAATTTTTGGACCAGTGAATAGTTTTCTCTTGAGGGAAAGCCAGCCTCACCTCTTCTCGGTGCTCCTCTCCAGAACGCTGAATAAACCACCTGATGGAAGCTTGCTGTGATTTTGGGACACATTCCAGAAACGTTGAGTTAAATTCAATGCCGAAAATCAGCTTTTCGTCACTAGTTTCAAGACTAAGGCCTGAAAAGCAAACATGGGAGAGAGGATTAACCCTGTGCTGATTTCTTTAAGAATGGGGGAACGCGACTGATGTGGAGCAGACAGCAGAACAGGGACATAAGCTGTTAAGTAAAGCAAACGGTGTGGAATGGCACGCAAACATTCAAATTAAGAAAAGCCATTTCTAACAATGTCCTTCATCTATGACGGTCACTTCCTGTCGTCTCCCTCAAAGAAGAATTCAATCGATATTCTTTTGTTCAGAAATTGCTTTTAATGAGGCTTAAGACAAGGACGTCAAAGTTACTCACCCCCAAGTCTTTAATTCATTCTCCCTGGAGTAACCTATGAACCAGAACCCAATTATTATTCCATTATTATAGTTTCCAGTTCATGGAATGCAATTCACCACGATGACCCCCATACAAAAATGAATACATTAACCCAAAACTATGAGAAAATTAAATGTTCTGAGAAAGAAGAACATTAGAGAGAGAGAAAAACACGTGAATTTGTGGAAAGACCTTTTGGGTTATAGAGTAACCTTTAATCGCTTGGATCTTTAGAGCACTCAAAAGTACTGGGATAATTCTGCTATGAAGATATTTACATTATTTTGGGAACAATTTGAAACAATGGACACAATGAACTGACACTTTTGTGGTGGGGGAAAAATAAACCGAAGTTGGGTGCAACAGGAAACTTTTTTTAAAAAGTCGTCCTGTATTTTCCCCTAGCTACTGGAGACAGGCTCACACGCTGGAAATTCAGTTCTTTCCCAGATTTATTTTGTGTCATGTCCATCAGCCTACATCCTTGTCTTGTTACTAGACAAATGAAACCTGTTCCTTCCGGAAATTTTATTCTGACGTCTTCGCTGGGACAGCTCTTCTCCCCACAGAACAAAAGCAGAGAAACTCTCGTTTTCATTCATGCTGACCGCACTCAAGTCCTGCACATGGCTTTTCATTCGCATACACAACAGGATTAATATGAAAACAACTGTGTGGTAATTGAAACCCTGCATTAGATACTCATTTCTTTTAAGGGAAAAAATACTGTTTTGCTTCAGTGGTTTCACCCCCCCCCTCCTCTAAGAAAGGAAAATAAATATTCTGAACTGAACATTTTAAATTTTATGTTATGTTGTTACAGAAATCTCAGCCTAACCACAAGGCTGACTCTAGATAATGCCTATTGCCAGACCTGTTGCCAGGGAGCCAGTTAGTCTGGCAGGAGCATCAACAGCGACGTTTGTGGGAGACAGTGAGCTCTTGTTGAAAAGGAGATGGCTTAATTAGCAGGGAAGAATTAGAAGGAATCCTGGATTGCTGGCTAATTGGAACTAAGATTTCAGATTTCGGTCCAAGAGTTGCTGTGCAAAAATAAGTAAGAAAATGTAAGAAGTGTATTTGAGGATTTTGCTTCAGGAAACTCCTCATTTGGCTCCCTCACCGCAAGTCTTCCCACATTCTTGAAGACACAATATTTTTTCCATGTGGGTTCCAGAAGGACTTTTTTTTCATCTCTTGATGACTGTTGCTGATAGCTAAAGAGTAAGTTCCAATATTCAGAAAGAATAACGATGCACCAGCCACCTTTGGTTATGGAATATTGGCGCCAATTTGTACACTTAAGCTTATGCACCGGAGACAAATTCCTTGTGTGTCTGATCACTCTTGGCCAATAAAGAATTTCTGTTCTGTTCTGTTCTGTTCTGTTCTACTCTACTCTACTCTACTCTACTCTACTCTACCCTACCCTACCCTACCCTACCCTACCCTACCCTACTGTATCCTGAGCTACAAATATTCTCCTTTATTCTACTCTATTCGATGGAATGGACAACCTCATTAGCTCGTCACAGAATAACAAGAGCAAAGAATACAATTCTCACCATCTAGAACAGACCAAGGCTTCCCTCTGAGACAGAAAGGAACACCTTGAATTTTTAAAACAAAACAGCCAAAAAAACGGCCATCACTTTTGGTTGGATTAAGGTTGCCAGCTTCTCTACTGAAATAAGAAGAACCCAATACTTACTGTCTTCAACATCCCAGCACTGGGTAATTGGGTCTCCGTATTTCACGTCTTGCCTCCTTGCACGCCTAGAAAATGAACAAATAAGTCACTTATAAACGAACCGTTGCCCAAATGGCAATTTTAGATGGAATTCTCGTGTTCGTGGCTGCCAAGGCTGGCATGTACATTATATTTCATGGACTGAACCAAAGTAGAGAGATTCATTGACCGTGTATGTTGGGGACAAGAATAAGGTGAGAATAATGACCCTGAAAAAGATTATAAAGTGCTTGGTACTTTAAGAAGATCTTTCAACTTGTCCCCGTTCCAACTTTCTTGCCTCTTCAATCCCAGGACTACTTTCAAGCAAAGAAAGAGTTGCCAAGAGATCTTCTTATGAAACCTGAGATTGCATCAAATAAGTGATCAAAAACTATCCTTTCTATATAATTGCTAAGATTTCAGACATATTTTATTCCAACCTGAATAGGAAACTATGGACCCTGTAGAGCAGGGGTCCCCAACCGCCGGTCCGCGGACCGGTACCGGGCCATGGAACAAGCCTTACCGGGCCGCTGGTTGCTGGCGCCGCCATCTTTTTTGGTAAAAAAGCAATTTTTCGTCAAAAAGATGGCGGCGCCAGCGCTCGGTGAGCTTTTCCGGGTAGAATGCCAAAAGCTCACCCGCGCTGGCGCCGCCATTTTTGCGAAAAATCACTTCGGTGGCGTCACCGGAAGTGATTTTCGTCAAAAAGATGGCGGCGCCCAGCTGACGCCGAACCGGCGCGGCGCCCAGCTGACGCCGGAACCGGGCCGCGGCATCGAAAAGGTTGGGGATCCCTGCTGTAGAGAACTCAGTAGGGAAAATGATGGTAGACACCAATGGAGGAAGAGGGAAGGAGCTTCCCTTAGGATCCTCAGGAAAGGTGCCTCATCATGACCCTGGGGTTCAAGGAACAAGCTACCATTGACAGCTCAGAAGGGCAGATGCCTTACCTTTTGGAAGTCGGGGTGTATCTGGAGCAGGAATGTCCGTCCCAAGCACAATAGGGGTCTCTGGCAAGGCAGCAATCAGCACAGGCCTTCCCATACGTGTGACACCTGTGCAAGGAAAGCTGAGCCAGCCCATCTCTGGAACCAACGTACAATTGTTGCTACAAATCAGACAAGGCAAACAAATGAGAAAAAAAACTTCACATTGATTTATAGCAGTGGTCCCCAACCTTTTTTGTACCAGGGACCGGTTTCAAGCAGAAAATTTTTGCAAGGACCGGGGAAAGAGAAGAGAAGGAGGCTTCGCTCTCTCGCTGCTCTACCATCCAAGGAAGAAACTGCTTCAAAGAAGCGGGGGGGCTTTTCCTGTCGCCGCAGCTGTTCCGAAGCGCCCGTTTCACCCCCACTCCCACCCCGCGCGCGCTTCAATCCACAGTGTCCCGTTCTGCCTGCCTGCCTGCCTGCCTTAGTTTCTGGTTGTTTGGGAGCAGCTTCGGCTGAGAATAATAACTATTCGCCTCTTTTACTCAGCCGCAGCTGTTCCGAAGCGCCCGTTTCACCCCCACTCCCACCCCGCGCGCGCGCTTCAATCCACAGTGTCCCGTTCTGCCTGCCTGCCTGCCTGCCTTAGTTTCTGGTTGTTTGGGAGCAGCTTCGGCTGAGAATAATAACTATTCGCCTCTTTTACTCAGCCGCGTTCCGAAGCGCCCGTTTCACCCCCACCCCCACCCCGCGCGCGCGCTTCAATCCACAGTGTCCCGTTCTGCCTGCCTGCCTGCCTGCCTTAGTTTCTGGTTGTTTGGGAGCAGCTTCGGCTGAGAATAATAACTATTCGCCTCTTTTACTCAGCCGCAGCTGTTCCGAGCGCCCGTTTCACCCCCACTCCCACCCCGCGCGCGCGCTTCAATCCACAGTGTCCCGTTCTGCCTGCCTGCCTGCCTGCCTTAGTTTCTGGTTGTTTGGGAGCAGCTTCGGCTGAGAATAATAACTATTCGCCTCTTTTACTCAGCCGCAGCTGTTCCAAGCGCCCGTTTCACCCCCACTCCCACCCCAGCGCGCGCTTCAATCCACAGTGTCCCGTTCTGCCTGCCTGCCTGCCTGCCTTAGTTTCTGGTTGTTTGGGAGCAGCTTCGGCTGAGAATAATAACTATTCGCCTCTTTTACTCAGCCGCAGCTGTTCCAAGCGCCCGTTTCACCCCCACTCCCCACGCGCGCGCGCTTCAATCCACAGTGTCCCGTTCTGCCTGCCTGCCTGCCTGCCTTAGTTTCTGGTTGTTTGGGAGCAGCTTCGGCTGAGAATAATAACTATTCGCCTCTTTTTACTCAGCCGCAGCTGTTCGAGCGCCCGTTTCACCCCCACTCCCACCCCGCGCGCGCTTCAATCCACAGTGTCCCGTTCTGCCTGCCTGCCTGCCTGCCTTAGTTTCTGGTTGTTTGGGAGCAGCTTCGGCTGAGAATAATAACTATTCGCCTCTTTTACTCAGCCGCAGCTGTTCCGAGCGCCCGTTTCACCCCACTCCCACCCGCGCGCGCTTCAATCCACAGTGTCCCGTTCTGCCTGCCTGCCTGCCTGCCTTAGTTTCTGGTTGTTTGGGAGCAGCTTCGGCTGAGAATAATAACTATTCGCCTCTTTTACTCAGCCGCAGCTGTTCCGAAGCGCCCGTTTCACCCCCACTCCCACCCCGCGCGCGCACTTCAATCCACAGTGTCCCGTTCTGCCTGCCTGCCTGCCTGCCTTAGTTTCTGGTTGTTTGGGAGCAGCTTCGGCTGAGAATAATAACTATTCGCCTCTTTTACTCAGCCGCAGCTGTTCCGAAGAGCCCGTTTCACCCCCACTCCCACCCCGCGCGCGCGCTTCAATCCACAGTGTCCCGTTCTGCCTGCCTGCCTGCCTGCCTTAGTTTCTGGTTGTTTGGGAGCAGCCCGGCTGAGAATAATAACTATTCGCCTCTTTTACTCAGCCGCAGCTGTTCCGAAGCGCCCGTTTCACCCCCACTCCCACCCCGCGCGCGCTTCAATCCACAGTGTCCCGTTCTGCCTGCCTGCCTGCCTGCCTTAGTTTCTGGTTGTTTGGGAGCAGCTTCGGCTGAGAATAATAACTATTTGCCTCTTTTACTCAGCCGCAGCTGTTCCGAAGCGCCCGTTCACCCCACTCGCACCCGCGCGCGCGCTTCAATCCACAGTGTCCCGTTCTGCCTGCCTGCCTGCCTGCCTTAGTTTCTGGTTGTTTGGGAGCAGCTTCGCTGAGAATAATAACTATTCGCCTCTTTTACTCAGCCGCAGCTATTCAAGCGCCGTTCACCCCCACCCCCACCCCGCGCGCTTCAATCCACAGTGTCCCGTTCTGCCTGCCTGCCTGCCTGCCTTAGTTTCTGGTTGTTTGGGAGCAGCTTCGGCTGAGAATAATAACTATTCGCCTCTTTTACTCAGCCGAAGCTGTTCCGATTCAACCATTAACGAAGGCAGGCGGGCAGGCAGAACGGAGCACTGCAGGCGGGTGGGCGGGCGGGCGGACGGGGTGGGGGTGGGGAGAAACGGGCGCTTCGGAGGCGCTGCGGCGACAGGAAAAGCCCCCCGCTTCTTTGAAGCAGTTTCTTCCTGGGCTGGTGGAGGAGCGAGAGAGCGACTGAGAGAGCTGACCCAGAGAGAAGGACAGGCTTCGGTTGCTTCCTCCCTCCCTTCTTTCATTTGTGTCCTTGATCCCCGATCCCAGCAGCATTCACCGAAGGTGAAGAAAGCCGCCATTTTTTTTAAAAAAAATTCTTTGCCGGCCCGGTAGAGAGTGCTCCACGGCCCGGTACCGGTCCGCGGCCCGGTGGTTGAGGACCCCTGATTTATAGCATTAAAGTACTCCTTAAAAAATCTGCTATTGTCGAAATATGTCCACCAATATTACGGTTTATAGAGCAGGGAGTAGAATCCATGAAATGGTCTCTTTCCACATAGTTAAATCAATTTGCTTTAACTAGGTTCTTTGGCTCACAATACACAAGATTTTCTGCAACCATTTTGTTATTAAGATAAGCAGAAAACCCTGGTATTTCTTTTTCAAAGGCATTTCAAGTTTTTCTTTGGCTGCAGTTCACCTGTTTAACATCATAGCATCACTTCCAATTATTTAGATTTGGCCTCAAGTCTGCTTTGAAAATCCAGGGGCAATAACATAGTTAAAAATACAGCACTGACAGAAATCTAAAGGAACTCTACACAAGAGACACAAACTGATTAAATAGCAAAACTCCAGACCATTTTATATTCTAGTTAATGAACCCAAGTTTCCAAAAAGTAGGGGTGTCAAACTGGCGGTGTCGTGTTGTTGTCACGTGACATATCATGACTTTTCCCCACTTCGCTAAACCGTGGTTTAGATTATCCAAACTTTTCATGGCTCTTTAAGTTTTGAAATTGAAGGTGTATGGACTTCTACTCCCAGCATGCTGGCTGGGGAATTCTGGGATTTGAAGTCCATCCATCTTAAAGTGGCTAAAATTAACAAACCCTGCTTTAGATATTGACAGCAGTTCCCTTTAACCTTGACAAATGACCAAGTCTAGAGACAATTGTTCCAGTTGAAGATGGAACCCTAAATTTGCTTATGAAGCAGAAATCCTGCCGAGGCCACTCCGATTAACTTCTGAATGCACATGGTTGGATTTGCATAACACAATTACTGATAATGATGTATCAGTGTGACAAATAGGTTCTGCATAAAAGCTGTCATCAAGGAAGAATCAAAGTAACATCTATGCAACGTCTTCTTTATTGCTTCCCTCTTTTACTGTTTTTCTATTAATATGCAATGAACGTAGAGTGTTCATGTGGAATGTGGAAATGGATTTCAAACCAAAAAGGAGTAATTTTGACAGGAGGGACCGTAAAGGGTAAGATTAGGGGGAAAAACCTGAGCAAATATTAAATCATAAAATATTAAGACATGGGCTTTAAAAAAGCCACTTATCAAGGGCTAAAATTACTACTTGCAAATTACCTGCTTTGGAGACATTTCCATGGTCAAGATAGGTGATGGATGCTGCAAAGCAAATGAACAAATGACAGTGAAGACAGGATCAACATTGCTTGTATTTATCTGGAGGGAAAGATGTTATCAGGGAATGATATATTTCTCACATCACTCAGGAACACCAAGTTGATTCTAAGCCTTTTTGAGAAATCAATAATCTTCAGGGTCTAACTTGGAATATCAGGATGGAATTCCGGGCTTATGTAATCATGTAAACAAAGGTGATTTGATGGGGAAAACACCCCGGTGCAGCCTTGAGTTTTTGAAGTTGCTTAACAGATAACAAATAACAGATAATCAGAGTTGGAAGGGACCTTGTAGGTCATCTAGTCCAACCCCCTGCCCAAGCGGGAGACCCTACACCATTTCTGACAAATGGCAATCCAATCTCTTCTTGAAAGTCTCAAGTGATGAAGCTCCCACAACTTCCGAGGGCAACTTCTGTTCCATGGGTTGATTGTTCTCACTGTCAGAAAGTTTCTCCTTATTTCCAGGTTGAACCTCTCCTTGTTCAGTTTCCATCCATTATTCCTTGTCTGGCCTTTGGGTGCCTTGGAGAATAGCTTGACCCCTTCCTCCCTTTGGCAGCCCCTGAAATATTGGAAGACCTCTATCATGTCTCCCCTGGTCCTTCTCTTCCCTAGACTAGACAAGCCCAGTTCCTGCAACCATTCATTGTATGTTTTAGCCTCCAGTCCCCTAATCATCCTGGTTGCTCTTCTCTGTACTTTTTCTAGAGTCTCAACATCTTTTTTATAATGTGGTGAGCAAAACTGGATGCAGTACTTCTAGGTGTGGTCTTACTCAGGCTTTATAGAGTGGTATTAGTACCTCCCTTGATCTTGATTGGATCCCTCTGTTAATGCAATTTAGGATTGCATTGGCTTTTTTGGCGGCTGCTGCACACGGCTGGCTTATATTTAGCTGGTTGTCCACTAAGACTCCAAGATCCCTCTCACAGTTACTGCTATTGAGCCTGGTTTCACCCAGTCTATATGTGTCCTTTTGGTTTTTCTTGCCTAAGTGTAGGACTTTACTTTTCTCTACATTGAATTTCATTTTGTTAGATATGGATTTGAGTTTTCCATAACCAAGAATTCTTCCTGAGAGATTTCAGGAAGAGCCTATTAATTGCTTCCATTCGAATTGAACAATCTCTGGGTGGTCAAATACTTTTTTTTTCTTGAAGCAAGCAATGTGGGCTACAATATTCCTTGAGTGAGGAAATTCATCTCCTCTGTCCATCATGTGTTCTTGAAAATACCTACATCAAATTAAGTAACCTCAGACGGGTTAATAAAAATACACAGAACCTACATTGATTTCTTTCCCTTTTATTTTTTTCTGTAAGAAAAAAGAAGAAATGAAGTACATAAAGTAGAAGAACATCTGCTGAGCTAATAGCTCTTTTTGGTATTAAATCTGATACTACAAATATGCAACAAATTGGTACATGCTTAATCATTCCAGATTACTTGGCAGTTGATTGGCAATTCCTGATTTTTTCAACGTGATGTAGTTATAATTGGTGTCTGCAGCAGCCAAAAGATGATATAGGAAGGAGGCTTAAAGCAAGAATCATCACATCTACTTAATATCATAAAAAAGCATACAGGGAGATTAATTTTGTTTCTTTTATGTTTTTTTTCCTATGAAATGATTATGTTGCAATAATAGCTCATTGTATCTGAACACCCTGAAGGTGTTCAAGGAAGGCAACGTGATCTTGCCTGGAAGAAGACTTAATTCTGAGCGGTAGTACCACGAATGCATGTGACAATATCGTGAAAAATCTCATTACATCATTGCCATTGGCAGGAGAGCTGCTTAATTAGCAGCCTGGAGAAAATGGGGTGATTTGGAACAGGGACACAGCACCCCAGCAAGTAAGTTTGCTAAGATGATCCGAATGGTTTTTCCTACCCTTGAAATGATTGCAGACTTTGACTCCATCAGGACTGATCTCAAATTTCACTTTTCATGATTTTTCTCCCTCTTGGTACACAAAAAAGGCAAGACTATATTTATGTTGCTGTTACAGAAGTCTTTCCTCTGGCCCAAAATATAACTTAGCTGCCCAGAGTTATTGGATGGCAAATTCATTTCACAATAAAAAAAAAAAAAACCTTGCTAATTTTTCCCCCTAGTGTAAAAGCTGGTTTGCTTTTGGAGATTTACCTTGAATACTTGTAGTTCTTCTAGGATCACCTCTTCCATGTCCCATTTTTCTTTGGTGATGCTCAAAACTTTCAGCACAGTTCCGGTATCTGAAATGGAAATGATTCAGCTGAAAAAAAAAGCCATCATGCTGTTTCCTCGCTTGGGAAACTCTTCTTTTGTCAACACTTTCCTGTAAACAGAAGCCTTTTTATTTCCATTCTTCTCCCGGTACTGTTTAGCTAAACCCGTATCATATAAATATCCTTTTTTATTCCTCCTCTGATCACTGGCTGCTGCTGTTTAATACCAAGGAGGGGAGATCTTACGAGGCCAGGGGTTAAATCGAATCTGTTGCTCCATACGGCCCAGCCTAGAGGGATGGACCTGTCAAGGGAAGAGAGGAAGAGCTTCATCCGAGTGAGAGATGGTTGGTCTTGGATTGAGAGGCAGGATTGTTTGGATTTGTTTTGCGAGCTGCCTCGTAAGGCCAGGTGAGATAGGTGACCATATCAGTTATTTAAATAAATAAAATATAAAAGATTTTAGTCATGGCTGAAGTCTGAATAAGTCACATCTCTGAGCCAGCCTCCAGGTGACCTCATGGACAATATAAAAATTGTTTGCTAGATAAATGATAGATAGATATAGAATTTGTATTTCATCTATCTATCTATCTATCTATCTATCTATCTATCTATCTATCTATCTATCTATCTATCTATCTATCTATCTATCTATCTATCTATCTATCTATCTATCTATCTATCTATCTATCTATCTATCTATCTATCTATCTATCTATCTATCTATCTATCTATCTATCTATCTATCTATCCATCATCTATCTATCTATCTATCTATCTATCTATCTATCTATCTATCTATCTATCTATCTATCTATCTATCTATCTATCATCTATCTATCTATCCATCCATCCATCCATCCATCCATCCATCCATCCATCCATCTGCCTGATCTCAAAATGCTAGACTATCAATATCTCTATCCTATCTATCTATCTATCTATCTATCTATCTATCTATCTATCTATCTATCTATCCATCCATCTGCCTGATCTCAAAATGCTAGACTATCAATATCTCTATCCTATCTATCATCTATCTATCTATCTATCTATCTATCTATCTATCTATCTATCTATCTATCTATCTATCTATCATCTATCTATCATCTATTTATTTATCTGTCTATCATCTATCTAACTATCATCTGTCTACTGGATCTATCTATCTATCTATCTATCTATCTATCTATCTATCTATCTATCTATCTATCTATCTATCTACTATTGGTTATCAGTTGAATTAGCTCTCAGCAAATTAGGACTGCAGAAAAAACAATTACTACCCACCTGCCTTCAGTTGAGGACCTGTATAATGCACGAGTCCAAAAGGGGGCTGTGAAAATATCTACAGACCCCTCACATCCCGGACATAAACTGTTTCAACTCCTTCCCTCAAAACGATGCTATAGAGCCCTGCGCACCAGAACAACTAGACACAAGGAGAGTTTCCCCCCGAAAGCCATCACTCTGCTAAACAAATAATTCCCTCAACACTGTCCAACTATTTAATAAGTCTGCACTACTATTACTGTTAATCTTCTCATCCCTCCCATCCCCTCCCACTTGTGGATGTAGGACTTTGTTGCTTGTATCCTTACGATTTATATGGACTGTTTCCTAGTATGATTTGATTGTTGATTGTACCCTATGACTATCATTAAGTGTTGTACGTTATGATTCTTGATTCTTGATGAATGTATTTTATTTTTTCTTATGTACACTGAGAGCATTTGCACCAAAGTCAAATTCCTTATGTGTCCAATCACACGTGGCCAATAAAGAATTCTATTCTATTCTATTCTATTCTATTCTATTCTATTCTATTCTATTCTATTCTATTCTATTCATCTGATGTAACGGTGTGTGGAAAGGCTCTTAAGGAGGGAGGCGAAGAGATGCTGCCTAGGGAATGATCAGAGAAAAGGCTGAGGAGCCCACAGCTGCTTAACAGGCAAAGAAAGAAAATTAGGAAGGACCCGGCCTAACATATCAGACTATTAAAAGGGACGGTGGGAGACTTGTATTCTCAGACTTGCCAGATTCTGCTAATGTAGCCTGAGAAGAAAGTAGAATTAGATCATCTGGTGATGTTCCCTGTCTGGTTTAACTGCGAGAGCTGGCATTTTATTACCATCCTATTCTCCTACATATGGAAGAAATTAATAAATGATCACATATTCTCCCCTAAAATATTATATACAAAGTTGTGTACAAAGATGATTGCAAGCAAACGTTTCATGTGCCGCCTTCAGAGCTCATGCCGTTTTCCGCCCCAGACAATGCCTTTGAGCATGGACTAAGCATTAGAAACTTTTCCTGATCATTAAAAAAAACATATATTTCAGTCTGGTTCCCATGCGCCTCACAAGCCCTCCAGGTACGTCGTCAGTGGATTATGCAAATGAGCAACCAGCAACAATGCCAATTCCCCTGCAATCAATTGTGAATTATTTCCTATGTTTTCCCCTGGCCAGCATTGTGTGCGCGTGGAGCTTTTCATATGGCAGTGATTGAAGAAACAAAAGATCCTGAAATTAAATAACTGAAGACCAAAGTAGAAGGAAAGAAGCAACTTTGAACTGAACGGCACTGCAGACGTTGCTTCAAGCTTCTCCTTTGATTGAACTGACTGCCCCATATGCTAATTTCACTAAATTTAAACCTCATGATGAAGGCAATTATACCGTTAGTATTAATCTTTGTTAAGAGAAGGATGATTGAGAGATAAATAGTTTCCAGTAAACTGACCGCATTCAATTTCCTACTTTGGTCAAATTCCTTCCAATGTGTAACATTTCGTGCAGTATCGCTCAATCTGAAGGAAGGGAAGATGACTCTTGTATGAATACACCAAATCATGAAGGTTGAAAAAATAAGCTGAGTCTGATCTATTCACCACATTTTTGAGGTGAAGGGAGTGTTTGGTTACATGCAGTCTGAGGAGGACTGAAGAGCAGCTCTTAAAACATGGCATTCTGGGAGAAATGTGGAAAGACTGGCTATCTCAGGTCCCAAATGTACATTGCAAATGTCGCTCTGAAATCAAGCTCAATTCCTGACGCTACATGGCGTAGGGCCATTGCAAAAGACCATTGTATTTTGAGGGGCGTAGCGACATCTCTTGACTTCTAGAAGTGCAGAGTTCATTCTGAGTTAGGATAAGGTTTGACTTGCTTGTCCCAAAGGTTCTTTTTCAAGAGGCAACTGGACTTTCTGGTTTTTCTTTGAAGACCTTTCGCTCCTCATCCAAGAAGCTTCTTCAGCTCTTGAACTGAGCTTCTTCAGAGCTGAAGAAGCTTCTCGGATGAGAAGTGAAACGTCTTCAAAGAAAAACAAAGAAACCCTAGTTGCCTCTTGAAAAAAAAGCACCTTTGGGACAACCAGGACCTGGAGGACAGAGAATCTCCATAGATGTTTAACTTGCTTGTTTTTCACTCTTGTTTGACACATGAAGAAAAGGGGGAGGGGAATCTTCACGCAGTTGTAGGAGTCCCTTAAGATCATTTAGATTGACACCCTCTTATCTGTATGTTTCCCAGGGTCTCGTTTACATCTCAGGATCCTGTGAATTTGCATGAGAAATAGACGCACCTTCTAGCCACCATCAGGACCATGGAAACAAGGCATAAGGTTTTGGTTCCAAGTCTTGCTAAGACCCTGGCGTTGCCCTTTGAGCTGAGAGCTTCAAGCAAGACCTGGCTTCAGGGACTGTGTGATTTGGCCTTTTTGGGGCCTCTCCACTGTTATTCCACTGGGCCTTCCTGGATTAAGACACCTGATCACCTCACATCGTGCTTTTGTGCTTCTGTTTAAATCTGTCTGCTAAAATTAATAATGTGTTATTAACAAGTAATATGTTAATATGGAAGAGCTCTGCCATTGCCTTCTTCTGAGATGCCTTTCAGGCTTTCCAGTCCTGGAATTTCCTTAAGGAAAAGCATCCCAAGTGCTAACCACCTCTCCACCTGGATAGCTTTCTCTGAAATTAACCCTGATTAGCTGCACGCTGTCATTAGAGCGAATGCAATCAGCTTTCCTAAAAGCTAGAGTGAAAAAAAAAAAACTTGACATTCCGGATTGGAGCACAGCTACGACTCCACTGAACTATCTGGTTCCCAAATTACAAAATCTACCTGGATTTTCCAAGTTCTCAAATGAGTCCGGCCACCCAGACTGAACTCCGATTTTCTACTTTTGGGTCCCCTGAAGGAGGTTTCCTTTCTCACCAGGCAGCCAATGGACGTGAGCATTTCTCCTGCGCTTGATGAATGCCAGGGAAAACTTCCAAAAGCCCACAGAGTTTGACGCTGGAACCAGGAGGGGCTCCCACCCATCGGCCATTGGTCAGAGATACCACCACTTGGACTCCTGCCCAGACCAGGGGGTGGCCGGACGTGTCTCCAGCTTTAGCATTATATGAGTCTCTCAGCTCCTGCCTCCCACTTCTTCCCTTCCAATAGCTCAGCTCTGATTGTCTGACAACATTTACAAAATGTTCCCAGATTGGAACAGATATTCATAAGCGCTCCCCTGTAATTTGCAATTGGGGGATAAACATTAAAGGGTATCTACTACTTCTTGGAAAAAACATATTTTTTTTGTTCCCATTGAGAATCTTGTAATGGGTGAGAAATAAGTATCCAGTTCCAGGTACTGATTAGCTTTTGGGAAAATAAGCTTTTCTAAACATTATACAGTTTGAATTGCTAGATAACTTACAACCGATCTTCAGAACCTCTCTAACTTCTGTGCTTGTTTCTAACATTTTTGTTTATTTATTAAGTTCTTCTGTTTGGAGGCTTTTATTCATCTGACAAAGAATTCAGAGTCAAATTTTCATGACAATTTGGTGGGTGAGATTAGGCTAAAAATAGGGTCTGTGTATTCACTTTGCAAGCTTATTAATTGAGGGCTTGTTTCAGCTTTCTTTCAAAACCAACCACAAAAAACACGCTGTTCAGTCTTTCATGCTATTATGTTTAATTGCTGAGAAAACTGCCATTAGGTTGATTTAGTAGGGAGCAAGTTTCTACTTTCTTAACATGTCAAAAGAATCCTATTTTTTCATAGTCTAGATGAGTCTTCCCTGCTAAAATTCTGGACTGCCACCTACTGACTACTTTAAACCTGCAGGCATCTACTATAATGAAGAGCAAAGCTGAATAACTGGAGCCAATTTAAATAGGCCGGGTGCAAAAATAATGCTCAGCCATAAATATCTTTAACTTTAGTTTCAGATCAGATATGAGAAAGTCTTGGTATTTCTCATTGAGCAATTCTCTTCCACTAGAAAAAACAGGATATCAATTTTAGTTTTCACAATTTTTCTCCATACCCCAAATATTTTTTTCTATCTCTGATGAATGTTATTGGTCTGAATGTCCCTATTAAAAATTGTATGCAAGGTTGCCAAAATCCTGCAAGATACTTTGCATTCCAGGCGAATAGTAGTATAGAAAATACAACGTTGGTAAACTAGGAGCTGCTTTATGGGAGTCTTCCATTATATTGGTGGGAGGGGGGGGATGAAACTAGCTAGACCAGCGTGTCACTTTGCAAGTTAACAAAACCAGAGGAATCTTAAATCTTTGCGCAGTATGGAAATGCAACCTTTTGCAGTGTTTCCAAGAGCCTTTCTGAAGCTGAGAAGCTAAAATAAATAAATAAGCAAACAGCAGCTACCTTTAGAAATTGAATGCGGCAACTGCCCTGCTCTAGTTATCGTATCGCTTGTCATTAAGAGATCTATCGTTGGGGTAGGTTGAAGGGGTGACACCGAAATATAATTTTATCACATTTTATCTATATCTTAAATCATTGTATTTTATTCCAATTTCATTTTAAATTGCTTTTATCAATTTTCGGTCATAGTTTGTTCCTGGAACCCTGAACTTTGATATGGCCCAAGGGCTCACCCCTCCCTCCCTCCCTCCCTCCTTGTGTTCCAGGGCCCTGTCCATCCCAAGCAACCCTTGGGGGGAGACGGGAGAGAGACCCTGCCTTTTGGTGGTTTGGAGGCCCCTCGGGTGGGTCTTGTTAGGGATAACATTGTTTTACCCTAACTGTTTTGGGTAAAGATAATAAAATGATGAATCATGGTTTGTCAGATAAAGTGTATGTGACTTTAAGCTAAAGGAATGTAATTAAGGGTGCAGCTGTAAAAGTACTATATAAGCAGCAAGGCACTCTCTGGCTCTTACTGGCTGGCTTATTGAAGACTGCGTTCTTGCTGGATCGGGGAGGAGAAGAAGTGTTGGATTACTTTGAAGATATTTCTCAACGGAGAGAAGATAAGTTTTGGACAGATTTATTATATGTGTACTGACATTGGCTATTCAACACGGACTTTGCAAATAGAGTATCCCCGACAAGACTTGACTGAAATTGATATATGACTAATGGACCGTTACATTTGACTATGCTATAATTCTTAAATGGAATAAACTATATTCTTGATAGCACAAGCGTATCTGTATTTTTACTGCGTGTTAACTAGAAAACTTATCTCACACATTTACCTGTCTTCCTATCTGACTTCGCTGCACATTCTGTTTAGTTTGTTTTCCTTAACACCCGTTGGAGAATCCAGGCTTAACAGGTCTCTCGGTCAGAGGCTCACCTGTCCCGAGAAACAGGACGTCGTACTGTCCGTCTTCGGCCATGACTCGGTCCACCACGACCTGGGTCAGCCGGTGGTCCACGTTGACCTGGGTGAAGACCGGAGCCCGGCCCACCGGCTGGGCCGCCCTGTGCATCAGGGGGTGCCGCTTGATGAAGCTAATGACGTCATCAGGGAAGTCCCGGGTGGTCTTGACCGTGGGGTCGTAGGTCCGGCTCGGACACTGGCGGAGGCGGGAGAGAAGAGGCAGCCGTGTTTAGCGCAGGGAGGTCGGCCGCAAGGAGCAAAGAGAAGAGCTCTGGATATACGGCCATCATGCTGGTCCGCTCCAGGACGACAAGTAGTCCTCCAACTTACAGCAGTTCATTTAGCAACCGTTCAACATCACCCCCCCAAAAAAGTGACCTGTGACCCTTTTCCACACTTATTGCAGCCTCCCCCCGTGATCAAAATTCAGACACTCGGCAACAGATTCGTATTTATGACGGTCGCAGTTTTCCTGTGATTTTGCGACCTTCTGACGAGCAAATTCAACAAGGAGGTGGATTCACTTAACAACCATGTTACTGACTTAACAACCGCAGTGATTCACTTAACAACAGTGGCAAGAAAGGTCATAAAATGGAAGGGGGGAAATCACTTAACAAGTGTTTTGCTTAACAACAGAAATCTGGGGCTGAGCTGGGGTTGTAAGTGGAGGATTACTTCTATTATGGCCGCCCTGTCCTTGTGCACCCCCCCATTCTCAGGGCCCCCCTTTCCTTCCAAAGTCCCAATTCCAGGGGTGGAGAGAGAGAGAGAAGAGAGAGGAAAGGGGGAGGAGGAGGAGGAGGAGGAGGCCTAGAGAGCAGAACAGGCTACCAGGGGGTTGGATCACTGGAGCGGATCTGCAGTTCAAACACATCCATGGCTGATCGTATTCGGTCCTGTTCCCCAGTCATTTCAGGGTGCGTTTGCCTTGCTTCTGAACACACCCCGTCTGTTCACACAACCTGCATCTTGTGTGCCCATCTCCCAAAGGCTTCGAGGACACACACAGAACAGAAAAGTTTAACTGGTGTCAACTGGGAATCTGTCCCGGCGGTGAGAAAAAAAAAATTTCTCATCTAAATCTGAAAAGTTAAATGACTTTCCTTGCTGCTGGTTTACGCAACATATTACAACCGTCCCTCACATGTGAAAATGCCCGGCTCTTGGCGGTGGTGGAGGATATTCTTGCCTTTGTCTTTTGAAAAGACACCGCACTTTATTGTCTGACACTGTCAGGGAAAGAAGCTCCTGTTCTTGAATCCCCCAGTACCAGAGGGATAAACAACCAGGCGGATTCACACAGACTCCGTTTCCTGCGAGGTCTCCGCCTTAGCCAGGGACTCGTTCGAGGAGTTGCTCTGGCACTGCCAGCAGCAAACCTTTCATTTCATGTCGTTGAAATCTAAGCTGAGGGTCCAGCCAGTCTGAATTTACTCTGATGTCTCCGTTAACTATTTTTCATCAGTTAATCAATATCGCCCTCTTCTGGCTGAAAAGCACCTGAATCCTGCGGAACTGTATTCAAAAAGATTTATATGCATAATCAGTCTGTTCATGTCTCAAAGGCCTTACAAATGCTTTCGTTACAGTAGCCTCCGATGTGGCTGCTGCCTTGGAAAATAATACGGTATCTGAACATCTATAGACAGATTGTCTTAAGTCCTGATATTTACATTTCTAACATTGGCCTGTAACAGAGGCCTTGCAGAGATGGTGTGATCAAACTTATAATAATAATAATATTATAATGACTATCCATGCTCCAGAAATAAGCAATATTAATCTTTCAAAATGGATTGACGAAATATTGGTCTCCCTGGGCCTTATTCCTATTCTGGATCAAGTTCTCCATATACCAGGTGCTATCTGGGTCCCCATTTTCCTAACCTTGGAAGGAGGGAAGGCTGAGTCAACCTTGAGCCAGTCAGGATCGAACTGCTGGCTGTGGGCAGTGAGTTAGCCTGCGATGCTGCATTCTAACCACTGCACCATCACAGCTCTGAATTAATCCAATAGTTTTGTTGTGCAATTTGGAGAGTGTGCAGGTGTGCCAGGTAGCAGGGATGAAAATGTTAACATTGCTCTGGTTTTCAGAATCCTACTACAACACTCCAGCCAGAAACTCTACACCAGTGAGATGAGGAGGACCATGACTTTAAGGCAGCATTTCTTGGCAGCTTTAAGATGGGTGGACTTCAACTCCCAGAATTCCCCAGCCAAGTCCACCCATCTTTCAAGCAGCCTGAAACATCAGCTGGTAGACTTGCTTATTTATCTGTGACCCTAATGGATCCTCCATCATCTTCTCTTAAATGGATAATGCCCAAGGCTCCCAGGATTACATACAAGAAACCTCTTACATGAAGCAGATGGACAATTTGTACAAAGTTGGAGTTGATGGATTCACAGTTTTGACACAGATCTTTCAAGCAAGTCCAAGCTGCCACCCTCAGGGCCAAATACACCATGTGGCAGGTCCATTATGATGAAACACAGGCAGAGTTGGTGGTTTCAGGACGTGCTTGAGCGATTTGGCATCGCTTAGAGAACATGATGCATGTTGAAACTATCCAAAAAACCTGGACTGAAACTTCTGAGTTGTTTGTGTCCATTTTTAAAAAAATACCCCCAATTGTTGCCTAATGGTACTTAGGTAATTTTATGGCAGAGTGCCACTTGCATGTTTAAGTACAGGCAAGTGATTTGAACTTTGGGAAGTCAGGAGCATTTTTTCTGATAGGGATTGGAAAATCAGATTAACAGATGCAACAACTGTCTTAATACAGTTTCTCAACCTCATTGGTCTGGACTTTAGCGGGCTGGAGAATTCTGGGAGTTGAAGTCCAGATGTCTTAAAGTTGCAGAGGTTGAGAGAACAGTTTGGCCCAAGATAGATAGATAGATAGATAGATAGATAGATAGATAGATAGATAGATAGATAGATAGATAGATAGACAGACAGACAGACAGATAGAGATATGATAGTGCTATATAGATATAGTTGGGTATATCAATAGCACTTAGACATATACTGCTTTATAGTGTTTTACAGCCCTCTCTAAGCGGTTTACACAGTCAGCCTTTTGCCCCCAACAATTTGGGCCCTCATTTTTCCCTCCTCGGAAGGATGGAAGGCTGAGTCAACCTGTGTTGTGGTTAGCCGGCAGCAGGTGCAGATGGCTGAGGACAGTGAGGACTCAGATGAGGGCCCAGGACCATCAGGGTGTAGACTGCTGCCTTCAGAGATTGTGGGGGCTGGCAGCAGTGATGAGGAGGTTCCCGAGGAGCCTGTGCCAAGTGCATGTGTGTGCAGGGTTGCTCGCAGGAAAGAGCAGCTGCAGCAGCACGGGTGACTCGGGAGTAAGGCTGCAAGGTAATGGCCCCTCCCTCAAGAGGATAAAAGCCAGCTGTGAAATGAACGTACTTTGCAGAAGGCAAAGACATTTTGAAACTCAGTCTCATGGACATTACAGTATCTCAAGTTGGTATTTAAAGGCTCTTGTGTTGTGAAATATTTCTTATCTGTGATTCTTGGCAGTCTTGTACAGTTTTGGCGAGGTTTGTGCTTATCAAAGTTCATTAGTTTGCAGCAGCCTTTTAACCAGGGATTCGTAAGACTCATTAAAAGGTTTCTGTTCCCTTTGATTATTGTTTGTTTTATTGGAAAAGGATTTGGGTCAGAACAACCTGGAGCCTGGTGAGATTCGAACTATATATACACCCAACTTTAAAACCCAAGGAAAAACCAAGCAGCCCTCCCTTTCTTATTAGTTTTCTCTGTTTATGGAGAGAGAGAGAGAGAGATTTCTGTGCAAAGAGGCCATTATGTTCTCCAGATCCAGAATTCACAGGTTAACTGCTGAAAGTACATCAAGCAATCCTCACATGAAGTGAACCTGGTCCTGTTCATATCCTGGTAGGATTAATGGTCTTTCCCATGAACGTTCAGGTAGAGCATTTCGTGCCTTCTGAACACCGTTTGTAAGGGGAGCCACATCTCCTTCACACTTCTCTAACATGATCTGTAGGTCAGTCATCTCGACATGTGGCTCCAGGTTGCCAACATGGAAAGCCAGATAATTTTCAGTTAACCTTCCCATTTTGATTTTGCTAGAGCTTCCAATTAGATCCTGACCTAGAAATACCCAGCAACGTCCAGTGCTATTAGTCTAAAATTGAAACATCTGCAAACAAGCCTTTACGTCTCCCTTCCATGCTCAGAAACCAGGAAGCTCTACTTGGGATAACAAATACCCAAAAATCATAGAAGACAGTAAGGAGAACTGTGTGCATTTATAGACATTTAACGGTCCTTGAAACAAGGACCTCTGCGCAAGCGCTGCTCCTTGTCATTATGCATTTCCTTGTGGTAAGATGGGCACCAACTGAATTTGATAAATAAATAAAAAGAAATGCATTGCCGAAAGCAATTTGGTTTCTTTAACAAAGCAGAACAAAAGTTAAGAATTTGGTAGAGCAGAACGTTTAACCTCACAGTGGACACAGCTGAGCCAATTGCAGAAGAGCTGTGAAATAAAATAAACAGTTCAAGAACCTTAATTAAGGTAAGCACTTGGGGGTTTGGAAGGGAAGCTACATTTTAGAAGGTTCTGGACTTTTCACACCCAAGGAGGCGTGTATATATACTCACTAGAGGCAAGGAAAAGTTTCTGAGAGTTTCCCTTCTTCTCCTGTCCTGCCTGGAGGAAGAACTAAAGCTTTAAAACCAGGAGAAGAAAACCCGCATTCTTGCTTTTCATAATGATCAGTGGTAGTTGGAAATTTCCCTTCCCAATTCTACAAGGATAATGCAGAGAATAATTTCCTGAATTCTTACACGTTGACCTATCCTTCAGAGACCAATCAAAAGATAATCGGCACCGTCTCTGCATGGAATGCCCACGCCTCAACCGTCTTTAGACCAGGATATAATTGCAGATGGAAACAATCCTTTTGCCAAATGTTTCAACGGCTCACTCAAAACCGTCAATGGAATATGGATGTTCTTTATCTCTGCCCATGAAATCTCTCAGCTCTCTGTTCTCCAAGAAGCAGCTGTTCAATAATTCCCCTCCACCCACAGGGAACAGGTAGTTCTGCCAGTTCAAACATCTCTCTGAATTACTGACTGTATATCCAGGGATTGTGGGAGGTTAAGCAGCACCAGTGAAAATAGCCCATCCTGACGTACTCTGAACCCTGTTAAAATCCAGAAGGATGTTCTGGCCAAGGTTTCCTGAGACACTAACAAACCCATGTTAGTCCCAAAAACCTTTTATTTTACTTCAGTGGCTGTGACTTATAGTCATTCACAGCCCATAATGAGTCTCAAACAGTTTGTTAATAATCCCACAGAAGTCTGCCCAAGTCCTTTGGGATAAGTCTGATAAGCACACACCTTTATCTTCCTTGAAATGTTGCCAACGACTAAATGTCCAGTTAGTTATACAAGGCCAAACAGAGCACAAAGTCAACACGGAGCTTCAGAGTTTAAACCGACCAGAATGAAGTTGCTTCCTGCAAAGGCTGTTGTCCCTTTGCTCCTCCTTTATGTCTTATGGGAGAGGCAAATCATTTCCAAGCCTGATTCCTGAGTCGTCCCTTTTGTCTTAACTGTTCTTGCCTTCTGGCAGCTCTGTGCAAGCGTGCACTGGGAACAGGCTCCCCCTGCTCCTCTGCCTCAGAGCTGTCATATTCTGGAGGTTCCGGAGTGAGCACACCGCTCCCAGATGGCCCTGGCCCCATCTCTGTATCAGGCGCAGGACCCTCATCCGAGTCCTCCCCAGACTCCCGGACTGGCCCATGTCCGACTCTACTGCCAGCTCTGTCAGCTGCTGGCAGACCACAATACAGGAATGTGAATTTGCCAAACCTCTGATGGGTTTTTATGCACATCACCCATTGACTGCTAACAATTCAGGGAAGAAGGGGGAGAGGTTACTGCCATCGTGATTCCCCTCATCTTGTCAATACCAATAACCTTAAGAGGCCTAACGAAAGTCCCAATGGTTAAAGAGAGCTACGTCGACTCTGGAATTTCATTCCCGCCAGAGTATGCAGTCCCCAAATCTCAAATCCTGCACCAGAGGGGGAAGGTCTGGAATACATCTGGCGCCCAAAACAAGTCAGCAGGCCACTCCTGAGCTGGCAAAGCATGAAACTTTCATGCCAAGGTCATTGAACCCAGTTTCCGTCAGGGTAACAAGTGTACCAAGTGACAAGTTTCACAGCCTTTGGGCTGCCTTAGACAGAGCCAGAATACGGGGGGAAGGCTCACTTAAATATCAGCTACGGGTGGCTTAAGCCCTTATCGGCACACGGGGGACAGGATGCTGGCAGCGCCAGAAGAACTGAGGCAGGAGAAGATGTTCCCAGGCCCTGTTTGTAACCGAGCTAGTTGCAAGAGGAGACATGGTCAGAGGCTGATCGGAGGGTTTTAAACCAGGATTTGTTTTAAATGCCCAGTTGTGCAAAAGCATTTAAATTAGAAGAACTCACCCATAATATGGTCTCTTAGGCACCAGAGAGAACCAGTTTGGTCTAGCCAGGGGTGGCCTTCAAAAATTTTAGCAACGGGTTCTCTGCCCAATAGCTGGGGGGGGCGTGGCTTAGTCGGCCTCCTGCACTATGGTGGGTGGGGGTGTTTTTGCCCTCCCTGGGCTCCAGAGGCTTTCCTTGAGCCTCCGGGAGGGTGAAAAATGGCTCCGCAGGCTCCAGGGGCTCTCTGGAAGCTGGAAACAGGCCCATTTCTGGCCTTCCTGAACTTCCGGGAGGCCTGTTTTTCGCCCTCCCTGAGGCTCCGTGTGTGCCCTGCAACTACCTGCATCCAAAACGGACCACATGGGGACTCCCGGGAGGGGAGGGGAGGGCCAGCCAGGAGTGGGATTTGGGGGTTCTCTGAATTTCACAGAATCTTAGCTAGGGGCTCTCCCGAACTCCCACGAACCTCCAGCAGCCCAGCCCTGGGTCTAGCGGTAAAAGCACACGGCTAGAAAGAGGGAGACCGTGAGTTCTAGTCCTGCCTTCGCCATGAAAGCCAGCTGGGTGACTTTGGGCCACTCCAGTGGCAGATTAAGGCTCCCTGGTGCCCTAAGCAGTGACACATCTTGGTGCCCCTCCCTCCTGTGTACACATTGTACAAGCGAAGCCACATTCCCAACTTTGTGGTGCCCCCCTTGGGCCTGGTGCCCTATGCACGGGCTTCGTCCACTTAATGGTTGATACACCACTGGGCCAGTCCCTCTCTCTCAGCCCAACTCACCTCACAGGGTTGTTGTTGTGGGGAAAAGAGGAGCAGGAAGGTGCATCGGATGGGTTGGCCACCTTGAGTTATTTGTAAATAATAAAGGCAAGATAGAAATTAACCTATAAATTAATAAAGTGCAAAACAGATCAATATGGCTTGTTGAAAAAAAATTGTGATTGATAAAACCTCCTTTAGGATTCCGTGCATGTCAGTCATCACCCCAAATCAAGGAGGGGGCCTTCCTCGGAGAGATGGCAGCCTGATTCCCTTTTGACACACAGGCAAAGCTTTCATCATGTCGTTGTGATACACAACCCCTGTGCATAAGCCCCTGGGTAGAAGCTTTACAAGCAGGAAGAGACTTGTACCTGAACAAAGCACCCTACTCCAGCACTGTCCTGTCATGCAACAACACACCACAAAGGATCTAGCAAAGCACGACAGGAAGAGGGAGAGTGTCTAAAAATCCTCCCCAATGTTTTCCTCAGTCTTCCAGAGAAATAGTTGCTGAATCCTCTGGCATCTTGGCTGTAATCTGAGTTCCATGTTGGAGCCCCAAACAAAAGAAGCTTCCAAATCCTAGCCTGGGAGTACACCTATTGTTTGGGATTATTGGAAGGCTTTCGTTTATTCTGCATGGTGCATTCAGATAAACAATGAAAAATTAATTTTAATACCTAAAACAGCAAATGCCTTTACCAAAAATCTCATGCAGAAAACCTCAAGGTACAGAATGACCCCAAAATGTCATCCAATTTTGCCATGAAATAAAATACATTGCACTGTTTCCTTAAAAAAAAAAAAAAAACCACCACTCTTCAATATTTAAAAGCCATTTTCCCCTCCAAAGAAACCCAGGCAGGGCTTGTTTGAATTTTTACAGACTTCATGCCTACAAATTACATTTAATTCCTTCAATTTGCTAATGGACATTTGTTGATTTCTTTTTGGCACTCAACCGAGAAATATGAAGCGGTGGATTTTTCTCAAGCAAGATGCCAGTTCAGTCTGCAAAGCATTTTCTCTGAGGTGGGTTCTGACTCATATCTTATCTGCTGCACATACTTCTGAGTAATGCTTTATGCCTCCAGTGGCTAGCCAGACATCCACAAGTAGGTGTGGAAAAGACCCCTTCTTTACTATTTGGTTCTCGGAGGAATTTCAGTTCTAATGTAGGAATTTCTATCGATAGATTATTAATAGCCACTGCAGACACTCCCTATCATCACATTTTGACACAGTAAATTCCATAACTAAATTACGGATTGTGTTGTACATCTCTATGGGCAATGACTTTCATGCAATGGGACTTGGGTCTAGTTTGAGAGAGATGCTCTTCTGGACATCAGCAGTGAACTCATCAGAAGGAACTCAATAAGTAAACCACTTGTTTCTTTATGGAGCAGCCTTGCAATTTCGGTCTATTGCAGTTGTTAGAAATTCTGTTTATATAAAGCACCACACACAGCAAACAAACAGTACACTCACCATGTGCTTTACTGCTCAACTATTGTGCTGTAACAAGAAACAGGAAACTTTACTCAGAACAAGAGCACAGAGTATATACCATAGATCCAAACTTGTAAATACTGCCATCACTTGGCTGAATACTACCATAGCTGTTGCATAGAAATAAATTCCAACAATGAATTCCAACAACAGTCAATGAATTCTGGGCACCTCCACAGACTGAAACAGCTGGTAGGTAAGGCTGAAGTTTTGGTAGGACACATTGAAGTATAGTATTTGCCATTCAATTCCCAGTGACTCTGGATCATTAAACATTAAAAAAAAAAACAGAACACTACAGAAAACGCTAAAATGAGACAAGAGAGTCTGAAGCCAGGGGAGAAAAGAAAGGAAGAAAAGGGCCAAAGCCTGACCAAAGAGCAGGCCTTCAAGGCCCTTGGAAATCCTTCTGGGTTTGGATTTCAGAGGGACCCTCATATTTCAGAGGGCATAAAATAGCAGGCAGACTCTGGGAATTCTTGATTTATTCTGTTGACTTTAAGTAACTAGTGTTTGTCCAAGAGGACCAATACCTCCTATGGAAAAAGCTGGTGGGATTTTCTCTGAAAGTTTTTAAAATGCAAGCAGATAAACAAGTATTAAATACTGCAGCTGGCTGGAGAAGTCTGGGAGTTGAAGTCTGAACTTCCAGAAATCTTAAAGTAGCCAAGTTGGAAAAAACACCATTTTAAGGTAATGTAAGAAAGTTGAACTTCCACTAACTCACCTGATGTTCAGTTATGAAAGGGCTTACATGCAAGGAAAATGGTCCAGGAAGCAAGCAAGCCAAGGTAAAAATCTATGTTTTTCTTTTTTTTTTTTTCAAAGAAAAATATTTTTGCAAAGGAAGGCTGGGCGCTCCCACTAATGCTTGATTCTGCATCGAATCAAACTGTTAGTTCAGGTGGCATCTGGAAGCAGCTCATACCCTGCTTAATGTTGGCTCTGCTCGCTCAGCCTAGGATTTCTCCTTCAACATTTAGTATCGTGTTTCTCTCCAAAACATCATTTAAGCTGTTAAAATGAGGGAAAATTTGGAAAGAAGGTTTGGGTTATTTTTTTTGCTTTTGATAAATGCAAAAATTCCCCCACCTCCTCCTCCAAAAGGAAGAAAGCCACCTTGAGTTGGCTTTGTCTCCTAAAGAACTAGCTACCATGAAATACAACAAGACTTACAAGATTCAGGGAGGGGACTTATTATTATTTAATCAGCAATGATTCATTTGGGAGGGGGGGGAAATCCAGAACATATTAAGGGTGGATGAAAAAAAAAAGAAAATTTGCAGAACAAAAACAAGTGAACTTTCTCTTAAAAAAAACAACAAAACAGCCTAAAGTCTAACTTGGAGATGCAAACAATCCACAACTTATCAAAGCATCAAAGCAATACTGAATGTGTGTCACGCTCTGAACATATATTTATATTTTAACATTCTAAAACAAGTGTGGGATGAAACAGAAGGGGAAAGTGGCCGGTGCTTTTCATTGTCATTTTTTATTACCTCTTTCGGCTTAAAAGGAGCCAAGAGAACTCCTTGGTGGAGGCAAAGAACCAGGCTAAATTATTCTCCTAGGACTGCCCTCCCCTCATTGTTCTGAAGTAGGTACATCAGAAAAGCTGCCCAGATGTTCCTCACATCTGGATGCGAATCAGATTCAATTCAGTCTCTTTGCACAGCAGTTTTTCTTCTGTATCCCAGAAGAGAAAGTAAGATGGATAAAATCAGGAAAAATACAAGCAACCAAAGATGCAACATTTTGAAACTCTCCTGAGTAAAAACTTGGGAAAAGCTCATGCAAAAGTGCAACACACATGACTGTGCTTGTTTTTCTAGTTCACCAAACTGGGAAATAAAATGACACAGATTTGATCTCGTGATGCATCAAGTGAGAAATGTAACTTTTAACGGTTCTTTTGGAGTCGATATCCATTCCCTGCCTCGTCCTCCACGGCAGTCTTTGAGCCCTGGAACCCGCTGGAGTTAACAGCAGAGGGCAGCCGAGGAGCTTCCGGGATACTGAGGCAAGGAGCATCTTTTCCCATCCATCCTGGCCACGGTCAGAAACAGGAGCAGCAGGGGAAGCATTTTGCTCACAGTCTGACCGCCTCTCACAGCCTGCAGACGGTGTGACCCGGTGCTCTTCAGACAGAAAACACCTCATGCTTAGAAGACGCAAACACTTGCCCTAAATAAGTAAAGTGCTTCATTTGCAATTAGTCTTGAACGAATATAGTTCACAGTGCGTTTCTCTGACGCACTCAGAGTATAATCAAAATTGAAATGACCGTTTCTTACTTCCCCAGATCCAAGCAGTTCATTTGTTTCCCTGCTTTTTCTACAAACATTCATTGGAAATCAACTACAACGAACTGAGTTAGAACAGGAAAAAAAATGAAAAGGTGAAAAAAAAGAAGAGTGGCATTTGATTTCTACATACCAGGTGATTTCCAATGTTTCCTATTTAAATCATTTTAATATAAAATATTTAAATCATTTTAATAGGAAACATGGGAAATTGTCTGATGTCAAATGCTACACTTCTTTCTTTTTCACTTTTTTCATTTTTTTCCTGTTCTAATTTAGTTCATTGTAGTCCTTAGTATTGTGCTTACAACTTTTAATAAAATATATTTTGAAACAAATAAATAGAATCTTCCCCTGAAAGAGAATCTTCATATATCTGAGATAAGAATTGACAGGACTACCTCAAGTGACCACTACCTCAAAAGTGCTATTGATCAGGTGGGCATAGAAAGGTTTTTACACATTCCTGTATTACTATATCTTTTTTAAAAATGCCACCCATTATTTACTCTGGTTCTGCAGAAATGCATGCCACGAAGTGGTCACATTTAGTGGTTTTATTTTAAAAAACATATTGTGAAGAAGCAGTAAGAAGGACACAAGGGAATTGCAAGACGTTAGACATGCATGCTTGTGTTTTAATATTTGACAAAGCAGAATAGTCCATGGATGAGAGGCTGGTGCTCCTGGAGCTGATCTCCACTTACTTCCCCCAGGAAATCAGACAAAAAGCAGAGAGAGAGAGTCAGGAAACAGGCACTCTTGATCCATGCACTCTCAAAGACCGGAAGGACTTTTAAAAAACAGAACAGAACCAAGTTGTCAAGTTGAGGAAGGAATGGAAGCAGAATCTTAAAATATTCTGGAAGGAAGTTAGCATCCATTCAAGTGAACCCAATAAGGGAAGAGTTTTCAGCAAGGGGGTCAATTCGGGGAGAGATACTTACTGTGCCAGGCCTAGGATAGGGAATTCGCCCATCGTACTGAACCCAGCGGTGGTCCACGCTTTCTTTGTGGGCATAATAGCCGCTGAATACTGCTCGGATGTCGGCCATGCTGTAGACACAAACCGCTGAGCCCTTGAACACAGAACTGGGAAGGACACAACCGTGTCATTAATCAAGTTCAACGGAGGCCTGAAAGCACCACAGACCTCAAACACAGCTGACATATTAGCCCCCCCCCCCCCCACAATTTGCTAAAAAGATATCCTCCTCCTTGCAAATCCACTCCATTTTAGACTGGTGGTGTTAACTAGGTTGGGTCATGAAACGTCTGCAAGAAAACAACCTAGCTCATATAACACTCACGTCAACCCTGAGCTACCAATATTCTCCTTTAAATCACCAATTTTCTGTCCCTCCCCTCCTTCTAGAGATCTTGTAAAAGGTAAAATTGTATGTATGTATGTATGTATGTATGTATGTATGTATGTATGTATGTATATGTATGGTATTCAGCTTTACTCGGGTATTTTCCCACATCATTGTAGTTGTGCTTTCAAAGTTGTAGCAACGTTTCGGCAGAATCTCATCTGCCATCATCAGGCTTCTGTATTGTGTTCGTCTGTGAGTCAGACTTTTACAGTGGTTTCAGGTTAAATTTGGAGCTAGCCTATTGCTGTGTCAGAATGGTTTTTCCTTCATCCTGATTGGTTGGGAGTCTTGGTCTGTGTTTATTGGTGTTGGAGTTTGCTGTGTTCTGCTTGATTGGTGTTTCTAATATCTTCTGTCTGTTTTGTGGCTTTTTTTGTGTCTTGATTGGCTGGCAACATTGTGTTTCCTGTATTGGAGGCTTTTAGTGCAGCTTGGCTCCGAGTAAATGGATGGCTATCGTTTGTTAGGAAGCTGGGTTTTATCTGGGTGCCTGGTTGGGGTGTGTTTGAGCTGGAAGTATCAGGGGGAGTCTATTTGTGCCCAGGTGTTTGCCTGGCTTGTAGTGTGGAGATTTTTTTGTTTGTGAGTGCAGGCTTCCAAATGATTGACAGTCTGGTGGAATCATCTCTTCTATTCATGCTTTCAGGTCTTTTTTCAATCTCTATGGCTTCTCCTCTATAATTCTGTGGCTGGGGTTTTCTATAGTGGCTAGGGTTTGGGTGCCATTGAAGTTGATGCTATGACCTGTGGCTTTCATGTGTTGGACTAGTGAGGAAGTGTGTTCCAGCTTTTTTTACTGCATTTTTGTGTTCATCCAGGCGGGTACTTATTCTTCTATTGGTCTGTCCAATGTATGTAGCAGGGCATGATGCACAGGGGACTTTGTATATGCCTTGGTTTTCCAGGTCAATTTTATCTTTGGGGTTTCTAAGGATGGCTGCTATTTTTCTGTCTGTTTTGAAGGCAGTCTTGATGTGATGCCTGTGTAGTATCTTACTGATTTTGTCTGTAGTACCTCTTATGTAGGGCAGGACAGCTGTTCCATAGGTCTGTTCATCTTCTAGGTCTCCGTTATGTCTCAGTGTGTTTTTGTGGATCAAGCCGGTGATTTTGCTTTTGTGGAAGCCATTGGCTGTCAGTACTTTAGTCAGGGTGCATAGTTCAGTCTTTATGTGTGTTTTGTCTGCCCGGTGTTTGGTTCTAGCAATTAGTGTTTTGGCCACGGAGTTTATCTGTGCTGGGTGGTGGTGGGATTGGGCGTTGAGGTAGCGGTTGGTGTGTGTTTTCTTCTGGTATATGGTGTGTCCTAGTGTGCCATCTGTTTTTTTGTAGATTAGTACATCTAGGAATGGTAGTTGTTTGTTTGTTTCCGTTTCCATGGTGAACTTGATTTTGAGGTGTGTGCTGTTTAGGTGTGTTAGGAAATTGTTTAGATTTTCTTTTCCATGAGGCCAAATCACGAATGTGTCATCGATGTATCTTAACCATAGTTTGGGTTTGTGGGTGGCATTAGCCAGGGCTCTGGATTCGAATTCTTCCATGAACAGGTTTGCAATGACGGGTGACAGTGGTGATCCCATAGGGGCTCCTTCAATTTGCTTGTATCTTTGTCCTTTGTATATGAAATATGTGTTGGTTAAACAGTGTTCTGTTAGTTCCATGAGGTGTTTAGCTGGTTGGTATTTATTTTTGATGATTTCAAGAGTTTCTTTTTTCGGGACTTGAGTGAATAGTGAAACCACGTCGAAACTTCTTGCTCCACGTGTAGATCTTTGATCATTTCCAAGAAGTGGTATGAGTTTTGTACATGTGAAGCTGCTGTTTCAGCAAGGGGCTGTAGCTGTTTTGCTAAGTGTTTAGCTAGGTTTTGTAGTGGTGCTCCTCTGGAGCTGACTATGGGTCTGAGAGGTATGCCTTCTTTGTGTATGTATATTCTTAAGTTTTCGCGGGTACGTACATGTATGGTATTCAGCTTTGTTCGGCTATTTTCCCACGTCATTATAGTTGTGCTTTTAAAGTTGTAGCAACGTTTCGGCAGAATCTCATCTGCCATCATCAGGCTTCTGTATTGTGTTCGTCTGGCGAACGCCAAACAGCAGACGAACACAATACAGAAGCCTGATGATGGCAGATGAGATTCTGCCGAAACATTGCTACAACTTTAAAGCACAACTATAATGATGTGGGAAAATACTAGAACAAAGCTGAATACCATAATATATATATATGTACGTACGTACGTACGTATGTATGTATATATTGTTGTAATTCAATTAATAGCCTAATATTTAGCATAATCCATCAAGGTTTTTTTTTTAATATTTCTTATAGAGATGTTGATGGAGTGTACCTGGTAGTTGTGAAAACTCCATACACCATGGGGTTCCTCTCGTCTCTTGTGGAAAGTAAGAATATGTCTTCTGCAACGGAAAAGGTTATTTCAGAGTTCAGATTATACACACTTTATTACATATCATGCCACGTGATGTTAATATTTTGGAAAAAAAGTAAGAGATGTACACACCCAGACACACATATACAACATCCATATTTTAGTTTACATGATGTTGTTTATTCACAGAATGAGCTACATCTCTAATTGAAATTACTAGATCACTTCAGTGGTAACTACCCCACAAACTGATGATTATCAATGCTTTGCACATGGTAAAAAAATGTTTGCCCAAACTCTAAAAAGTGCTATTTTTTATGTTTAAAGACACTACAGACAAAAGTATAAAATTTCAAAGAGTTAAGATAATTTAAACTTTCAGCTGTTGTGTTCCGAAATGATATTTTGTGATTCATCGTTACTTAAATCTTGAAATCTCCCCCCCTTTTTTTTTCCAGCACTGAAAAAGATGTAATTTAGCAATTAAACACAATGATGTAACATATCACAACCTATTTTTTTTCTTTTTTTCCTGTACCTGATTAACTCATGAATCTGGATTCATTAACTTAGCCCCAGCTCTGTCTCAAACCGTCTAGCCATTTCTAACCTTTATCATAGAAAAAATGAAGTTATATATATCATTTTTCTTCATATTCTTTTTTTCCTCCAAAAGTCTTATCTGATTATCTACTCTTAAGTGAAATAAAACACTACACACATTCATAAGAAGCAATCTATAGTATATTTTCCATTATTACTTTGCAGGATGAAGTCAACCATATGTTTCATTTGTCAAGATCAAAGAATGTATAAAGGAATTCAAGAATTTTTGATTGGTATCTGTTTTAAAAATTTGTACTCTTTATAAGCAATATTATTTTGGAAGCTATCACAGTAATAAAAATCACAATTATTGCAACTTTTCCTATTAATAAAGAAATGTTATTCACTTTTTTGGTCCAGATCAGCAGTCTGCTACTCAACTAGAAGAATCTTTCAGGTAAGTTCTATTCAAGATTATTCTATGAACGCCTTCTTTTTCCCCCCAAAGCAGGCAAGTATATAAATTCTCTTCCAAGGCATTGGGTTTTTCTCAATTCACACTGCTGCCTTCATTGAACGGTGCACCCTACAGCTCCATGACTAAATTCCATTCAGGTACGACTGAAATTCACTTACGGAGTTCATCAAAATGTGTATCAGCTCCTTCTGGACCTGGGATGGAGCAAACCAGCCTGGCTTTCAGGAATGTTGTCCACTTGTTGATCAGACTGCGTTGACCTCCAATGTCATTCTAAGAAAGGAGAATAGTAGTGCTGGTTAACAGGAAGGCTTCAGTCATGTGAAGAGAGGAGCAAATTTGGAAATGGTTATCCAGCCCATCTAAAATTTATAGTGAAGGAGAATTCCAGCCTCCACAGTAGGGTTTTCATCCTCAGTAATTTTTAGACCTGTGGATTTCAATTCCCAGAATTCCCTAGGCAGCTATGCTGGCTGGGGAATTCTGGGAGTTGAGGTCCATACATCTTAAAGTTGCTAAAGTTGAGAAATGTTGCAGTCTGTTCCATGGTTGATGTCCAACCAAAATCTTCCTTGGAATTTAAAGTTATCATTTCTTGTTCTATTCTGTCCAGTCTTCTACCTGTGGAGGCGTCACACAAGCTTAGCAATTTGCCAGTTCCAGAAAAAAATAATAATCAACCAGAGGCTGTGACTTTATTGCTTGGCATTTGGGCCTCAAAATTCAGTGATATGATTTTTAGGAGGAATTACCCAAAAATGATTTGGAGTTGTTATTGAAAGGCCAGTGCCCATGAGGGCCTAGAATCTCGAACTAAGAGGAAATTTCCTGACAGTGAGAACAATTAATCAATGGAACAGCTTGCCTCCAGAAGTTGTGGAGGCTTTTAAGAAGAGATTGGACAAGCATTTGTCTCAAAAGATCTAGGGTTTCCTGCCTAAGCAGGGGGTTGGACTCGAAGACCTCCAAGGTCCCTTCCAACTCTGCTGTTCTATTCTATTCTATTCTGTTCTGTTTTATTCTATTCAATTCTGTATCTTTGTATTGTATTGTATTCTATTCCATTCTATTATATTCACTATTCTATTCTATTCAGTTCAGAAACTGTGATTTTTTAAATGTTATTGGACTGCTCAGGAACATCTGGTTATGTTGACATGAAGGTGGGACTTGGGAAGGTCTGGAAAGATCTCCTCCAGCGATGCTATAATCCATGGGCACAGCTATTCTTGGCAACCCAGCAGCTCTTATCTCTTGACCTATTCTTAAGAATGGCATATTGGTAATGAAGAGCCAACTGGGCTATTACATTCCCCTGTTCACTTTTTCAACTTCTTCCTCCCCTTTTAAAAACTGCATTCATGCCACGGGCAGTTGACGAAAATCCCAAAGTCCTGGCTGAACCCACTTGGAATGCATGGGTATCATTTGGCTGATGAAACAATAAAACTCCCTTTGTGCACCTTTCATAAAGCGTAGGAAGTTGTTCCTTTCGCCGAGACAGAGGAGCCCAGGATCTTGGCTCTCTGTTTACTCTCCTTCTGCAACTGGATCTATTATGACCACAATGGATTCAAAGGCTTGCCATCTGCTTTGCTGCATTTCTGGAACCTTCTTTTCACTACAAATAACCATTTTCTTAGCACCCACCGCTTATTAAACTCTTACCCTGTAACAGAATACTTCGCCTTGAAGTGCCTTGCTTGTCAGCACAAGGAAATAGCTATAAAATCTCTGTTTATCTTTGCACTTGGATCTTAGAAACCTACATGAAGGTTGTCAAATGGGAGGTGGATCATTTACCTTGAGAGATTGTTTACAGTCAATTACAGTCGATAATCATAGAGAAAACTGGAGCCTTCTCTCAAACAAAGACAAAAATAAGAAGCAACCCAGGGTAATTATACCTCTCAGTGTGCTCTCCTAGTGATACATAACAAAGGCCCCTGAGGAACTTTCTATGATTAAACAAAATTTGATGAACCAGGCTCTAGGTTTTTGCTACAACAAGTAAAATGGTTATCCTTCTAGAATCTGTTTCAATAGGAGACCTCTTAAAAGTACTGTTCTAGAAAGACATGTCATTACATTGTGGACCACCAAGTATCAACTACACAATCTCTTTGCTTGTGTTATAAATTAGTAGAAAACAGCTGCAGGAAATCTTGCTAACTTCCTACAGAAAATATGTTTCAAGGGCCTTTTATATAGCTTTATTTAATGTTTCATATGCTTTATATTCACCAAAAACCTCAATGACATCTCAAAACAGATTCCTGTAAAAAGCGCAGCTCAAATCTGCAACGCAACATTTCCTACGCTATATTGACAGCACTGTGTTGTATGCTTTTTTTAAAAAAACAAAAACCCAATCAATTATTTTCTCCTTTGGGAAAGTCTGAATAACAAACATCCTTGTACACAAAGAAAGGAGATATTCAAAGATATGCCACTGCTTGGGATTGCACGCTTTACCATTTTCCTGCTGCAGGATGATATGATAGCAACACAAACGCCTTCAGCTCTTTGTACCCCATCAACAGTATTACTCATTATTATTTTATTCTTTTTCATTGACCCTTTGTTATTCTTTCCCCCCTCCTTATTTTATTCAACCAGGTGAAGTTGTTGGGTTAACTGGCACAAAACCCATGGTCAATGACGGGTTGAATCACAATCCTTCTAGAATTTAAACAATTGACTGCATTATATCAAAGAAATCACAGATCGTGTGATGTGTGATTTCTTGGCTATAATATAGTAGAATGTTTAAATTGCAGAAGGATTCAGATTCAAGTTCTATCCCTTGCTGACCATGATCTACAGGATGGCAAAGGGATCTGTGCATGCTTAGGCTCCACCAAGATGGAAACTGGATCCCACAGAAACAGAAAACTTGACTGGAGCAGGAACCAATAGTAATGATAATGTCAGACAGATCATCTAGCTAAAGAGATCGTTCCTAGCCAAAGAGACTTATGTAACTAATTTTCCAAACTTGGGAGCCCCTTTTCAGTCTTGTCCTTTGATATTAATAGTGAACCCCTCAGTTCAACCCTGAGCTACAAATATTCTCCTTTATTGAAAACGAAGAGTGCCCCAACAATTTATAAGAGTATCCATGATAAACAGGTAACCTCTGAACAAAACTCAGTTCACCTCTGATCATCTTTGGATAGGAATTTCACGTTCTTGCTTGAACACATTGCATTCAATGATTAATTCATCAAAGCCAAAAATGTTGCTGCGGACCTATAAAAGCAATGGTGCATTTAAAGTCAACTGTTTTATGGGGCTGATAAAATTTAAGCCTCTTTTTGTATTCTTTAATCATGGATTTACCAATCCATTCAGTATATTCCATATACTCTAACCTATCCTTTTACTTATTTATTTTTATTGGTATCCCCGATTAAGTTGGGTATGCAGAGCAAAGTTGAGGGATATTTATGTTGCAATTTCTGTTCTTTTTCTTTTGATTTCCATTTACATCCTGCTTCTTCTGCCAGGATCTCACTGTGACTGATGTTCCTCACATGCCTGGCCACAGGCATTAATTAATAAGAAACTTCCCCAAACTCAGCTTGTAATCTGGACAGACTTACACAGCTGCTCAGTGTAATTACTGCTTTTAAAGTGTAGTATATTTTCATTTTGCCCCATGTCCTCCACCTTAAATGTTGTCCAAAAGTTCTACTTTAGGCTGCTCTTTTTCTGGCTATGCATCATCTTTATTTATAGTAAGATTTAGTCTGCTGCAAGCTGCGATGTGCTCTTAAATTTTATTTTGACATCTTTCTTTGTATTTTTTTGTTTATGATTTAGATAGCGTACATTCTATATTCTGCATATTTTGATAAATCTAGTAAGCAGAGTTGCTTTGTTGTTGTTTTTTTATGCCACCCTGCAAAAGTAGCCAGATTAGAAGCATTTTTCTCGTTCTGGTTGTGTGCAAATGGAGACAATGCATTTCATGCTCTGGACACTTCTACCCGGGCATCTGTATCTTTTAGAAACTTGCTTAGTTCCTGCTAAAATTTCTCTACCACAAATACCAAGGAAATGTGGGACATGTTCAATCAGATGAAGCCTTCTGCAGGAAATCAAATATCTGTGCATCTTCTAAGCCAAAACTTTCAAATACGAAGCTATCTGTTTTTCTTAGGTCTGCCACGCTTTCCATGAGAAGATCATCCACACCCACTTCCTCCTTCTTCCTCTTTCCTTCAAGAGAAGCCAGGTGGTTCCTCAGACCTTAGCAGGTAACAGCGCTGAGGGGATACTGTTCGTTCTCAGAAGCTCCTCTCTAAATCTAGAGTTGAATGTCAGCCCTGGCCATCAAAACACACCCCAGAAGAAGACAGTGGCATCCACCGTTGCCAAGAACACTGCCTGGACATGTCTGTGAACTCCTCAGGACTTCAGCCTGGCTTAAAAGAAGCTTTGTGAGACCAAATGTGATGAATGCTCCGTTGATGAGTGAGCAAGGAAGGCAGACATGTATAAATGAAAGGAGAGATTAAACCTGTTGTGAAAGGAAGCCTACATTTCATCTAGGTAAATAACATCTTAGATCATGAATAATCATGGACCAAAGGTATGACAGCTACATACTACTGGATATAATTCATCTGCACAATTTCTAGCCAAAAGAGCAAATGTTTTCCCCGAGTGCCCTCGAGATGAGTTTAAGGGCTGCAGCGTAAATGGCATAACTCTTCCATGAGTCACTGTAGTTAATCATACTTAATTCCCTCACCAAATGAACCCAATCAGGCAAGGATCTATCAGTTTGATAAACAGCGTAAGAGCCAGAGGGACCAACGGAAACGTGTCTGTATCCATCGGGAGTATATTATTATTATTTTTAAAAAGTCTTAAATGTTCACGACATGAAAATACTAAAACTTTATAGTAGGAGGTAAATGAAAATCAGAGAGTGAGTGTGTGAGAGAGAGAGAGACAGACAGAGAGAGAGAGAAGAGAGAGAGAGAGCTAGGAAAAAAATAGTTTTAGATTCAAACAGTTTGTGCATCCATGAGGGGGAAATTAGGATTAGGGAAAAATGTCTGTGGAAATTCGCAGTCATGGTTCTCCCGAAGGTGCTTTTTTCAGAGTGGAAGGAAGCTCCTTGGATGAGAAGTGAAACATCGTCAAAGAAAGTCCAGTTGTGTCTTGAAAAAAGCACCTTTGGGACAATTAAGGAAAAAGTGCGCTTCAAAATTTTGAATAATTAAGGTTTGGGGGTATCATAAGAAAGAGGAGAAACTCTTCAAAAGTTGAATTTAAAAAAATGTATTCAGGTTGATGGCTGCTAGGATAAGGACAGAAGGAAATCACCGGTACTTGTTGGCCCGTTGGGATGTACCTCGGAGCAGGAGTCTCACCCCGCCTCCGGTCCGTGGAAAAATGATCTTCTGTGAAACCGGTCCCTGGGGCACAAAACGTTTGGGGATTGCTGCCTCAGAGGACAACTAACCCAATCCCACATTCAGGTAGAGCAGAGGTGGGGATCTGTGGCCCCTTGAGGACTTGTGGACTTCAACTCCCGGAATGTCTGAGTCGCCATCCTGGCTCTGGAATTCTGGGAGTTGAAGTCCACAGGTCCTCACCCCTGAGAGTTAGAGGAACTGCTACCCTGCTTGGAGCAGATGGCTGGGGGGGGGGGGGGGGGGGGGGGGGGGGGTTATTTGAAGTACAACGTTTTTTTTTTTTGTTTTTTTTTTTTTTTTTTTTTTTTTTTTTTTTTTTTTTTTATTTTTTTTTTGGGTTTTTTTTTTTTTTTTTTTTGTTTTTTTTTTTATATTTTTTTTTTTTTAATTGGTTGGGGTTTTTGGGGGGGGGGGGGTTTGGGGGTTTTGGGGAGGGGGGGGGGGGGGGGGGGGGGGGGGGGGGGGGGGGGGGATTTTTCCCCTCTCCTTTCCCCCTTCTTTTTTTTTTTTTTTTTTTTTTTTTTTTTTTGCGGGGGACCTGGGCGGCGGGGCCGCCGGCCGGGGGGGGCCCAGAGGGGGGGCAGAGGGGGGGGGGGGGGGGGGTCCGGGCGGGGGGGGGGGGGGGGGTTTTTTTGCTCAAAATTTCCGCTATCGGTTCTCCAGAACTGGTCAGAACCGGCTGAATATCACCTCTGGTTCCAGCCCAGATCAAGTCTATCCCCCTTCTCTAAATGATGATTCTTTAAATATATGAAAATTGCCTTTCTTTCTGCCTGCTGAACATACCCGGTTCGACCAACCTTCCCCTCCAAACTGGCAGCCAAACCTTTGGGAAGGAATAATTCATTATTTATTTCATTGTTTTTCCTTCAAAAGTCAAGGCTGTCTCAGAAATCAACGCAGGAGTAGCTCAGGGTTGGCAGTGGGGCTCCTTGGTGCTCTCTGAGCTTGGTGGTTTTCTTGCAGGCGTTTCCTGACCCAAACTAGAGGACACCATCAATACTCCACATTCAGCACTTTAGGTCAGGAAACGCCTGCAAGAAAACAACTCAGAGAGGAGCAAGGACCCCTCCTTATTCCAGAACTCTAACCCCAGGCCCTTGTGGAAACTGGTGGTATCAGAGGAGGCCTCACCCTCAAAGCACCCTTGAAACCTAGAGGGCCTTCTCCCTGGGAATTCTGGCAGAAATAATCTCAGCCCTCCTGGAGAACATGAAAGGACCGAAGTTGGTCGGTGTAAATCTCAGTGGAGAAACTGCAGACCGAGAAAGAATTTATCAGTGCAATGTGTGAGACAAAACAAAAGGTTCTCACGTTGTTTGCGACTTCATTATCAAGGTCATTATCCTTAGAAGGCCGGCAAAAAGAATGTCCCAGGGTTAGATTGAAAGGAAACAAGAATCTCAGCTCCCATTCAGGTTACTTTTCTTTGTGGAAAAAAGTAGAATTTAAAATGAGAATATTTAAGTGGATTGGTTGGTGTTTGTTTTTTTTAATCTCAAATTTACGTAGACCCTGGGCAAGATGGGCCATCAGAATAGAATGGAATAACAGAGTTGGAAGGGACCTTGGAGGTCTTCTAGTCCAACCCCATAATGAAATGAAAATGTGCTAATAATCTAATATTTAATTACTTTAGACATTCACAATTCTAGGGTACCTTATCATACAGTGAATGTATGTTTGCCATTTATATTCAAGGCTTTTGCACAGAAAACGCCACTGGTTTTGTATTTTGTAAGCTTATTCCTCCACGATATATTTAAATAAAATGCAAAAACAAAGGTTTATACTGCATTTCACTTGATATTAGTGGGAACCTTCCAGCTTTTCCCAAGCAAAACAAGAAATGTCAGCAACTGCAGATAAACTACTGATAATTACTACTCCTTTTTTTAAAGGAAATTATCAAAAATGCCATTTGTCATGACAAATTATGCATTTCAGCCTGGTCATGAACACTGAAAGCATTTCCTCCCAATTTATAACCCTATCCCCCAGTGATAGGCCGAATGAAAAATGACGTAAAGCCAAATTAGGGTTTGTGTGTGAGCGCACCGGGTTGGTGCGTGTCTGAAATACACATTAATACGGAAATAGGGAAAAGCAGAAAACCTAGAAACCTGAAAGGAAGAAAAAGCAAAGATACACAAGCTGAAATCTGGAACCTCAGACTGGTTGGAGAGGATAAATATATTGGCAAAAGTTTTAATTGAAAGGGCAGCATCCTTTGAATCCAGGACAAGGAGCAACGGATGGAAACCAGTCAAAGAAGATTCTGTGGCTGGTAATTAAACTGGTTGCTATTTAATTTCATTATCAGCTACAAAATCTTAGCCGTGGTTCTGTGAATCCTAGGTAAGAAATTGCAAACAGATAGGTTTGTATTCTTTGTGCTGGGCTTATCTGACTAAGAGTGCAGGGCCAGCTGGAGCGATTCTAGACTTTACTATTAACCCGTATTATGATATGTAGGCTAGACACCACTTAAGGGGAAATTATCCTCTCCCTGGGGCCATTTATACTTGCTGAGGAAACTACACGATGGGCTTATTTTACAAAATCCGTATTGCTCACCTGACAGACGCGGCCAACGTAGGAAAGAATGGCTCGGTCGGAGGTGCTGGTCTCTTGAGAAACTTCTCGGAAAAAGAAATAGATTTTGTCATCGTCTGGATTATAAGTGTCTGGGATAGGAAAGATTCCGATAAACTTTGCTCCTGAAAGAAATTTAAAAAATAATAGGAACAAGAGTCACACCATTTCATTGTATTTTCTCATGCTTTAAACCCAGCGAGACAGTGGCAAAATAGTTTTAAGTTGATGCATTTCTTCACTTCCTGTTCCTCCTAACTGAATTTTTCTCTAGAATTTAGTATTGTCCTTGTAAGTTAGTCTACTTACAATCATTTGTTTAGCAAATATTTGAAGTTACAATGGCAGTGAAAAAAGTGACTTATGACCAGTTCTCACACTTATGACCATTGCATAACTTACAGTCATGTGTTCAAAATCTTACTTTAATGTCTTACTTTAATATTACATATGAGCAATAGCCATAGCACTTAGACTTATCTACTGCTTCACAGTGCTCCCTCTGAGCGGTTTACAGAGTCAGCCTATCGCCCCCAACAATCTGGGTCCTCATTTTACTGACCTCGGAAGGACGGAAGGTGAAGTCAACCTTGAGCCGGTCAGAATCAAACTATTGGCAGCCGGCAGAGTCAGCCTGCAATGCTGCATTCTCACCTCTGGGCCACCACAGTTCTAAAATATTATTTTAATGTTGAAAATCAGGTGTGATTCTCTGTACCACCAGCCTAACACAATGGCAGGGGTCCCAGGATGGGACATAGGATATAATTATTTGCCCTACAACCCTTTCGTTGTAGCTTTGCTCATTCCCTCTGCTTCCCCTAAACGAATAAACAAGCTAAAATAAACCTACACCTGATATTCTACCGGTGCTTCTACACATACACGTCTTAACAAGCAGCTGTATGTGTCCTTAAGGTGGAACCGAAGGGGCGATGTTGGGATCTGTCAAGCTACTTGCAGAAACCACTTTGAATGTTGCCCGAGGAGACCTCTGTCTGCAGATCAGTTCGTGACGGCATCAAGTAAAGCATATCCTGAAGCAGAGGTGGGATTCAGCCGGTTCTGACGAACTGGTAGTGTAAAGTTTGCATAGTTCAGAGAACCGGCCAATCCCGCCTCTGACTGGCCCCGCCAACCCCATCTCTTCTCTGCCTCCCATTGAGTCCCAGCTGATTGGCTGGGTCTCCTTTGGTTGCCCTGCCCAGGAGAACGGAAAGCAGGTTAGTGGGGTGGGGAGGGAAGGGGGATTTTGCAGGATCTCCTTCCCCTGCCACGCCCACCAAGCCACACCCACAGAACCGATAGTAAATGTTTTGGAATCCCACCCCTATCCGGAAGCAGCCTCTTACCGTTTAGCCAGTAGTGCTCAGACACATCCGTCCGGATGCAATGCTGGTCTTGCGATGCGCCTAGAGATCGGGTGAGCGCCGTGTCCTTGCCAAGGAAGTCAGAGGCTGTTCCGGAGTAAAGATATCCATCTGCAAATAGGTGACAGGTAGAGAGAGAAAATATTTTTTTTATTTCAGATCATGCAGCAGAGATGCCGGCCTTGAAACCTGTTTACCCAGAGTAGCCCATCTTGGTCCTGAATTGTCAAATGGCGGAAATTGTGCGTTTCCCAAACAGACGGCCTTCTCGTCCTTTCCCCAGGGAGACAGCGCTTGGCTTTCTTTTCGGAGAAAAATCACATTGTGCGGGGTTTCCCCCCCCCTAAGCAATTAATCATTTACTGCAAGTGAGTATTTTGCTGAATAAATACTCTGCGCTGGTCACTTTGTAACTTTGTCGCTGGGATAGTGCAGCCTTTTTACAGTGTTTTATACATGGCAACCTAACATTCTTTGTTCGTGAATAATGATCAATACAGCTCAAAAGATACATTTGATTCATGAACACTGGAAAAAGTGTTCCAGCATTTGGGATTCAGAAAATACAGGCTGGCCAACAGTCTCCGGAAAGTTCACAGCCGGCCTCTTAAGAAGCAGAACAGCTCCATATTTGGAATTTTTATCAGCTCCTTTCAGTCCCTCTGAAGGGAAGGGATATCCAGAGGTATATGTCTGTGGAGCTTCTCAGTCATCCAGGTCGAAGGCATTTTGCTTCTCCTTCAAGAAGCTTCTTCAGTTCTGAATGTTCAGAAGTATTCGGTTCTTCTTCCTTCAGAACTGAAGAAGCTTCTTGGAGGAGAAGCAAAATGCCTTCAAGGAAAAAGAAACTCCAGTGGCCTTTGGAAAAAGCACCCCTGGGACATCCAGAGGTATAGATAAAACAGGGTTAAGATTGGGCCTATGATCACGCAACCACATCTTGGTTAAGGCATCAGACTAGAAACCAGGAGGTTCTGAGTTCCAGTCCTGCCTTAGGCACAAAGCTAGATAGGTAACCTGGGGCCAGCCACTTTCTTTCAGCCCTAGGAAGGAGGCAAGGGCAAACCAGTTCTGGAAAAAAAAACCTTGCCAAAAAAACCTGCAGGGACTTGTCACCCGGAGTCAATTGTGGGAGCGCATAAACACACATTAAAAACAGCAAAATGGCAGAAATATCTCTCTCCAATAGCGTAAAAGGTGACTTTGGGTGCTTGGCAGCCCCATTGAAAGAGGCTTCTTTCTGATCTTCCAGTCCAGAAAAGAGTGAGCAAGGCACAGGTATCCTTCCCTCAATTCTATACCTACTAAAATATTATACACATGCAACAATTTTAGGAGGAAAATTATCCATGTAAGCAATTTTTGTCTCTGCTGATTTTTACACACACTTGATCTCAATTTATCGAAACATTTCTTGGCTTCTCTTTGTGGATAATTTGCTCTTCTGCAGTTGTCTAATGGTAAAACAAATCATTTTTATCCAGGCTAAATTTCCAAAATTAATGCCATAATGATTCGATCTGAGTAAATGAGTTGAGAGGAAGAGAAACTGCACTTGGAGGGAGTAATCAAGCACCTCAATAAGAGAGGGGTGAAAAGTTTATAGGACAAAAATGTACAAAAGCATGCCCAGAAATGAGAGAAGGAAGGAATGTTTGCAACAACAGAAATGATAGAGAGGTGGAGTCCTCAGTGTGGAAATAAACTAGACCTGGGTTTATTTTTCTTCTCTCCTGTTTTTAGTTTTTCCCCACTTATTACTTCCAGCTCTCTCCCCCCCACCCCCACCCCTCTGCTTCTTGCATATTGTTGCTTCCCTAAAGAAACACTACTATGGGTGTGAACGTCTTCACGTGCATTGTTGATTCTACTATATCAACCTTCTCCTAATTGATCTCCTGCAGATTTTTGGATGACCATTTGGAGATCAACCAAAATATCTGGAGGGCATCAGATCAGGCTGGGTGTTCAGGGGCGTTTGTGCAGATTATATTTTGAAGCATCAAGAAGGAGTTTTAGTTTCCTAGACTTCCTTAACATGCTTTAACTTTTTTCTGTCAGTGGCTGTGGATGATAGGAAGGAAGAAGAAAAGTAGAACATCAGGATCCAGAAGAAGCTACTTCAGCAAGATAAAACAAGGAACTGTTGTCAAACTTAGTGATTTCCAAAGGATTTATTTCAATAAATTATATCTCACAATGATTCTCTTCCTATTCAAGGTGCTTGAACAAGTCCAATTTTCTTCTTTCTTTCTTTCCTTCCTTCCTTCCTTCCCTCCCTCTCTCCCTCTCCCTCCCTCCTCTCCCTCTTTCTCTCCCTCTCTATAACTAAAAAGACACTCTGGCAGGTAAAAACCCATAATGAAGAATGAACAGCATAATGAAAGTCTGCCTATTGACAGACAGACTAAATGATGGATAAGTCAAAGGGCTAAAAGAAGCAACCCACCCCTGCTTTAGCCTTTGATGACAAGGTCCTTTCCACACCAGCTGCCTTCTTTGTTCTCCTGCAGGTCTGTTATTTTGATGCAGACCCCTTGGGAAAAGCTTGTGATTAAAAAGTAAACTTCAACTAGGGATAAAAGCACCCCAGAGAGTGCTGCATCTGACATATAAGAGCCAGGTTTTAAATGAGAGAATCAGCTCAAGGAAGGAGTCATAGGATACGATTTAATTTGGCACTATTCCATGATTGTTGGTCCCTTTTCAAGAGTAGCTCTCACAGTAAACTTCCACAAGGGAAGAAATTGCGACAGTTCTCCAGAAAAGTGAAAAGCTTTTGAAAGAGGGATTTGTTTGTTTTTTTCCCCTGACACTTCTGTGGTCTGTCAGTCCACATATAAAAAGCCTGAAGATTAAGGGCTTGGTTTATATTTTACCAGGGCTGCATGGCGTCTACTTTGAGCTGCACCAGCTTTGTCTGTAGTGGGAAGTTCCTCTACAGCTTTGGTGGAAAGCATGAGAGGTGCCCAATCCAGATGTTTGTGGTGATGTACTGAAAGCTTCGCAGGCCACAATAGGAGAACTCTACCATCTCAAAAACAGCTCATTACAGGACAGAGGGTGGAGGCCTTTAATTTGAGTTGGTCCCGGATAAGGAGTGTCAGGGTCAAGTTAAAGTCACAAACAACCTATATCTATATTACAATGTAGAATGGGTATGTTCCAATCCAGATCTCCACGGCTTCTTGAATTAAAACTGGAGATTTCAATTGAGTTAGAAATGAGCCCTGAATCGGTGACGCATAGTGGGAAGACATCAAACTCTTTGTAAGCTTCTCCTCCTCCTCCTCTTCCTCCTCCTCCAATTTTCTGGTTCTTCCTCTTCAAAGTATTGTGGCCAGTGTCAACGAGAAGCTAGGGCCCAACGGCTAGTAACCTAACGGGCAAATTGTGTATCTCTAACAGACACTGTGTCCTAACTACAAAATAATCAGCCTTTAGAGTGCTCATAAAATCCTTAAATGGCTATCTAAGTATCTGGATGGCTAGTATTGGATTAATGGTATATATAGCTAGGCCTCCACAATACAAATTAAATTGCAATATATAGATATACCTGGTTGCTTCTGACGAGCTTTTTATGTGATTTTTATTTACCAAATGCTGATATACTCTGTTCTGTTGAGTGGAGATATATTACTATAGGCCCATCCAAGGTGCAGCTTGCAAAATATGATAAGAAGTCAATTCCATCCCGTGAACCATCAATTTCCTCTGCCTTCCCCAGGCATGATTTAGTTCTGAAGCTTTATTAGTGGATTTCTAACAGTTTTGAGACCAGAGAAAAGGGATTATACTTAATTGGCTGAGACTCGTTCTCAGATAAGGGGATTTTCAGTTCAGATTTCAAAATCTCTAGTATTAGAAGCATACTTTAGGAAGTAAGTGAATCAGAATTCAACTTTATAGATTCAGCTTTGGTTATCTTAAGCACCTACTAATTCAGCTCTTAAAAATGCCATTTGCCCTGTGACATTTCCAAAGAGGACAAGATATGTTGAGAAATTTACTATCCATGGAATCTCTGTCTTCAAGAAAAGAAAACTAGAGATTCTCCCAATAATCATTAAAAAAATCTTTTACTACCACTTTGAAAATGTAAAGCACTTCAAGACAGACAATCCTTACAGTTTGGGGTTCTTTATTTTTATTTTGTTTAAATAATGGATGACTTAGACCTTAGCAAGGTCAGGATTCGGAATTATCCACCTCATTATCTGAGAATAAAGGACGAATATTTATCATATTCTGTTTTTGAACTGTGACCAATCTTTCAAAGAAACAGAACATAACATCTCTTCTGCCATAAATTAAACAGGGAAAAAAAAGGTCAGGTACATTCTTCTTATCTTACAACAAGACATTATAACTTGATGGACAAGTTAAATGAAACCGGGCCAAAAGAAAAAAGAAAAAGAAGTAGAAAAGAGGCAGTGTCTCAAAGGAAATTCTTGGTCGTGTTGAAGTGAAGAGATTAGTCTAGCATTCCAGGATGGCAGATACCTGACTCCACCAAATATGATTCTAGGACAGGAAGAAGACAGAGTGATATTGTACTTTGACAGGCTGCTCTAGGCTAGGATTTTAGCAATACAATAAGGGCAGGATTTTCTTCCACATGAAATGCACTTAGCAGGGAGACATCAGGGGTCACTATGGAAGCCACGCACAAATACAGCCTACATCACAGCTAGGATTTGGCCAGAGAGTCCCCAGACTTGCATTTTTCCCCCTGCAAACTTCTCTGATTTGCATGGGGATACCTGCACTTCTCTGAATTTTGCGGTGTGGTTCTCGGATTAAAAAAACAAACAAACACACTGACATTCATACAGGGGGGACAAGCCAGACAAAAATGTATAGATTTGAAAATGTAGACAAATTGGTGGTGAAACCCGAGCCGCAGACAAGGCTTTTAAGAAGTTAAAACAGACACACAAAAAATGAGGCAAAACTAACACTCTGTGGGAAATGGAAAGATTCAGCCATTCTTAATTGAAGGGTTGGGTAAATTCATCTCGCATTATTTAAGGCCAATGATTCTGCAAGCAGATCTCTGAATTTTGAGTCTTTCCAGATCTCATAGTCTCATAGATCCCTTTCCCTGGAGTTGCTCAGAAGCTAAACTACAACATTGTGGTTGAAAAAGCTTTGTCCCAACATTGATCAATGATGCTGTTCTTCAAAAAGTGACTTTAAGGCTACAGTGAAGGCCAGTTTTAGTATTTATGGCCTCCCAATCCAATTCTTAATAGTAAATTCTTGTAGAACGTAGCACATCAATTTCACTTCCGTTGCTATGTTTAGGCAACAGATTTATGACACTTCAATGACGCAAAATCTCTGAACTTGAATGGTGCACTATTCCTATGCTTGCAGAAGGTATGTGCACATGAATAATCTTAATCAACCATTTGCAATAACCTCCTTAAAATAGAGTTTATTTTAAAACAATATTTGTTTATATGAAATCTAGATTGTCAGGTGGCAATACATTTTAAAAATCTTCACATTTGCAGCAGAAGCTAAGAGCATCTCTCTCTCCTCAAAGTCCTTTTAGATAAGCACAAACTGCTTCCTGTTTTATCTTCTATGCCTGGTTATTTATTTGTTAATTGGTGAGGTTTATACCCTGATTTTTTTTAGGGGCTTCAGCGACAGAAATTGGCAGGCAGAGCATAGCAAGAAGTATCTTCCAAGAGAATCTAAGAGATCAGCCAAGCAGGTGTTTTTGCAAGCTGCCCTAGAAACCAGAAAAATCTACTGAGCTTGCAAATGCTTTCTAGCTCCGAAAAGCATCTGTTCTTTTGATTATTTTTACACGCAGTGCAATGAAAGGAGTCTGCTGCTCACTCACGAAGCTTCTCAGGAATATGAATTACTAAACACATCTTGGGGCTCTACCAGGAAACCCTGGCCCTACTCCAAAGTTTTCACTTAATCATAACTAAACAACATGATTTTACTGCAGTGAAATGATATTGATGTTTTATTGATCATAACGCGTAGACCCACCACAAGGAAGGTTGTCTTAGTTCCAGCCTTGCAAGGCCAGAGCCTTCCTTGCCCCTCTGCCCCCTAATATATTTCCAAGGAAGACACCCTGCACCCGCTCCATAAGGTACCATCCTTAATCTGAGCAGATAAGAATCTTGGTCTAAAGCAGGGGTCTCCAACCTTGGCAACTTTAAGACTTGTGGACTTCAACTCCCAGAATTCCTCAGCCAGCAAAGCTGGCTGAGGAATTCTGGGAGTTGAAGTCCACAAGTCTTAAAGTTGCCAAGGTTGGAGACCCTGGTCTAAAGGATGAACCTCTACAGAGCGTAGACTTCGGCTCCGGGACTTGCTTTCCTTTTCCCCGGGAAGCCGGGATGTTGATCAGTATAGCAAAGACTAAGGGTGACCAGGCCAGGCCAGTTGTCCCAAAGGTGCTTTTTCAAGAGGGAACTGGACTTTCTTGTTTTTTTTCCTTGAAGACATTTTGTTTCCCATCCAAGGAGCTCCAGAACTGAAGACGTTTCTTGGATGAGAAGAGAAAAGCCTTCAAGGAAAAAACAAGAAAGTCCAGTTCCCTCTTGAAAAACCAGGACCTGGGTGAGTGAGAATCTCATGGGCACCCAGTCTAGTTATTAACGGGTCCAGCAGAAAAGAATAAAAAAAGTATCACATTTTAAAAGAAAAGAAAAACTCAAAAAATGTATCCGTCTTAGCCAAAGGACTGAAAAACCACCTCTTGGAAGTGGAGTCCTTACCTGCCATGACCGATGCAAAAGGCTGCTGTGGGTCAAAGGGACATTTCAGCCTGCCGGATTCCAAGTTGTGAGTATTAAATCTGAACAGGACATCCTGCACAGGAAGGAGATGATGCATCCGTTAGTTCAATGCTTCAGGTGGGAGGAAGTCTGGATTTCAAAGAGAGTCAGTCATTACACTGTTGATCTAGGACTGAGGAGACCCAGGAGGCACCTCAGCCATGGAGGTCCCGGAGCTAACAGATAAGAGATAATCAGAGTTGGACGGGACTTTGTAGGTTATCTAATCCAACCCCCTGCCCAAGCAGGAGACCCTACACCATTTCTGACAAATGGCAGTCCAATCTCTTCTTGAAAGTCTCAAGTGATGACGCTCCCACAACTTCTGAGGGCAACTTCTGTTCCATTGGTTGATTGTTCTCCCTGTCAGAAAATTCCTCCTTATTTCTGGGATGAATCTCTCCTTGTTCAGTTTCCATCCATTATTCCTTGTCTGGCCTACAGGCACTTTAGAAAATAGCTTGACCCCTGTGGCAGCCCCTCAAATATTGGAAGACCGCTATCATGTCTCCCCTGGTCCTTCTCTTCCCTAGACTAGCCAAGCCCAGTTCCTGCAACTGTTCATTGTATGTTTTAGTCTCCATTCCCCAATCATCCTGGTTGCTCTTCTCTGTACTTTTTCTAGAGTCTCAACATCTTTTTAATAATGTGGTGAGCAAAACTGGATGCAGGACTCTAGGTGGGGCCTTACTAAGGCTTTATAGAGTGGCATTAGTTGATCTTGATCTTGATTGTATGCCTCTGTTAATACAATTTAGGATTGTATTAGCTTTTTTGGGCTGCTGCTGCATACTGCTGGCTCATATTTAGCTGGTTGTTCACTAAGACTCCAAGATCCCTCTCACAGTTACTGCTATTGAGCCTGGTTTCACTCAGTCTGTATGTGTCCTTTTGGTTTTTCTTGCCTAAGTGTAGGACTTTACTTTTCTCTACATTGAATTTCATTTTGTTAGATATGGCCCAGTGTTCTAGTCTGTCAAGATCTATCTGGATCTTGAGCCTATCTTCTTGGGCGTTAGCTATTCCTGCCAACTTAGTATCATCTGTAAATTTGGTAAGTTCCCCTTCTATTCCCTCATCTAAGTCGTTAATGAAGATATTGAAGAGTACTGGGCCTAAGACTGAACCTTGTGGCACCCCACTGCTTACTTCCCTCCATGTAGACTTAGACCCATTAAGGACTACTCGTTGAGTATAGTTTGCCAGCCAGTTGCGAGTCCATCTAGTGGTGGTGCTATCTATTCCACTTTTTTCTAGCTTACTAAGAAGTAGGTTGTGGTCTACTTTGTCGAATGCTTTGCTGAAATTTAAATATAGTATCTCCACAGTATTTTGCTGGTCTACTAATTTAGCCACTGTGTTGAAGAATGAAATAAGGATTGGTTTGCTGATTTGGGCCGGACACTCAATCCCAGCCCTACCTTTTCTTCCTCTGTTGGGAGAGAATATTGGAGGAAAGAGTGTTATGTACTTCCTCTTGGAGTTGAAGCAAGATAGAGAAGTGAAGAAGAAATAGAGTGGATTATGAGCTTCAACCTGCTCCACAGATGTCTACAACTAATGAATGGCTTGCGTGTAGGTCTCTATTTCAAGAAGCCCAATTCCTAAGAGCCCTTGTTCAAATGCTCTTCACCCTTCCTTGATTTGACACAAAGCTCTACAGATACAACCCTTGTCTGCTAAAAGAATATTCTCTTTTAACACGGGTACAGGTGAGGATGGGCCAGGAAAGAGTTGAACGCAATAGTCTAGCAAGAGGCCTGGGGGGAAAATGCCAATTGGGTGCAAGTGGAGACATGATTAATTTGGTTTGCGGACACATCCATTGACTACACTGACATAATTATAACCAAACACATAATTACGTGTATTTTAGACCAATGCTAGGCCGGTTAGCACTTTCCCTGCTCGTTTTCTGGTGACATCAAGACAGCCTCAAATACAACCTACCTGTCCAGCAGTGACAGAATAAAAGAAATACTGCAAAAGAAAACAGGCTTTTAAACACTTCCCAGAAAAAGTATTTTTTCAGTTTTCAGAAAGGACGGAGGGTGCCAGAGCAATTTAGCTATGCTTCATGCAGAACAGAGCCAAGTTACACAAGCTAACAACCTCCAGCAATGTTGGAGCTGTGATCCTTCCAGTTTCCAATTGGCCCAACTCATTTATAATGCATTCGATTCAAATTCATCATTTTAAACGGTGCCCTTCCCAGGTCAGAGCATAAAAAGGGTTGCAGAGGGGAAAGAATCAAGGGCTACAAATGGTGTTGGCCGTCTGGAATCTCCAAGACGGCATCTCTTTAATGCTGCCCAGAAGAAAGACCAGGGAAGGACCTTCAGACTTGGATGGCTATGACTCTCACAGAATTAGGCCCTCGCAGAGAGCTATCTATGTGTGGGACACGGTGGCTCAGGGGCTAAGGCACTGAGCGTGTCGATCAGAAAGGTCGGCAGTTCGGCGGTTCGAATCCCTAGTGCCACATAACGGAGTGAGCTCCCGTTCCTTGTCCCAGCTTCTGAACACCTAGCAGTTCGAAAGCACATTAAAAAAATGCAAGTATAAAAATAGGGACCCCTTTGGTGGGAAGGGAACAGCGTTCCGTGTGCCTTTGAAGGCGTTTATTCATGCTGGCCACCTGACCACAGAGACGTCTTCGGACAGCGCTGGCTCTTCTTTGGCTTTGCAAAGGAGATGAGCACCACCCGCTAGAGCCAGAAATGACTGGCACGGATGTGTGAGGGGAACCGTTACCTTTACCTTAGAGAACTTTCAGCTGGCCAGATTTCTCTAGGAAACTTAGCAAACTGAACAGGACGGTGACAGCTTCCAACCCTTCTGCACTGACCTCGATGTGTTTAGTATAGGTACGGCCAAGAGACTTCTATGGAATTTAGATTAAATTTGGCATGAACTTTAGTGGCAGCCAGCCTAGACTCGTAATCTCGTTGTGCAAAAATATGCAAACTTCTTGGAAAAGGATCTAGAAAAGCTTAAAATCAGGTCGAAAGGAATCTGCTCTCCAGCCAGACATTTATTTTTCCTAGGGAACGTTATCGGCAGGTATCCCCAAGGCTGACCGCCAGCTACAGAGGGAAGGACCCACAGCCCTGAGATTAGAGTCTAGACACCACCAAGGAATTGTGGTCATATTTCTTGATAATTAACAAAATTAATAGAGCAGTTATCTGGCCTTTCCGAGATACAGAACAAAACAGGAAAAAAAAGTGGTGCTACTGTAGATTTCTTTATGCAGAAACAAAAATGTTTTAAGACAACAGAGATGCAGCATTTCTACTTTGCTTTCTCTTTTTGTTTAGTGGGATGATGACCGGCTTTCGATTTCAGAGCAGATGTTTGGCAACACAATCTTCTTCTTCTTCTTCCTCCTCCCCCTCCCGCCCTCCCCCTCCATTGAATATGGACTCTGTAATTCTAATTTCACCTCTCATCCATAACACTGAGAGACGGACAAAATACCCAGAGGGGCTCCAAGGGGAATCTGGGCTCAGCAGGCACCAGAAGCAGAATGGTGGAGCTTCAGAAGGAAGGCTCTGCCCACAGCCCTATTCAAAAGGATTGTGGGGGGGGGGGGGTTCCTTTCATTTACTGCCACCCCCTGCTACCCAAAGGTCCTGTAAGGCATCTTAGGGGCTAAACTGTGCTCTTGAGACCATTAATCACCTAATAAAAGCACGTCTGTACCAAACCACATTAATCACCTCATCTGAGGTTTGCCAACAGACCAATATTCAAAAACCTGAGAATATAAATTCTTACACGATTTGGTAAAAACCCTCATTTTTATAAGACCGTAGATTGACTGACTGACTCTCTCTCTCTCTCTTTCTCTCTCTCTCTCTCTCTTCAAAGAAAATTCCATGGAAACGATGGATGCTAGGAAAAGTCATGGTCCATTTGGGGAAGGATTAAATTACCTCTTTGTGTGTTCCAAGGTCGATGTAGCCACAGACTGGGTGAAACGCTCCTGTGCCGCAGGCGTAAACGTGAGTCTTGTTGTAAGGCTGAAGGACCCTGATAAAGTTGGCACATTCTGTCTATTGTGAAAAGAAGGACAGGCAACATCAACTGCTATTAACATCCGGAGGGCAGTTCAATAGGCTACGCAACACTCAGGGAAGACACCGAGAACCTGAGCAATTGCGTTTCTCTTACAAGATTGCCAGTTGGTGAACAGGGTTCATTATATCTAAAAATGACCCCTGGCTTTCACACCCTGCTTGGGAGTTTTTGTGTGGCCTGAATCAATAAAGCATTGGTGTCCTCCCAAGAAAGGAGGCTTACAAGGGGACGGAAAGGATAACAAAACCCGACTGGTCTCTTTGAACATCCACGTGTTTATTGCACCCCTGAAAGCTCAACCAACAGGGCTTGCTTGTGAATTAGAACAAGGTCAGACCAAATGGGCAGAATGTCTGGAGTCAGCCACTGAGTGAGGAAGAAGGCCACGTGCAGCACGAGGTGGCAGGAACAGGCGATAGCAGGAAAAGAAGGGCGACGTTAAGCAGCCTTTTCTCAGAAGTGTTACAAAAATATCGCTCCCCAGATTGGCTTCAATGTTTGGGTTTCTTTCATTCCCCACCTTCTTGAATTAAAAGGGGATCTAGGATAGGTTTCCACTTGCCCTGTGGGAACCGGCCACTCCTTTCAACCCTCTTCAGAGGGGAGGGCTGCAAAAATTTGGCTCTTTGCTCTCGTATCCATGTGGAAGCCTTCTCTTCTCAGTGTCTTCTGCTCAGGCCTGGCTCGATTTCCAGCAGAAATCGAAAAAAGAGTTGAGGCACAGACGGTGCCTGGGGGAGTCCCGACTCCTGTTGACTTCAGAGGGCGGGTGGAGGAAGCTGGGGACCTGCTCCCTGCACTCTGCACCAAGGGCTGCCCCTTTCCCTCTAAGCCAAGGGTTTGTCACACTTGGGCATCTGAGCATTTCTGCCTGGTGGTTGCCGTCATCCCGTGGCCTCCCCAACGTCTGGTGGGTCAGAGCCCTGATTAAAAATATTTGTTCGAAGGGGAGCGCAAGGGAAGGCTGCCTTATCGGAGGTTTCATCCTATACATTAATCACACTGGGGGGGGGCATTTCCAGGCAGAGCAGCCTACACAACCTTTCCATCCTTTGGTTTTCCTTTTAATAACTTTCATTTCAAGGTTGGATGTATTTCGCAGCCTGCTGTGCAGCAAATCCCTTATTCTCCAAGAAATATGGATAGAGATACTAGAGGTATTCTTTTTTTTTTTAAAGCAAACTTCTTCCTCATGGCCAGAACTCTTTGGCTTGACTATCCTCAGGCAATTTTCTTTCTCTTTTCTCAAAAACATCCCAGTTGGATAGAAATGCCAGAGCCGCAGAGCAAAAGTACCAGCAAGCTGGCCCCAAATTCACTTTACAAATCCATTTTATCCACATCCCTTCTGGAGTGGCCCACAATGGGAAACATCTACATGAACTCCACATTTACGTGTCACTGGTCTCAGTAGAAACCAAAAGCATGACTTTCAGTGAGCCGGAGCTGCAAAAGGCACGTTGTAAAAGCTGGGCCCATGGAGACTTGGAAGAAAAAGTCCAGGTAAATGGATCCATGCAGGAGGTGGTGGGTGGAGTGGCCAGAACTGGCTGGGGCATGTTTTTCCAACCGGACAAAATCCCCATGCTTAGCTGAGCAGGATGGGTCATATTTGGCATGGCTTTGTAGTCGAGGGAGTCTCTGTGAAACACAGGCAGCTCTTTGACCAGTCACCTGCTCGTTCCAAAGGATGAGGTCTAGACCAGGGTGGTCCACTTGGCTGAGGAACTCTGAGAGTTGAAGTCCACAAGTCTTAAAGTTGCCAAGGTTGGAGACCCCTGGTCTAGAAGGGATGCCGAGGCCCAAGGAAAAAAAGGGTTGCTGCAACCCTTATCTGGCTAGGTCTACAAGGGTGAACTAAAACAACATCCATGCAGGAGAGGGGAGGCTGGCTCCACCACTGTTCCTGGGCCTTGAGATGATCTTGAAGTTTCCTGCAGCCTAGGAATCAAATGGCACCTGTAGATGTCAGGGGAAGTTCATCTGGACCATCTGCCATGAGAAGGGATGGAGAGAAAGAGAGAAAGAGAGAAGAAAGCAAGAGAGAAGAGGTGGATGGAGTTTAGACAGGACAGGGAGAGAGCCGCCTTCGGCAGCTGCATCAAACAAATGCATCATAATGAATATTTGCCTACAATTTGCCTATTTTCGACAGCTAGATTGCCCTCAAAGGAGGGACAACCAGCTGGAAAACCAATTTAAGTCATTTATTGTGTGGGAGTCTGGGAAAAGAGCTGGTGGTTGATGTTACTGAAGAGGTTTCAACATTGGCTTTGAAGAGGGACAACATAAGCTGAAAACAAAAGAAGGGGGAAAAAACAGGTGATGTATGAGAAGAAGCAGGTTGCCAAATATCCAATTCCACCTTCCTTTCCCTTCCTTCCTATCTTCCGGACCATCCTAAAATGGCCTCTGGAAGCAAATTACATCTTCATAACATTTCCATTACAACATTCCACGTATTGTAATGTCACTAGGGGATTCATGATGAAAGGGTCTTTTTTCTCTAGCAAAAAGTAACAAATATTCAGAATACCAGATGGAAACATAAAAGAGAAAAGGAGAGTGAAATTAAAGAATAGAAGTTAAAAAAAAAGAAAGCATTCAGATTCCTCTTCATTATGCATTGGTCACGCTGCACCCAAAACCTTGTGTCTAATCGTGGGCATCACATTTTAGGAAGGCCACCAATGAACTGCAGCTTAATCAGAGATTTCATTTCAAAGAACAGAAGGGTTGAAGGCAGTTGGGCTGCAAAGAAGAGAAACCCACAAGAGCCATGATAACTTTGTCTAACGTCTTGTAGAAAGAAGGTAGGACAGAATTATTCCGATTTCTTTTACAGAAGACGAAACAACAACAACATTACAACATTACCTGTGGACTTCAACTCCCAGAATTCCCCAGCCGTTCTTGCTATCTGGGAATTCTGGGAGTTGAAGTCCTCAAGTCTTAAAATTGCCACAGTTGGCCCTCCCTGATTTCAACTGTGACATTCTGATTAGGCATCAAGAAAAAAGTCCTATGATAAAAGCTGTTCAATAATAGATTCCTTCAACAGGTGGTAGCTTCTAATGGGAGCATAAGAAGAGGTTGAATAGTTATTTTTATATCTCCTGGACTAGATGATCTCTAAGACCCTTTTCAAGTTATCCACTCTTAATTCTGTGAAATAATAAATCTCGGAGAGATCAAAGAACACATTCAAGTGGGCTTTCCATGAAAAATGGCAATAATGCTTTTATTTTTCTTCTTCTTCTTCTATCTGATTTTCATTTGGGTGATGGAGCTGCCATGAAATTCTTGGCCAAACCAACATCTGAATGCAGCATCCTCTTTTAGGCCCCGTGGGCATCAGCAGCAAAGGGATTCAAAAACATTGAGAAATGCAGAGAAAATCTTCAGCGGAGCATTAATCCCAACAAAAATGGCTCCTGCTTTGACGGTGGCAACGTTTTTTGACTAATCGTTTTATTTATTGCTGCAGGAGAAATTAATGAGTCTCTTTTCGTGGTGAAGGACGGCAGCCCTTTAAGTGCAGCCAACGAGCCCCTTCTCTGTCTCAGGGTTGGCGCAAACCGGGCTGAGTAAACCATGAGTCAGACAGACATAACCCTCAGAGACAGTGCTATGCCAACCCCACCGTGAGCTCAACAGTTGAGGCTTTGCTAGAGATCAAATAAAAGAGGCGTTAACAACCACATTCATTTCAAGTCCCCCGATTCCCCCAATGTACAGATTGCAATCGTAAGACCAAGCGGGAAAGAAAAAACAATATACTTACATGGGCATCTTTCCCGGCTAGTTTACATAAATCCACTTTTTCCTTTGCTGCGGGCCAAAATATCTGCAATTCATTTAGAAATGGGTCTTAGGATCGGATGATTTTGTTATTCTTGACTTAAATTATATTTATACATTCACTTCTCTATTACATCAGCATCCGAGAACCTCAATGCAAGCATGAGACCATCCATTACTAAACCTCCACCATCCTCTCCGCAGCCCCAGACCTACACTGAGGAAGGGGCTGCCATCAAACATGGACAGGAGCCCCGTTTTCCCTCCACTTCAGCCCCCCCCCCAGCTGAAAGGTGTTGTTTGCCCCCACAGCAATCCCAGGAATAAATAACCATTTTGCATCAATTTCAGGCATGGGCAAGATCTGCACGAGACAATGTTAGTTTTTTTAAAACACTGATCATCATCCTTTCAAAGAACAAGATTTTTCCTGGCTCTCACTGTACTAAAATCCGATGTGAAAGAAGGTAAAGTATTTAACAAGCATTAATCACATTCAATAAAATAAAATATGCAATCAGCAGCTATATTTAAAATTAAAATTCAGATATATTAAAAGTCCCAATAACATTAAAAATGTTTTTGCCTCCTCAAGAAGCATCCATTATCTGGATGTACTATCTATATCTTAAAACATATATAATTGTGGGTAAATAAAATGCATGAATACCTTTAAAAAATTACATTTTGTCTTCCATTTCTTCAGTGTCCTCCTCCCATTCCCCACCCAACGGCCTCGGATTATTATTATTTTCCCTTTTTTTGGGGTGGTGGTAGTTATTTCATTTATTGGATAGTTTAACATAAGGCTTTATTTCTGAGGAAGACTAGGGCTAAGCATACTGTTCCCACATTACATTTGCATTTACATTTGATGCCTGCGTAAGTGCATGCTTTGATAATTAATGATTTCAAAGATAAAGATTAAAAAAAACACTTAGAATAAACTTTGAGATTGACATTCACTTATAACGATACTTATTTGTAAATATATACAACTTCATGGCAAAATCCATACTTAGGCCTACTCAGAGTATGAATGGGGACTGCACCCTAAGGATGTACATTTTGCTATCCCTAGAAAAATTGTGCAAAGTTTATAACTGCCTTTCAATGACATGGATTTTAAATGTTGGCTTTGATTTCAACTGCATGGTTCAGTTGTTATTGTTTATGTTCTGTCTTCTTAGTTTGTTGCAAACTACCTTCAAAGTGATGGGATTCAATTTTTTTTTACTATTAGTTCTGTGGGCATGGCTTAGTGGGCGTGGCAGGGGAAGGTTACTGCAAAATCCCCACTAACCTGCTTTCCTGCTCCATTCTCCTGTGCAGGGCAACCAAAGGAGACCCAGCCAATCAGCCGGGACTCAATGGGAAGCAGAGAAGAGATGGGGTTGGCGGGGCCAGTCAGAGGTACGATTGGCTGGTTCCCTGAATGACTCAAAATTTCTGCTCCCGGTTCTTGGGAACCGGTCAGAACCGGCTGAATCCCACCTCTGTTCAAAGCTGCTATAAACAAAAAGGCTGGGTATAATTGAACTCAGCACACATATTCTGGAGAGAAAGAGAGAGAGAGAGAGGGAGGGAGGGAGGGAGGGAGGGAATTTCCCTGAGAATTTCCCTGAGGATGCACTCCAGCATGAGGCCAAAAGCTTGGAAGAATAATCCTTTAGTCCTTGAGACTGACTCAGATTGGATCCTGGTTTAGCCTTTAGAAACTAAATTCAATGTAAGTCATCACCTTTTAAAAAAATAGTTGAAAGCGCATCAGACAGAAGCAGGTAAGGCTGGCTCTCTTTTGCTCTAGATTTCAGGACAGGGAACAGTAACATTTCGGAAGGCAGATTCTGATTGAGGGAGCCTTTCTAATTCCATGACCAGTCAAGAAGGCTGCCTTCCCCAAGCGGGAATGAGGTGGTCATCTCCCAGGACAAATTAAGGCTGGGCTCAACCATTCCTTCCGACTCTCTGTGCATTCTGTGACTCTAGGAGACGAAGCAGTGGCTCCTTCCACTCACTGCTTGCCACACGTGGCCTTTGACACCAGGAACGGCAGGCAGCTTCAGCCCTCCTCGTGACCCACGGCCATCGGTAAGCTTTCCCTCTGCGGGGCAGAATCCTCCAGATGGAAGGGAAAACACCAGGCGTCCCATAAATCTGGAGCTAATGAGCCACACATGATGGGAGCAGGGAATATTGTCATTGGCGGGTTGATTTACGAGACCTTTTCAAAAGCAAAGCCGGAGAAAGTGAAGGATGGCTCAGAAGGTTCCTGTTGCATTTTTTTTTTTAAAAAAATCATCATCACTGCTTTAATACTGAGATTGCAACCCAACTTAGAAGGGAGACCGCAACTCACACTATGGAGAGTGACATGTTTTCCACACGGAAAACGGGTAGCTCACCTAGTGATGGATTTACCACTGTCCACACGGGTGGAATGAAAATGTCAGACGGCTAAGGAAGAGGAGAATGGAAATCAGATGTGGCTGGGGTTTTTTGGGGGAGGGGGGTGTTGGCTTCAAAGAGCAAGCCATGACTCAGAGAGCAGATTCTCTCTCTCTCTCTCTCTCCCCTCAGGGCTGAGATTCTCCAGCTATCTGTACAGGGGCTGAAATGTGTTTGAAAAATTAAGTTACTGTGTGGCTTGTATGGCTCACTCGTCTTTATTCCTTTTGGCAGGGAATTTCTAGGGGAATAATAAGAATTCAGTACCAATTCTAAGCCATGACAGCCAGAAATGAGAAGGCATCTGGCCAGTACTCTTACTGACTGGTGAATTTTATTAAGAGGCATTAAAGGGTTCATGAGTTCAGCTCACCAAAGGGTTTACTAAACCCTTTTAGAAAAATTGCTAGTTAGAAAAGGTTAGTCAGTAAAATTGCTAGTTACTCAGATTCCTCCTGAATTTTCATAAGTGGTCTTCATGGTTCATGGACGATGAAAAGTATTGCACTGAATTTACTTATTAGGTTTTTATGGCCACCCATATTTCAAATCTGACTCTGGATAGCATACAACAATCGAGTAAAACAAATATATAAAAATGATCAATATAAAAGTATCAAAGGTCATTATTTACATTGAAATAGACAAACCACAAAGAGCAGCAGAGAGTGAAGAGCAATAGTAGTAGTACTTAGACTTATATACCACTTTATAGTGCTTTAAAGCCCTCTCTAAATGGCTTACAGAGTCAGCTTGTTGCCCCCAACAATCTGGGTCCTCATTTTACTGACCTCAGAAGGATGGAAGGATGAGTCAACCTTGAGCTGGTCAAGGTCAAACTCCAGACTACGGGCAGAGTTTGCCTGAAATACCGCACATTAACCATGGTGCCACCAGGGCTCTAAATTGTCCATGGAGCCATTTTAGATTGCCACCGGTGCCCTGGACCCCCAGACCTGGATGACAAAGCCAAACTCTTGAGAGGCTTCCTGGACATTGACAAGGATGGAGCTAACCTCACTTCAGGGAAGTGGAGCCAACGTCCCATAAGGCAGAGAAAGTCCAATGCCTTGAATTTGTCAAGCAGAGGTGGCACCCACAGCATTTAGCCTTCTCTGGGTCAGCTGGCTCAAAATAAGGGAGCTCCATCTATTTATCTCTTTGCCCAGATGTACGGCAATCACACCTGGCCTTCATAGGCCTTTAGTGTTGGTAGCTTGTCAACATTTTGTTGTTCTTCGATAGCAACACATCCCAGCAGAATCAGGCTGAATGTGAATGTCAACTCCACTGTGTCTGGTGTGCTGAAGCCCTATTTACATTCCCGAGTAACAAAACATCTTAGAAAACATACAACAAACACGTCAAGATAAATAAATACTTTAAATGAATCTTCCACACTGTATTTAGGGAGGACTCTTACCAAATTATCCTCTGTCATACTGGTGAAATCACTGAGTTGGAGAGTCATTTTACAGACAAAGTAGAAACTATGAAGACTATCAGGGACACATTGGTGTAACCAGATCTCTGCCCTAATGTTAGGAAGAGGCATAAAAGCCCCAAATCTCAGCATTGCATCATTTAGCTGGGCTTCCCCAGGGAATTGCTCAGGCTGACTGGTTCCTTTTGAAGTGAGCATCTGTTTTCTGGAGATTTATAAGGTACAGCATCATTTATTTATGGGGGGATGCATGCAGATGCATTCCTAGCCAATAAAAAAAATAAATGACTGTATTTATTCAACGATCCCAAATCTCCCACTAGAGCACTCCATTCTCTCGTGTTGTGTTAAAGGCCAGGATTTTTCTGTGTTCCTACTTTGCATCCATCCTTCCTCCTATCACTGCAGGAAAAGCTCTTCGTACAGCCTTCTAATTTATGGGGTTTCCCCCCCACGGAGGGGATTTTGTCCAATGATGATGCAATTTCAAGGCACGTGATGGGCCACCTTCTCCCAAAGGATGCAGTTTCCTCACCTACAGGAAACTCTGAAGCAACCAGGTGGCATCTAGCCAACACAAACCCTGACTGTGTGAACACAGCACAACACACACATTACATTCCGACACTCCTCTGCTACCAGGAAGCATCTTTCAAGCCTGGCGCCTTTCACGTGGTTTTGACGGACATAAAAATTATGGTTGGAGGGACAAAATAGAAAGAATGGGGGAGGGAGGGAGAGTCTTGTCCTGAAAACCAGAAGCATAAATCTACCGTACGTAGAGCTATTTTAAAAGGTAGGCTGGTTGCCAAAAGACCGGAGCACCTACAGGCCTCTCTGAGAACCACTACTTAGGGAAAATAATTTAGAACAGGAGCTCACCTCTAAAATATGCTGCTGCTGTGTTAGTGGCGCATGATAAAGGTCAGGGAGAAACTTATCAGAAACAGACCGGCCCAGCTGCAAAACTGTAAACAGGAGCCCTGAGGCAGCCTGGCTAACCACATCCAAGGAAGAGAAGGCCACAAAGCTTTTGGCAGTCTGAAAATCCTCAGGAAGGATGAATGGGTGTGCTCCTCAACTTGCATTGGGAACCAGAGTCAAACTGTGAAGCAGGTAGCTAGGTTTGACCTTCAGTGTTTCAGCTGGAGTAGAGATGCTACGTAGTACAAACCAAGGTTCTCTACCTAGGGCTCTTCAGATGTGTTGGGGACTATCATTCTTGGACTTCCTAGCCATCCAGGATGGCTGAGAGTTGCATTTCCATCACATCTTGATGTCCAGCCTGGGAGCTCTAGGAGAAGAAGGCTGACAGGTCTTGGAACACCTGTTGGAAGCAGTTCCAGTCCACCCAGACAGATTTCCTGAGGTGGAACACCTGGCTTCCTGGCTTCAGAAAAGAGCCCTGTTATCTTCATGGGATGAACTGCTTCCTTGAAGTGGATCTACCTCACTTCATTACAGTCTAATGCCATGTTTCCCAACCTTTAAGATAAGTGGACTTATACACTCCCAGAACACCTCAGCCAGCATGGCTGGGTCTAATGTCTCAAGAGAAGAGTTACTGATGTTGTTACCTACTTGGGTAATGAAAGGTCTCCAAGCAAAGAACTGGGCTCAGAGAGCACCAAGGACTCCACAGCCCAATGCCTTGTTGGATCCTTTTGGGGACATTGCAGCTCTCTCCGATGCAACAGGGAAAGGGTGAGCTAAACAGGATAAATGACATGTTCTCTGAGAATTGCACACTCATAAACCTGAAGAACCCATCAGAAGCAGACCAAGAAAAAAAAGGATTGTGCTCCAAAATGGACGATTGCATCTTAAATGAGTTTCTTTGAAAGTCTAATCCGAGGGTGATTTGAGCGCACACCTTCCTCTTCCCTCTTTGAGGCACCCTATTTCGAATAGCCAGCCCCACAAAAAAAGGTCTCGTGTTTTTCTTCTTCAATGTATCAATACCTATTCTTCCATGAAATCTCAAAGAAGTATTTGATTAGAGTAAAGTCACTTCGAATTATACCAAATGCATATTGACGTTTTATAGGAAAGCGTTTATCGTTCAGCGCATCTGCTTCCCATCTAACATGCTTGGAAATCCTGACAACAAAGCCAAAGCCATTCTTACCAGAACAAATAAAGACTGTAGCAATAAACCTTCAGTTAGGACTTCAACATCACTGCACATACACAATTTTTGTGCTATTTTTTTTTAAAAAAAACATCCAAGCAAAGAACTAGTTCTAGAAAGGAACTAGAATCAGTTCTGGAACAAAAGAAGAACTGAGCTAAATCAAATGTGATCCATTCCCTCCCCTATTAACCCTAAGAGCCCCAGTGTGTCTTTTGATGACTTTTAACAATAAATCTATCCATCCTTTCTCTTGAAATATGAATGGTTCTGCATGAAGACTGGCCCTGTTTGGATGGAGCTGCCATAATACATGGGGAAAGACAGAGAAAGATGTTACAACTGTTTACATTCTAGCTCCATCGAGGGCAAAAGTCCAGCCAATATTTATGCTATTATATTGCTTTCCTGCTCCAAGGGCTCCGCAGGCTGACAAACTCGGTTTATTAAAAGCAAGCTACGTAACCACAGGTGGTTAGATTATTAAACCCACGTGATGGCACAGGACAGGCGATCCAAGCTTTTCCCGAAATCGGGGAGAGGAAGCAGACTGATTAAGAGGCAGAGCTATTGGTTCTGTAAATACGGACACACAATTATCAACTGACCTTCTTTCCATTTTTGTTTAAGTCGACTAAGCTGAGCAGAAATATGTGGTCCTTAGCGCCGAGCAGGAGGTGACCTCTTTCTTCATCAAGCAGCAGGGTCCGAAAATCCAGCCCCTCCGCCGAGCCCAGGAAGGGGACGCAGCTGTTCGAAAGCAGCAAGTCTGCAAGAGAACGAAGAAAATCCTTGGAACTGAGAAGGCATAAACATGGATCACTGGTGTCGTCTATAAATACAGGCACCCAGCAGGATCTTGATTAAGATAACTCAGTTGAGTTAGCAAAGATCTCTTCCTAGAGACCACAGGCAGAGGAAGGTTAGCACAGCAGGGGTTTTTTTCTCTTTTCATAAGCTCCACGTTTATCAAAACTGAGGTTAGGTCATCTCTGTAAGCATTTGGGACTCTCTAGTTTGGGAAAAAAATGTTCACAAGATATCCAACTTTCCACCTCCAGGCTGCTGCAGTCTTTGGCTAGACCAGGGGTCTTCAAACTTGACAGCTTTAAGAGTTGTGGACTTCAACTCCCAGAATTCCTCCTCCAGTCATGTTAGCTCAGGAATTCTGGGTGTTGGAGTCCACAAGTCCTAAACTTGCCAAGTTTGAAGACCCTTGGGCTAGATAGTCATTTTGACTATTATGATAGAAATGCCTCCACTTTGAACCAAAAAAGTACCAAACTGTGGACTTGAGACTACAAGAATCATCTAGTTTCTCAACCTTGGCAAATTTAAGACGAGTGGACTTCAACTCCCAGAATTCCCCAGCCATTAAAGTCCCCATGGTTGAGAAACACTAATTTAGCCCAATTCCTTATACCGTGCAGAACTAAGGAAGCTGTCCTCCGAGGTGGCTCTCCAGTTCTACTTCTCAGTCTCCAGAGGTGGAAAACCCACAACCTGTGTAAGTGACCCTGTTTAACTCTTGTATAGATCCTGTACAGGAAATAACTTGTATTTGGGGGGGGAAAAGGGGGGGGGATGAAAGGTCCAAGTATCGAAAGGAGCTTGACATATGAACAGAGTTTGAAAAGCTGAATTGTGTAGGGAAGCTGCTAAAAGGGCAAAAGCAATTTTTCAGTACATAGAAGCATAATATATACATAATTGGAACAAATTGTCCCTCTGCCCTGTTCATATTATTATGCCCAATTCTGGGCACTGCAACCTAAAATGATCATTGATAAACTGTAGGAAGTTCAGAAGAAGATCTGAAAAACAAATCCAAGAAGAAATGGCTCAAGGAACGGGCAATGCTTGGCCTGCAGAAGAGAACAGAGGAGATCAAAAGGAGGAAGAAGGGACTTGCTCTCTGTTGGCCCAGCAAGCAGGACCAGAAACAACGGGAAGCAGAATCAGATATTAGATAGCAGGAAGAAATCCCTGCCAGTCAGAGAGGTCAACTAAGGAAAGTGGGGTGCTTTCCTTCACTGGAGCTCTTCAGATTTTCCCAAAGTGCTTTGGAGATCCTGTATTCCATCTTGGGCAGAGCTTCATATTTGATTCCAGGGAGTTGCTTCCAAGCATCATCCATGGGTTTGTTGTGACCCCAGGAAGACACCCGAGGTTGAAGGGATGGTCCATTCCAGAATCACATCTGAAGCCCTCCAACCTAAGAGCCCTCTGGGAGGCTGAGAGCAGCGGTGTTGCCCTATTTATTCGGCCTCCCTGTTTCCGCTGAATTTGCAGTAATGAGCCCTTTGAACTGAAGCCAAACAGGACCGATTCTGAGGACTTTAGACTTCTCCCAAAAGAAAAAAACCACACGCTGCTGCGTAAGGCGTTGCCTGACATGTGGGAAGCCCTGTGCACCGGATAAATAAATGCATCCCCTTGAAATGCCTCCTTCTCTGTCCTAGGACCAGCCTAGCCATCAAGGCAATCAGGAAAGGCACAACACAGCTCCTATTAGGACTGTGAAGACATACTTGAACGTCATATTTTCAAATAAAAATATTATTGACGGGAGGCACAGCTGCGCAAACAGGCCTTTTAAAAACATTGTGGCTCCTATAATGGTTATTTCCCAGATGATGAAATGTTCGTTTGGGCCTTCAAATGGTTGGTGACAGAACAATAAGCCCAGTTCCCAGAACGTAGCCGGTCCAAATAATGAGATTGTAAACATTGGGAATGAAAATGTGTCCAAGCTGAAACAGTGGTCATTGCAAAGGTGACCTTGGGCTGTGGCTTTGCCCAGGTTCCCTTCTCACAACCCGGCTTATCTTACTTCTGCTGCTGCCAAGCCAAGCAAAGTCACCAGGTTACTCAAGCAGTTAAAAATGTACTGGTTTTAAAAGAAAAAGAAAGAAAAGAAAAAAGAACATGGAAATTGTCTACATGCTTAGCTGTTGATCTGAGGCCTGGAAAAGACCCTCCGTTTCCCCTGATCTTAAAATAAAAGTGAAGAATGAAAGTAACTGTGGGTACTTCTCTCGTCACACCAATGTATTAATGTCATCAACACTAAGCATTGAGGGAAGGAAGATAGTTTAGACCGGGGGGGGGGGGGGGGGATAGTATGCAGGGGGGGGGGGGGGGGGGGGGGGGGGCCGGGGGGCGGGCGCGGCGGGGGGGGGGGGGGGGGGGGGGGGGGGGGGGGGGGGGGGGGGGGGGGGGGGGGGGGGGGGGGGGGGGGGGGGGGGGGGGGGGGGGGGGGGGGCGCCCCGCCCGCGGGGGCCCCCCCCCGCCCCGCGGCGGGGCGCGGCGGGGGGCGCGGCCGGCGGCGGGGGCCGCGGGCGGCGCGGGGGGGGGGGGGGGGGGGGGGGGGGGGGGGGGGGGCCCCGGGGGGGGAAAAGGGGGGGGGGGGGGGGGGGGGGGTTTAATTTTTTTTTTGTTTTGAATCAATTTTTCATTTCGTGCGAGGAAAGTGCCCCTGGTTTAGACCATAGTATGCATTAAGTATATACTATTAGTATTAAGTGTGTTAAGCACGGTGGCTGGGGAATTCTGGGAGAATTTTTTTATTCATTCACTTATGAATTTATTTATTGAGTTTATTTGCCATCCATCTTGTAGCAAATGACCCAGCAGAAGCCAAGATGAAGCCCCACCCGCCTTAAAACCACTGAGATTGAGAAACCCTGATCAAGATTCACAAAGGCGGGTTAACTATTATAAGAACTTTCATTTCAATGGGGTGCACGTGGAACGTTTCAAGCGAGAGGCTGCACATGGCCAAGCAACATGGATTGGGGAGTCTTCCTTGCTCTCCAGCCTTGCAACAGCTGAAAGCGCCATGCAGTTCCAGCTCCAGTTCCGTGCAGGATTGTGGCCCAGTCCAGAGCCAGAGCCCCCGGCTGAGCTTTGCCAATTACTCCACTGGGCCCACCTGCTTCTCTTCCCTTTCAGCCACCTGCAAACTCACCGCAGCAGTGATGGAGAAGTGAGCATTGTCCCCCAAACCGTCTTTTATTGAGGGTCCCTCCCCGTTGCAATATGAAGCTGCAAGACCACCACATCTCTAGAGCCAGGTTTTGCAGAAGTGTTCCTCATCCTAATCACATTCTTGCATGTAGTATATTGTCTCGTGAAGCTCAGGGTTACTGAAGAGGAAGGCCTGTCAATGAAGGAAAGTTGACTTCCCTCCAAATGGAAAGTGGATCCTCCTTTATTGCGAGGGAAAGGCGACTGGGGAAGCAACAGGTTTAAGGATGGTCTGCTTTCACCTACTAATCACAGCTCTACCCAGAAAGTAGCACTGAGGATATTGGGGGTAGCAGGATTGCAGCTGCCAACAATTGGAATGGCCTAATGGGTAAAGCATCTGATAAGGACCACGTTCAACTCTACTCTCAGCCACAGGGAGTTCACTGGGGGACTCTAAGCTAGTCCCAATTTCTCAGGCCAACCTACCTCTCAGAATAAACGAGTAACAGGTTGGGAGGGACCTTGGAGGTCTTCCAGTCCAACCCCCTGCTCAGGCAAGAAACCCAATTGCATGTCAGACAAAGGGCTGCTCCAGTGTTGGAGCATCCACAACTTCTGGAGGAAAGAAGTTCCACTGGTTAATCATTCTCACTGTCAGGCAATTCCTCCTTAGTTCTAGGTTGCTTCTCTCCTTGATGAGTTTCCATCCGTTGCTTCTTGACCTGCCTCTGCAGAATTGTTGTTGGGATAAAGTGAAGGGAGACTGCATCTAATCTGCCTTGAGCTTCTGGAAGGCAGGAAGGCAGGAGAGAGACTGAACAAATGAAAGACAGAAGCACGTGAATGTTTAGAGGGCTTACACTCTCATGCCATTCTTCCGCAAAGCTTCCCATGGTGATTGGATAGAGATCCGCTCCAACCACCCAAGCAAAGTAGCTGCGTAGGATGAAGAAAAAAGCTCTTCCTTCCCAGATCAGGCCAACTGGTGGCTTTGCTTCCTAGAACTATGGAGAAATTTCCTGGCAGTGAGAACCATTAACCAGTGGAACATCTTGCCTCCAGAAGGTGTGGCTGCTCCATCCCTGGAAGCTTTTAAGAAGAGACTCTTAAGAAGAAGGTAGAGGGTCTCCTGTCTGAACAGGGGGTCGGACTAGAAGACCTCCAAGGTCCCTTCCAACTCTGTTCTTCGGCTGCGATTGTTTCTCTGGTCCTTCAGAGTCTTCTGTCCCTCTGCAGCACCTGCCTGCACGAACGCTGGCTTGACTCCTTGCATGGAATATAGCCCAGGGGTAGGGAAACGTGGCTCTTTTATCACTGATGGACTTCAACTCCCAGAATTCCTGAGTGAGCCATAAAAGGTTCCCCATCCCTGGCCTACTGGTTTTTCAGTTGTGAGGGAAATCAATGTTTGACTTGAATGGGACTGTTTAATATACAAATGTATATTAATATACATTTATAATATACAAATATACAAGTTTCCCTACCCCTGGTATAGCACATCGCCTCCGACCCTCAGCGCATGGTGCCAAGGCTGGCTGTGTGGCCATTGATGCTTGGAAGAAAGCATTACTTTGTGTGGGTCTACTGTACAGAGAGGACAGAAGAGCTTATTGAAAGACGAGCTCATTCCAACACACAACAGCCGTTCTCAGAGGCGTGTGCCAAGACACTTGGGCCCTGCCAGTTGTGCCTCCTCATACACTCCGAGCGTCCCAAGGACCGGAGAGAATGAGCAACGCAAGGCCCAAGCGCCACCACTTGGCTTCCCACTGTGCAAAAGAACAAATAAAGCGGAAAATGGCTAAATGCCACCCCATTCGGCGCACATAGTCAAATCCAGCCGCTGGCCTTAAGTGGGAAGCCTTTTGCGGATCTGATTCCGTCTTTCTTATCTCTCTTAACTGGAAATGCGACAAACAAGCGGGTTTTAATTCGTAACAGTCACTTCAATCTCTGCTCCCATCTTTTACAACTCTGTTAGCTTTCTAGCTTCCTTGCCATTCAGCCCTGGGGAAAAATATGCAAAAGTTCATTTGAATGGAAGCTCTGGGGCTGCACTATAAAAGAAGAAATGAAACCTTTTATGCCCCTGGCAAATTTCATTGAATGCTGCCTGCTGAGGAGACCCTAGAGATCTTTTGAGTTCCTTACAGTGCAATCTTAGGAATTACCGTAATGGATGATTTGCCCCGTATGCCTGAATAATTCATATTCTCTTTTTCTTTCTCTCGTCGGCTTTTTTTTAAAAAAGGACAAGCCTGGATTTCAGGTTTATCTGAAAACAGATGACCTTACAATTCATCAGCTGCCAGGAAAAAAAAATGGCAGAGATGCTTAAAAGGTACTGTGAGTCAGGATAATTAAATGCAAAGCTTCTATGAATCAATCCAGGAAGGAAGGAGACTTCATCATATTAAGGAAAAGCCAATCTGGAGGGAAATAGTAGAAACAGATCATGATGGAGTTAAGCTTAACATTCGAATGTGACTGCACATTTATCTCTCAGTCCGAAGGGTGCGCTTAAGTCTTGATGGCATCCAAGACCCACATTCCAGAAACAAAATTAAAAATTAAGCTTGATTTAATGTAATCATGAACAAAACACACTCAAAACCATAGACAGGGTGGTAGATTTTAGAAGAAACCTTCCTATTCTATACCTCTTACAATACTAGACAACACAGCATCAACAGTAGAGACCAGAGGTGGGTATTCAGCAGGTTCTGACCAGTTCTGGAGAACCAAAAGCAGAAATTTTGAATACTTTGGAGAACCAGCAAATAACCCCTCTGACTGGAGATTTTACAGTCTCCTTCCCCTGCCATGCCCATCAAGCCATGCCCATAAAACCAGAAGTAAAAAAAATTGAATCCCACCACTGGTAGAGACCTTCAAATTTCTAGGTTCTATAATATCTCAAAACTTAAAATGGATACCTAATATCAAAAAAGCACGACTAAGAATGTTCTTCCTGCATCAACTCAGAAAGCTCAGACTGCCCCAGGAGCTGCTGATCCAGTTCTACAGAGGAATTATTGAGTCTTTCTTTTGCACCTCTATAACGGTCTGGTTTGGTTCTGCAACCAAACAAGACAGGCGCACATAATTAGAACTGCAGAAAAAACAACTGCTCCCAACCTGCCTTCCATTGAAGACCTGTTTACTGCACAAGCCAGAAAGAGGGCTGTGAAAATATCTACAGACCCCTCACATTCAAACAGACCCCTCACTCAAAACAACGCTATGGAGCACTGCACACAAGCACATCTTCTCCCCATGACATCACTCTGCTTAGCAACTAATTCCCATAGATCAACCTGGGCTTTGAGGCATCATTTTTGCCTTCCAACATATATAGCCCTCCTGGATTTATTCAACCTCTACCTCCAATGGGGCTCCAAGGTGGCATTTAGAAAGAGCCAATCTTCTCAGGGAAACAGGGCCAATACGTAGGTAGGTCTAAAGTACAGCTAGCTAGTAGCCCAGGCCAGGGTATATTTTGCTGCAATTGGACTTTTGACTAATCAGCTGGTTTGAAAGTTGCTACTGGCTGCTGCCATCTTGTCACAGAATCCAATTTGCCATCGTGTTTGGTATTTCTCGGTTCTCCCTTTCAGTAGGATGGGAAACTCTATGCATCCTATCATATCATACAAGTCGCTGCCTGGCCATCCTTGCCAAGATGTATAGGAAATCTGTGGGTCAAGTGTAGCCAGACATTCCTGGTGAAAGGAAGCAAAGCCTTGGAGAGAAGAAGGAGAGAAGCCATCCTTCTAGGTTTAAGCTAGCTGTCCTGCTGTCTCCACCACCTCCCTTTCTTTCTCCTTCCAAGCCATGTCCTATCTCATCTCCTGGGACCCAGCCAAGTCCACTGGAGAATGATGGGGCGTATCTCGTGGAGAAATATTTGTTTCCCCTTCCCTCCCTCCCGCTTCCAACGGAGACCCTCTTGCAATTCCAAAAAAACAAAACTCGGGCAAGTTCATAACTGTTTACACTGTCACGAAACCGAGAGGGGTCAGTTCTCAAAGGTTATTCTTAGTTCAGCTGCTGCATAAGCCACTGATGTCACTGAGGGAAGGCTGGGCTGCAGGACGGTGGAAGGGATAATTAACAGAGAGGAAACGCAGAAGACAGAAACACGGCCATCCATATTTAGCATCTAAAATTGGGAGAAAAAGCATCAGAAAAAGTACTTATTATCCACTTAGGCTGAGTCCCTCTGGCATCAGTTCTCCAAGCTTGCAGCTGGGAGTTTCCTTCCAGCCTCTGGAAACCGTGTTGGTGGGGAGATGTTTCATCAAAGCTTTTGACTTCCTTCAGAACAATTGCAATGTCTCAACCAGGGGGGGAAATGCCAATGCTTCTTTGACTAGGAAGGCTGCAGATTCACCCCACCCAAAAAACCAGCAAGGGGCAAAACTGGAAAATGCTTTCTTAATTCAGCCACGGAGTTCACCAGAGAATTCAGGAGCGCATCAGGCCTGCATCCCATTCTCAAAAGAAAGCCACTATTTTGAAGTCTCTTTGTTCAGTACCAAAAGCATAAAGGGACTTAAAGAATTTGCCATCCGCAAGGGAGGATCTCCTATCATTTCGTATGTTTGCGGCTTTTATATTAAACCATTTTGTGCACCTTTCTAAGCTACTGTCTTAGCAGTGTTGATTTTTAATGGCATTTTATTGTGACATTATCAGCGAAGGACTCCTAAAGCCAGTTTCACAAATCTTTAAGTCTATTGCCAGACATTTCTACTCAACCTAAACGAAACAAAACCAAATAAAGATTTGTGTTGAAAAGTGTTGTTTGGTCAAGTAAATTCCATTTTCAGAAGGTCTGGTGACAATTGTGTTGCACACTTTTATTTGATAAGATAAATTATCTTGTACATATCCTGAAAAATGTAATAGGAAAGTCGCTGCCAGAACAAACACCACAAATCCCAACCATGCTGGATCTAACAGCACTTGTTCTGTGCAACATTTTACTCAATGAAACTTTGGTAGTTGACCAGCATAAAATATATAAAAAGACCATTTATACAGCTTTAAATAAATCTATTAGAAAATGTGGGGAGACCTGGCCATTTAGAATTGCCAAGAGCTGGACACAACTGAATGGATAACTTCACCATCAAATAAATCTGTAAGTGTAAAATTGGTAAATTAATACAAATTGATTGAAGTAACCTAATTTAAAATAACCAGCCTTATCCAGATTCAGGACAAGAATAAGGAGGAGGAGGAGGAGGAGGAGGAGGAGGAGGAGGAGGAGGAGGAGGAGGAGGAGGAGGAGGAGGAGGAGGAGGAGGCCTAGAGAGCAGAACAGGCTACCAGGGGTTGGATCACTGGAGCGGATCTGCAGTTCAAACACATCCATGGCTGATCGTATTCGGTCCTGTTCCCCAGTCATTTCAGGGTGCGTTTGCCTTGCTTCTGAACACACCCCGTCTGTTCACACAACCTGCATCTTGTGTGCCCATCTCCCAAAGGCTTCGAGGACACACACAGAACAGAAAATGGACAAACCGTTTGTCTGAAATTGTAAAGGGCCTCCTGATTGTGCAGGAGATTGGACTAGATGACCTCCAAGGTCCCTCCCAATTCTTGTTATTTCTGTTCTGTTAAATAAACATACGTTACATTGAAAAGCCTAAGAAGAGTAAACAGAGGGCGTTAAAAAAAGAACTCTTACCTTTGTAAGACAGTTTAAGTCTTGGCACATGGTGCTTTGAGGTCCCCTCAGCCGAGAAGAGCAGAATCCCCCCCAATAGAAGTAGACATAGAAGTTGTGGCTTGGAAATGCCCGCCCTGTTCATGCCTTCACAATTTTGCCTTCTGTTCATATTGCAGAAAACTTGTCTTCTCTTAGTTCACCCAACAGAGGTCTGTAAAGAGAAATAAAAGATCATCTTTTAGCAAACAGAGCTTGGAAAACGCTTTGGCAGAAGAATAAATTGTTTGAAGGCTACGCATTATATTTTAAAAGCTCAAAATACTTACGATGACCACAAATCAGTGATACCCCCACCCCTCATCAGGGATACATAAATACAGTAGTCTGAGATAAATTGATCCTATTTGAACCAGGTGTAATCACATTTTCAGAGACCCTGAAAAAGCAACTTACAACCTGGTTCCAAAGTTCAGACGGCTGGAATAGTCATCTTCTCAGGATGCACTAACTCCCAAAATGAAGTTCAATTCCAAATTGGACACTTCATCAAATATATCCGTTTCCAGTTGACTGATCTGGACCTACACAGTTCAACTATACGGAAGAAATTGGGGTCTTATGTTTTATGATTACAGTTAGTTGTCGCTGGTAAACGACAGGGGTATTCTGTTTGTCAAAACTTAATGTAAATTAGTAGAAGTATAAAAGACTACTAATTTTTCCCAAAGGAAGAGGTACTGCGGATGTCTGAAAATGCTTTTAAAGTAAGTGTGTGCATTTGTGTACATCCTTGAAGAAACATATCTTCTTCTGCAGAGCATATAAAATTTGGCAAATATAAAATTAGGAATCAAATCTTTGAATTTTGGAAAATATTTTTGCCTCCTTCTGTTGCTCAAGTTATTTCTGGGGTAATTCCTGCGAAGAAGCCATGTCAGTTGAGATGTATCTGAGCAAGAAACGTGTCCCATTTCAGGAGAAACAGATCGAGAGGCCAGGGAATTGAGATAAATGGAAAACAGCTTAAGGAGTTTTGATTATTTTCTGCTCAATTAGCATGGAAGTCAGAGAAAGTGAGATATGATAGGGACTGGTGATGGATATAAAGCACTAGGAGGGTTGAAGGACCCCGAACATCTGGTATTTCCCAAGCAAGCTGTGACATCCTGCAGGCTTCATCAGAAATTCTTTTTTCAGATTCAGGCTTCTTGGAAGGAGAACTCATAAAGAGCTTTGAACCCTGGAACAGTCCTTCTCTCGAGATGTTCTTTCGCCAGGAAGCCAAAAGGATTGAAGAGTTTGTGGCCCCATCCCTTCTCTCCCTCTCTCCCTCTCTCATTCTCTCTTTCTCTCTCTGATTTCCATAAGCTGGCACCTAGGCCTCCCAGGAGGACGGGATTCTCATAAAATAAGATCTCAGCTCTTCAAAAGTGCATTCACTTTCAGATCCATTTAAGTACCATTTCAGACCTTCTTGGATAAGTCCATGGACGTTAGAGACAGTAGGCCAGGATTAGCATCCCACTCCATCTTCAACCCACTGTCAATGACTCACGAGCTCAGACAAACCCTCTGAGTAGGACTTTTTTTGGGTGGGTGGGTAAAGAGAGCTTCCAGTCAGACTTGATTCCTAGTGACACACCCGATGGCATGAGACTTCCGTATTCTCCTCTGAGACCTTGTGAGAATTTAGGGGTTCAGACCCAAGTTCCCGAAGATTTCAGCCACCTCACGTGATAGTTCATGATTTCTCGTCCATGAAAAAAGCTGAAGTGACACTTATTGGCCCAGAGAGAGGAAAAAACATTTTCCCCTCCCTGACATTACTACTTTTTCCAAATCCACTTTAAGATACATAAAGGAAAGAGATAGATTCACTGCATTGATTGAATAAGGGAAGAAAGGTGGGATAATAATCTAAGAAATAAACACATACAATGAAGATTGTTTAGGTGTTCTTCTGACAACTTCATCCCCTGATATTAAGTCGGGGGATCTAGTTTCCACAGAGAGAAAGCACTGTGAGTAGAATGCCTCCCTGTTACTGTATCCTTACCAGTCAGGTAATTTCCCTGCATTCCCAAAAGGGCTTTCTATTTTCCCCTATAATACTTCACCCAAACAACCTGCTTGCAGTCAGACTGACTTCAGAGAGTTCAGCCAGGACTCTGACTCCACAAGGGCCCGGCCGGCTGCCCTTCCCCGGAGGGCCTGCTGCCTCACTCGGATGGAATTTATGATTTTCCAGGCGTGGCTCTTGAGCCTCTGCTGAGAAAACCTGGTGCCTTTTAACCTGAGACCTCAAATCCAAATATTTGATGTACCCCTGGAACTCTCCTGAAGGTAAATTCTGCGACCCAAATTCTCAGGGTTTGGAATGTCGGCCCTTCTCCTGCCCTCCCCTCTTCAATTTGCAAATATCTGGAATTTGAGCATATGTCTTGACAACTTTCTGAAAAGGAAGCCCTGGGCTTATTTAACAGTAGCCAGACATCCTGCATGACTCAGATATAAACCCTCCACCTTAATATGCCTGTTTCGGATCGCAGATTTACAGTAAACTGGCACTCCACATTTCCTGGGTCTTTTGTTTATCTGAATTGAATAGATCTTTTTTTCTAATGCAATTTGCAATTACAGCCGGTTATAATAACTTCTAAATCTAGATCTGGAAAAAGGGTGATCGAAAGGAAGGAATCATGTCAAAGTAGCACACAGAATTCAAAGAATGTCATTTTCAAAATGCAGCTACCTTCCAAGCAAATGAACCGAATGTTTTGTTAGTGTAAATAATGTATAACTAAATCACCGTAAAATATCACCGCAGAACTTCTATCCAAGCAAAACTTTTAAATAAAGTTGACAGAAAATTAAATACTTTGACAACTTCAAAGTAATGCAAGCCAAGCAACGTGTAGAAGCAGGTAAATCTACAGAGTACATTTCATTTGTAGGTTAGTGCCTTCTATATACGTCAGTTTTAACACGCTTTGATTTCCAAATATTCATATAAAATGGTGGAAAGAAACCAATATTGGAAGCTGGTATACTTTATTCACGAATAAGTTACATTATGTCAAATGGAAAATTGTTTATTTCAAAGTTTTCAAACTGTGACATGTTATATGAATCAACATTCACCACAGTTGCAAAATCCAAACATGAAAAGTTTGGAAAATAAAGAAACTACCCAAACAGAGATTTTCAAACTTTCCCCCTTCAAGAAACTCCTTCTACTACACAATGTTGATGAGAAAATGCCCCCCAGCCTGCCTGGCATTTTTTTTAATGTATTAAAAGTTCTGTACAATTCCCCCAAATCCAGTAGATTTTAGTCACTGATAAGCCAACAATGAACCATTCCATTATATGAGGGACTGCAGGGAAATTGTTCCCTTATCTTACATGCCGAAGCCAGCTAGACTTCAACATTGCTCACAACACAAAACAGGCAATTTTTCAGCATTGAAATCCTGTATTTTCTCAAAATCACCTAGATTGGAAGCTACAGGAAGCGAGGCTATGAAAAACCCAGAAGTTGACTTTGTTCCATGGTGTCTTGACATACAATGCTTACACAAACTGATTGATTACAAAAGCTAATGCCCCTTTTTTCCTTCTTCTTGGCATCTGGCCCCAAAATTCAGGAGTTGGGGACATTCTCCAATCTTCCATAATTGGTTTGTTCAGCCATATTTTTACATGAATTAAGAGCACTATAGAATGCCTCTGTGTTCATGGAGAACATTTCCTAACTCAATTGGGAGAATTATGGTTGTGTTGGGAAAGATGATGCTGAGATTCCATTAGATTTGGACCCTCTGTATGGCTTCATTTTGAAGAAACTAGCTCATACTCTAAGCCTAAACTGGTTTTAAGAGATCTAGATATAAAATGACATCTTATTTCCATGTTAGACTTGCCCTTTCCATAATCAAACTTATCTTCAAAGATGCTCTATTTATTTTTCTGCAGGATTCTCAGGTTCCATATATTATGTTCTGTGGTAATCACTGATGGTCGCATTCAGCTCCCTTGTGCCTGTTATTATTTGTGGTAATTGATTCAATAGCAGTGCAACATAATCATTTCACAATGGATAGAAAGTTCAGGTGTTATTTGGCCATTTTTTCTTATTAATTTTGGCTTGGCTACCATCTTCCAAACAGAAGACTGCAATTCTGGAAATGAGACAGCAAAGCAATTAGAACGGTTGGGGAAAGTTTCTGATTATAGTTTCAACAATCTGGTTGTTTTAGTGCAGGAGGAAAAAGATAAAATGAGCTCATTACAGAGGTATATAGAGGCTTTTTAAATGATAGACTCCACTCGAATTAATGATAGAATTAATAGAATTAATGCTGTCTTCTTAAACTGGTGTCCTCCCAGTTTGGATTCCATTTCCAAGAATTCCCAGTTAGCAATGCATCCATTCTGGTAGAGGCTACTTAGGAAAGCTAATATAGCTAGCAGAAATGACACAAGGAGAGGTAATGAATAATGAATAAATATTATTGAATAATCTAATAAATGTGGGTCCTTATTTTTATTTTGGCAAATTGTTCCAATAGAAGAGAATCTTTGTAGCTCAGGGTTGATACATGAGGGGTCCTTGGTGCTCTCTGAGCTTGGTTGCTTCCTTGCAGACGTTTCTTGACCCAACTAGGTAACATCTTCAGTGACAGGAGGGAGTAGAGTTAAAAAGAGTACAACAAAATGTCTGCAAGACAACAACCAAGCTCAGAGAGCACCAAGGATCCACCATTTTGTTTCTCATCAACAGGATCCACTGGGTGGCAAAGCACATTTCCTCTAGCAACATCTCAAAAATAAAGAGCCTATCCACAGCCACTTTGTAACAAGGTTGATTGCTTCATTAGATGTAGATATGCATGTGAATCTCCAGAGTTTGGAAATAAATGCTCCTATTTCAAGGCATGGGGAAATTACTCTTTGAATTTGGAGGGTAGACTCCGTACATTTGGCAAGTGTTTCATACCTCATGTGGCTGCAGACCTATTCAAATCTGGAATGTACCAGTAGGCTCTGTTTCTTAATATCATGCATGAGATGCATTAGCCAAGATTTGTTCCTTGGAACAAATAGAAATCAAACAGAGCCATTCTCTCTCGGCCAAGTATGGAGGCCTGTCAGCAAATCCTTTCCATGTTTTTGCCTGGGATTTTAATAAGGGAAGGAGATTGACAAATATCCACATGCTGTGCATCTTGACTGATGGCCTCTTCATGGAAGATCACAGTACAGCTTTCCTCATTTAGTGAATGCCTTATTTAGTGGCCATTTGCAGTTACAATGGTGATGAAAGAGTAATTTCATCCTCGCATATACAACCTTTGCGGAACTGCAGAGCAAAAGAAAGCTGAAGTGAGATCATGAGCACAGTCGTAGCTTCACTTGGTGACTGCTTCGCTTAAAGACCAAGTTGCCTGTCCCAATTGTAGTCACCAAATGAGAAGAACCTGTAATCCCTCTTTTGTCAAGGTCAGCTTGGAGAAACTGCATGCACATTAGGTTGCGATATTACAGAAAGTACCAAAAAAACAACAACAACTAACCACCCTGTGTAGAGAGAACAACAACAACGTTGGAAGAGAAACGCAATATTAAACCAGTTTTCTTCCACAGAGTTTTTGTTCAGGTTATTAATAAACACCCAGCAAATAAGCCTCAATATCTCTGCAAGTATTGGGAAGAACCTCTTAGGCCCATCTGTGTTTTTCTGGAACCTGGGCCAAATTCCTCCCGTGATAACTTTGTTTTCATCCTGACTTGGCGAGGGGCCATAGGGAAATGGGTCCCTGCCTTCCAGGCTCCTGCAGGGAGCGAGGCAGAATGCTCCTCTTCTGCGAGCAAACATTTCCCCTTATCTTCAGACTCTCCTTGGGTGGAAGGGGCTGTTATCTGACACGTTCTTGGGGGGAAACTTGTTCCTGGCTAAGGCTGCGGAGATGCTAAATGTCCTTCGCACGAGGAAACTCCCCGGGGAAGACACACAACCGCACGGCCAAGTCTCACAAAGACACGTGGAAGAGAGCGAGAGAGCCACCAGGCCTTCGGGCTTTGAAGTCGTCATTGGTGCCTTTGCATGCCTGTCCTTTTTAAAAAGACGGGACCAACTTGGCTTTTAAGCCTTCCTCGTCCCAGCCCCTCTTTCAAGGACACTCTTCGCCCCGAGAGGAAGGGGTTCTAGTTCCCATACCAGCTTCAGGCAAATGCCCAGCTCTTTTCCCTCCTTCTCCTCTCTTTTTTCTTAGGGCTTGAAAGAAAGAAAAAACTCTGGGTGCTCCATCACTGGAGGTTTTCAAGGAGAGGCTGGGCAGCCATTTGTCTGAAATGGCATACGGCCTCCTGCTTGAGCAGGGGGTGAGACTAGAAGACCTCCGGGGTCCCTTCCAGTTCCGTTACTCTGTTATCCGATTCTTTTGTTCACACTTTACTGCAAAAGACCTGGGTTCGTACTTTTCCAACTACTTGAACTTAAACGACGTAATCCTTCAGTGTCCACAGTCCTAGCATTCCTAAACAATGCCGCAGGACAAATAGAGGGTTAAAAATGTTGGCAGTCAAAGAAATGATTCGTGTGGATTTTGTGTGTGTTTTTTAAAAATTAAAACCCTTGACTGAAGAGAATATTGTGGCACAATTGGACTTTTTGGGAGGGGAAACAATCAAATTATCGACAGCCCAGCCTTGAAGATTTAAGCCTCTCCAAGCACCAAAGAACTCCGAAGATCTCCTTCCAGGAATAGGTATGGGGCATTTCACTTCCCACTTTCCATAACTGGGATCCAAAAGCTACACTGATCAAAGTATATTTAAACGGATTGCCATCGCACTCTCCGGCTTTTTCGATCACACGTTCACACTCTGAATTCCATCTCGCCAAGCAACACCCCAGAATCCTGAAATAGTTTCATGCAGCTGGAGTGATTGTGGCATTGTTAGATATGAAACAAAATCAAAGGGTCCCAAGCAGAATAAAAAGTGAAATGGAAAATAAAGTTGGCTTTCTATCCTCTGGGACAGCCTTGTTTCCTTTCTGTCGGTGCTTTTTACAGATGGGAAATCTGAGAAAGGCAACCCTTCACCTGCACACGCAAATAAACGGAATCAGAAGCGAATCAGCTCCAACGGAACATATGTAGCTTTCTTTGGTCTTTCTTTTCTCTGAAGCCTCATAGAAACATAAGAAAATATTTGTCTGAGCTGACAACAGGAGAAAAAGAGAAACAGGAAAGACTTGAAATGTAAGACATCCCTATTGCTTTATCTGTCTCCCATAGATCACCCCAATATGGAGGGGAACCACTCTGCTCTGCTAGATCAATTAAAACTCAACTTACATAGGCAAGGAAGCATAGCAGGCATAAATAAATCCCAATGGAATCGGGAAGCCATTTATGGCAGGAGAGCATACGTTACTGAAATTCAAGAAAAAGAGGAATATAACAAGCCAAGGGCCTATGTACTCTACTCCGAGTAGCAAGGTAGGAATAATCCTCACGAAACCTCTTCTCTCTGTTGGAAATGCAATTGGTGGCATGCTGCTTCCCAAGCCAAAACGATGTAGCCAGAACAGATGCCACCACTGATAGACCAATTTTGAAGAATTTAGTTGTCTTTTAAGGCCAATTAAGCCAGAGACCATTCTAATTTTCTGCGGATGCTTCCATATTTTAACAACAGATAAATTGTGTGCCAATACCTTCTGGAAACAAATTGAGGAGAGGAGCAACCTAGAACCAAGGAGAAATTTCCTGACAGTGATAAAAATTAATCAGTGGAACAGAAGTTGCCTCCAGAGGTTGTGGCTGCTGCATCCCTGGAGGCTTTTAAGAAGAGATTGGACATCCATTTGTCTGGAATGGTCTAGGGTTTCCTGCTTGGACAGGGGGATGGAGTAGAAGACCTCCAAGGTCCCTTCCAACTCTGTTATTCTGTTTTGTTTTGTTGTTCTTGTTTAGTTCCTATTCTTGCCTATAGCCTACCATCCGGGTACTAGCCTGGTCCAATCTCCTTACCTTTTAATGATCAATAAAATTGGATTAGGTATCCAAAAAAGGAGAAATAATGATAATTGTAATATGGGCAGAAGAGATACTAATTAGGGAAAGGGGGAGGAATATAACTGACAGCCACAAGGACCCCTTCAGAAAGCCTCCAAAGATTCCCCCTTGTCTCCAGTTTTGTTTCATTGTGCGGAAAGGTCACCCCAAGGCTAAAACCCTGTTGAGGACTATCATTCCACCTAATGAGTCCTCGTAACCTCAGGATGTGGTGACAGGTCTTCAAACACAGCTCAACTGGCAGGTGGCCCCCTGCCAACAAAGGCCCTTCGGCTGACCTTTCATCTCCACGTTTCATCAACCAAGGCAACAACTGCTCAAGATGGAGCCCATCATTTGAGGTGATTTGGACAAAGCCATTGGGTCCAGCGAATCAAGAAGGAAACTGGCACAGGCCAATCTTTCTATGGTTTGAGATGTGATAAACTGATTATTTTTTTAACCTTTCACTTCTAGGCTCCCATTTATCATGCCTTTAAACTTTAAAAGTTTTTAAAAGAGGGCCTCCAGGAATTTAGGCTGGTGCAGGGAAGCACTGTTACTGTCCAGCTTTTATTTATGATGGCATCAGGAGGATGGAGTTATGCCTCTCGCTCTCTTGCACTCTGGAAAAATCTTCATCCTCTCTTCCCATGGCCTGTCCAGGAAATCCCTCTGCACAGAAGGTCAGAAACACACACCGGTTTTCTTCTTCTTTCCTTCCCTGTCATATCTCAAAATACTCGCACGTATAGCCTTCCCTCTGCTACAAACGTCATACTCTCAAAAGTGCATGAATTCTAACTGGAATCAAACCTGGAACCATCACTTATTGACTAATGATCAATGTAGGAAATATTCAGTCTTGAGGAACATCTCCCAAATTTCCTTTGAAGTCTTGTGATTTAAAAAAAACCCATTTTTTTCTATCCCAATGGTAGCCATTTTCATAGACCCTGCTGCATACAAATTGATTTCAAACCAACTTTATTCTGTTCCAGAGCTGTTCTTTTATTCTTCTCATATTCCTTATCACTTGCTGTGTTAAACCTTCATATCCCATTAAATTCAATGCAATCTATAAACCATCTGCACACTTTTTGTAAGTTTCCAAGAAGCTCAACTTCTGGGGAGGCATCATAGCTGGGGAATGTGACAGTATCTTTTAGAGATAAAGGAGAATATTTGTAGAAATGAGGGGTCCTTGGTGCTCTCTGAGCTTGGTGGTTTTCTTGCAGAAGTTTCATCATCATCATCAGTGCTAGAAGGGAGGGGGGTTTGCAGCGTGTTTCTGTGTGGGGGGAGGAGGAGGAGGAGGACTGTCGGTTCCTTGGTTCTCTCTGAGAGCGGTTGCTTTCCTGCAGATGTTTCATGGCCCAACTAGGTAACATCATCAGTGTCCCAGTGCCCCTTATATGCAGGATGAAGTACTTAGAATAATATACATAAAGAATCTCATAGATACAATGCTTGCTACTAGCCTGGCTTTCTCTTCAAATTTTCTAGAAAACAAATTAATGTTCCCTGTGAGTTTGTTTAATGCAGAGTGTAAAAAACAACAACCCATGTTTGGATGGTTCAGTTACAGACTGAACTCATCTGAAGAAGAAAGGAGGTTTTTTTGTATCCTTCTGAAATGCCTCCCTTATCAGAAACATTTGGGGGTGTTTGGGGTAACACTACCAGTATGATAGATACAAGAATCTGACAACTTTCAGCAGAACAGCTGTCATAACTTTGTTCAATTTGGAATTTATACAGAGAAAGCGCACGATTCCAAAGACAGACTGGCAACGCCATGTCCATGGAATAGGTTTCCTATTACTGTGGTTTTTATCAAGAAGCCAGCAGAGATTATTCAACAATAATGTTGGATCTCTGTTGAACTCACTTTTTGTTGGTGACTTTCCTTCCAACAATTGATCAATCACAGATAGACAACTGTCCTTCCCTATTTTGTAAAACGATTTGATTAAAAAGGGAATAATGCTCACAATTCTTTAGAATTGTTCCAGTGTGTCAAACCCAATAAATTCTGATAAAAGTAGCCAGAAGAAATAGAAACATACTTCAGATATCTAATTTAAAAAGCTTATTTCTTTCTCCTCTCCTCTCCTCTCCTCTCCTCTCCTCTCCTTTCCTTTCCTTTCCTTTCCTTTCCTTTCCTTTCCTTTCCTTCTTTCCTTTCCTTTCCTTTCCTTTCCTTTCCTCCTCTTCACTCTTCCTTTCCTCTCCCTCCCTTTCTTCCTTTCCTTTCCTTTCTTTTCCCTTTCCTTCCCTTCTTCCTTCCCCCTTTCATTTCCTTTCCTTTCCTCATTCCTTTCCTTTCCCCTCCCTTCCCTCTTCTACCATCAAATATCACTATCACACAGCATGCTTGAAGATACAAATACTTTTGCCAGTAATCCAAATAACTGACCTAATCATGGTTAATCCTCCCTGACTCATTCTGGCAAAAAACCAAAATAAGTGTGCTTGATAATATTACTTGTTTGGAGGGGGATTCTGTAATGTTCAACTCTGAAAACATAGCCTGCTTAAAGAAAGGCTTTCTCAGATTTAGGGGAAATAATGTCCAACAAAATGGAATGGAAAAATTATCAGCACTGTGAAGACCACCAAATATGAAAAAGGCAAAGGAAATAAATTGACCACTTCTACCAAGAGACTTCCCATCAGAAAGTCAGAAATAATAACTTTTCTCCTCTAGAAAGTAAGATATAATTCGACATAAATAAAGTCTGAGTTTATCCAAACCACACCAACTATATTATTCATACTGGAAAAAGGGAGCAAACAATTACACAATTTGCCCCAGTCAGTGAAAAGTTATATTGAACAATATTGGTGATTAATGCTGTTCAGTTCAGCTCCAAGTTTATTTCAGTCAAATCCTGAACAAACAGAACTACAGGACAAAACAGTGAATTCTTTAAAAGTAAAAGAGGAAGACTGGATATAAATCACAAGCTCACAAGATAGTACAGAATGCTATTATTGCTATTGTCACCGGTATAAACAACCATTAGTGCTGTGTATTGCAGTGCAGATGAGAATAATCCCACTGCAAAGCTACTTAACACCTGGCAGGCCTGCTTGTAAAGGCTGAGTTGAGTGGGGCTGACTTCCAAAGCTCTGAATACAGGAGTGCAGCTCTAATGGCTTTCTCAGATTCCACCTGCCTGGAAAATCTGTAAAAATAACCCAACAACATCAACAACAACAACGGCCATAAAAATTGCTACCTCCGATTTGGCTGCATGGGAAAACCCTTTGCTGTTGTTAAGCGTCCATCTTGGACCTCTTCCAAAACAAACTCTGATAAAGCCCTAGTCATCATATCAAAACAGAAGCTTGCTCTCTCAAATTTCAACCCATCGCCGAAATGCTTCCTCCTCTTCTGCATACAGATTCCTTTCCCTGCTTCCACACTCTTGCTCCAAAATATGCAAAGAATGACATCGGCTGCAACTTCACAGCTTCAAGAACTGGTGAGGGCACAAAATCTCGAACAACAGCAAGAAGCATTGCTTAAAACCAGAACCTTCTTCCTCCCAGCTGTCCTCTTCCATCTGTTGCCCACCGGAGCTCAAGGCCCAAAGGGATGGCCTGACTTTTCTGATCATTTGTTGATATCCTGGGATGGAGAGTCCAAGAGAAGGAAAAAGCCCCCTCGCTTCCTGACTGGCTGCACTTTCTCTTTTAAACAAACACAGAAGCAGGTGGTCAAGATTTCTTGGTTTCCAATTTAAGTGGGAAGTCAAGACTGAATTAAACTGTGCTCTTAATCATTATCCTCCATGCATTTTGGAAAAGGCAAATATAAATAAAGGAGCACTGACAACAATGAACAATGAAAACAATAAGCATTCATTGGAAACTGTATTTATTATTATCTGGCTTATCTCTCCCCAAATGATAAAGAGCTGACACAACCATTCTTCACTTGATACTCTCCAGAGGTGTTGGACTGTGAACCCCATAATTTGTAACCAGCATCTGGGAACCATGGATTTGGAGCCCAGCATATCCAGCAGGCACCAGTTCAGCATATCCAGCAGGCACCAAGGATCAGAGGTGACTTGAGTAGCAGTATGTACGTATTATATTCTGACTGGCTCTCATTATACCTCAATCTTCTGTTTGTATAAACACTCAAGGAGGCTTGGGATAATTTTAAAAATGCCAAGCAGAAAATTGCACTCAACAATAAATTGTACTTAAAATTTAAAAAAAAGAAAAAAACAATAGTATCAACATTACTTAACAACACTATGACTGCTTTCTGCCTTTTTCTAAAAACTGTTCCTCCTATAACAGAATAATTATTCACTGTATTATATTTCACCAAATGTATTCTTAGAATATTTTCCAAGTATCGGGCACGCTGTCTTCTTCTCATAAGCACCTGCAATTCTAGGCACCTGGGAATAAGTCAAACTGAACTTAATAGCATTTATCTCTGAGGGTATTAGAATATAACTTCTCTGCAAATGATCCAAGTGGACTTCAGTATACAGATACTTCTTGCTTAACAGGAAATATCTTTGTTCAAGTGTTCAGCTTGAACAACTCTCCGTACTTTAATTATTCCCATACATACATTTAAGATGCACTAATATACCGAGTCTCTTTGCATCTTCTTTCTATTTCAGTCAAAAATGTGCATCTATTTAAGCAGACTTCTCAGAAAGGGATTTCCACCCCAATTCCAGCTAGCTCGAGCCTTACTAACTTGGCCTAGCTACTCCCAAGGAAACTATCTAGGTAACGCTCGAACATCTGGACAATGCAAAGAGGAATTAAGATTTCTTCTATTAGGCAGAGTTCACAGTAAAAATGCATGCAATTTGGCTGATAGCCTTAATATAAAACAAATCTCCCCTCGTAGCGCATTAAATGGCATGAATGTTTGCCAATAAAATCATGTCTCCCTTCAGAATTGCTCTGGTCGTGTCAAATGGAAAATGTGTGTTTAACTTAAAGCGGGATCGATCCACCTGTCTGGAAAGAGTCTTTGGGATGGACCACATGTGCTCCAGGTGGAGCTTGTCACAATCCACTTCAGGAAGTTTCACAAAGATCACAGAAGCAGCGGAAGCATCTTTTCCAATGGGGCTTGTGGGCTGGGTGAAAATCTCACTTGTGCTTCAGTCAATCAGTCGTCTCAACCACCAGCCAACCCAACTGACCATAAACAACTATCATTTTCAAAATATTTGGGCCATCTTCGGTGTTCATCTCCGTCTTTCCAGAAACGAGCAAACTCAAAACAGAGAGCTCAGTCACAAGGTATAAAACCCAACACTTCTGGGCTGTAGACCAGAAGGATTATGTTTGTGGGAAACAGAAGCTTCATTCAGGGCATGAGTTGGCCAGCTTTTCAATGGCGGACATGGCTACATGATGGCTCCAACTCTAGAAAGATTTTTCTTAAAACCTTTTGATCAGCTCTTCATACAATAAAGGCCAAACATCATCAGATTCACAATGTGAAAAATCCTGCAAGATTTGGGCTACTTTTGAGACAACAGAAACATAAACAACATCCATAGACTATGGGAAAGAGACCAGCCCAAAAGAGAACAAAAAGACTCCAGCCCCACTCCCATCATCAATCGGCATAGATTAACTCCAAGGTCCACTTCAGACCAACAATCAAGTAAGCAATACTCCAATCAAGAAACTGTCAAAGAGCCATCATTAAACAGCCCACACAAATAATCTCTGAGACAATCTCCACCAACACTGACAGGGGCAAATCACCAGAATACAAACTGACGGCAAAGTCCACACTCCTTAGTAGCACTGATGATGTTACCTACTTTGGGTCATGAAATGTCTGCAAGAAAACGTCCAAGCTCAGAGAGCACCAAGGACCCCTTCATGTCAACCCTGAGCTACAGATATTCTCCTTTATCCATCCTTTAGCCTTCAACCAAACTCAAGTTTGTGAAACCTCCCTAGGAAGCCTTTTCAACAAGGGCTGCAGAATTCTCAGATTCTATTCCAAAGTGAACAATTGCTAAGAATTCCTTGGCTGTCACAATTTGATGCTTATCCTGATGGTCCTTTTGCCAACTCCATTTTAAAATGACATCCTCACATTTGCTTCCAGGGCAGCCTAGAATATCTTGGCACCCAGTTTATCTTTCGTGGCTGAGAAGAACAATCCCTTGCAATTCAGTGATGGTATCTGAAAATGGTGTAAACGAAACTTGTGTGTTTCCACAGCTGCAGACTTCACCTCGACAACAAAGATGTCACCCGGGAACCCCATGGTGCTATTTTGTTCCACGGGTGAGATTTCTACATTAAGTATTGAAGACCCCGTCTGGGTAAACTGGAACACTCAATCGATGCAACAAATGTTATGTTCAGCATATGTACAGAATGATTTTCACTGGACGCTTTGAAAAGAGGGAGGGCCTCTTCCCACATCACATTTGAATGCATACAATGGAATTGTGGAACTGTTTTGTCTATATTGTAATTTTCCAGAACTTCTTCCTCTTTTCATTTCTTTTGTTCCCTTTTAATCTGTCTTGAAACTGCTTGATAGTTAATGTTGCAACTGGGGTACTTTTGTCAATACATAATAAGTAAAGAATGAGTCGTTGTGGCACAGTGGTGAGAATGCAGTATTGCAGGCTGATTCTGTCCATTGCCAGGAGTTCGATCCTGACTGGCTCAAGGTTGACTCAGTTCCGTCCTTCCGAGGTCGGTAAAATGAGGACCCAGATGATTTGAGGGCAACAGGCTGGTCTTGTAAACTGTTTGGAGAGGGCTGTAAAAGCACTGTGAAGTGGTATATGTCTAAGTGCTTATTGCTATTGCTAAAAAAGAAAAGTGTATATAAAACCTGAAACATATAAGGAGCAATTGTAATAACTTGAGTTTTATTTATTTATTTTATTTTATTTATTTATTTTATTTGTCAATTGCTTACAAGATAATAGGTATAAGTATATATATAGTTATGAATACATGAGATGAATACTTATAAGAAAAAGAAACAATAGGACAGGGACGATAGGCACAATTGGTGCACTTATGCACTCCCCCTACAGGCCTCTTAGGAAGTGGGTGAGGTCAATAGTAGACAGTCTAAGGTTAAAGTTTTTGGGATTTGGGGAAGAAACCACAGAGTCAGGTAGAGTATTCCAGACATTGACCACTCTGTTGCTGAAGTCGTATTTTCTGCAGTCAAGTTTGGTTCGGTTAACCTTGAGTTTGTATCTATTGTGTGCTCTTGTATTGTTATGATTGAAGCTGAAGTATTCATTTGCAGGTAGGACATTGCAATGTATGATTTTATATGCTATATTTAGATTGGACCGAAGGCGGCGCAGTTCTAGGTTTTCTAGGTCTAGAGTTTCAAGTCTGGTGACATACGGAAAAACCACCAGAAAAACAGGTGTCGCTTTCCTTCCATTCAAACAAACACTTAATGGCAAATTTGGGTTTATTGCCGTGTAAACAATAGCCATTTCAAACTCTTAATATATATATATATCTCTCCAAACTTGGAATTTTGAGAGCACGGCTTAAATAGATTAGTGAAGCGTAAGACAAATGGCAAAGTCGTTTATAAGCATGGCCAACACAGGTAATAAGTCTACACAATCTTGGCACTTCTTAATAATACAGTGCTGGTCTTGAGCCCAGCTGGAGCGAATCAATCACACAAGTATTTTTGCTCAATCTACACTTTGAGCAAACTGAATCTGGCATGAATACAAACAGACAGCAAGAACCCCCCAAAATGATCCCCGTTGTATTGGTGATGCTGAGTTCACATGCAGGAGATTCACACTAATTTTTTAAACACCAAGCAACTAGAATAATCCATTTATTCCAGATTATTATAAATAAGAGCTATCCACAATAGTTCAAAGTTGATTGTTCAAATCAGCACTAATAATATTCAAGAGATTTCCACTAACTTTGTAAACTCCAAGCAATTTATACAGAGTAATATTTTTATACCAGGTTAATATAAAGAAGAGGTATCCATATCAGTTAGAGGTACTCCCTCTGAAGGAGAAGGTGCATGGCCTAGAGGTCTGCTTAACCTCTAGGAACCTCAGTGGAGACCCAAACAGTTCCCATGGCAAGCGTTGTGTTGTTCATGCTCTGACTGGTTCCTTGAGTTAAAGTCATTCCTGAACAGAGATAGCCCAGGCACAACGATTCAATTGCTAATAAGCTCCAACTTCCATAATAGTTATGTCCATATCCATGTATATGCATTGCCTCTCATTTCACAGCAGTGTTCCTGGATAGGATACAACTTTTAAATAATTAAAACAAGCCAAACAATAAATGTCCGAGGTTTCCAACAGTAATTCCAGCTTACAGTAAACAAGGCCATCCGTCAGAGCTTGATTAACCTCCTGGCCCCAAAGCCTTGGGGGGAGAACCAAATCTTGAAGGCTTTGCAATTAGGACTCTAATGTTTGCTTTCCTCTTCTTTGTGGCAACTTATTAGAAACATATTGTCCATGGTCTGCAGAAGCTGCGTTGGCCTCCAATCTGCTACTAAGTGAAATTGATCTGAATGGCCAAATCTACACTTGGGCTTTTACAAGACTCCGGAAGTGTGAAAGGCCAATAAGTCAACTTTCCACCAATTATTACTACCTCATGCAGAAGAAGGAAAGGATGACATTTCATCTCTTTGTAGGACTTTTTGGGTTGGTTAGGCTTTGTTTCGATAATCTTAAAGGGGGACATTGATTTCATGGTACATTTAGTTCTGAAATATTATGATAAAAGCTGTTTTAAAATGTGCATACTTCTCAACAAACCAATAACAAACACAAACTCAACAGCACAAAACTACCCAATGCTATGTCTTTAGCAAATTTATAACATTCAACATTACTTCAGTTTAGCAACGATTGAATTTCACAATTTTTACTGGAAATGCCTTCTTTAGCATCACAAAGAGAGAATCTTTAGCAAATGCAGGCTCTCACAATCATTAGATCTTTATCCCTGGCTTGTAAGAAATGGACAACATGCTGTTAAATGATAGTTAAATGATAAGTTTGCAGTTACTTGATGCACCCTTCTAAGTAGCCTAAAAACATCTTCATGCTATAAAGTTGATTCACTTGTGTTCTCCAAAAACTTAGTTATGATAAAAAAATATTCATTATTTGAAAGAAGAATGATGTATATAGGTGCTACAGGGAGGGAGGGAGATAAGGAAGGAAGGAAGGAAGGAAGGAAGGAAGGAAGGAAGGAAGGAAGGAAGGAAGGAAGGAAGGAAGGAACAAGATAGAAACTTTGCTCAAACATATGGCAATTGCATATGGTAGAATAAGCAGAAGAGTGAGT